>NC_143575.1:27155161-27507592 GCF_048544385.1 Mastigoproctus giganteus | reverse complement strand
CATTAGCGACTTAGGCCATATTGCTCCCTTGTGTATTGTGTGCGTGTCCACGGGCCAATTTTCATATTTTGCAGACTGAAAACCCTGAAATAACTCGCAGGGAAAAATCCCTCCTCCTTCTGCTTAGGATTGGCAACCGCTGTCTCGATTGAAGAAAACTTCAGAAATTCTTCTAGTCATCAAGAGACCCGACCACTCGTTCGATTCCTTGGACACCTTGTTTGAAAATCAAATCCAGAACCTCTCCAAACGAGGAAATAGTGTCAAAACTACTGCTATCATGGGGGAGATATGACTGAATGCAGAAGTAAGAGTTAGTGGCATAGTGAAATGACATTTTTTTCATTTGACGGTTAAATACTATTTGCTAGCTTCTTTTAACTTGAAATTCATTTTGAAATCGAAGTCTAAAAAATAATTCCGTACATAGGCGATTAAAAAACATTCCTATCTTCTAATTTATATGAATTGGATATGAAATAACTTTTAATTAATATCTGTATGAAATGCATATGAATTAAAGGTTAGTGAGATTATCTCCTCTTTCTCAATGTGCAGTTTGGATAGAAAGCGAAACATTCTATCCAAAGTACGTAATATTAATATTATTAATAAAAACAACATACAATAAATAAATGACCAAGTTTTTATTTATTTACTCTCCGTAATTGACACTAGCTTCATATTTCTTGAGCTGTACTTTTTTCATATAAATGTTTACACATAAAAGGTGACATCTGTTTTCAAATATAACTCTGGATTCCGTGTATTAGTGATGCTCTGATCATAAAGGAATCTCGAATTACGTTCTACAACGTACTTCACTCTCTCGCTTCGTATTCCAGTTGTGATGGTTTTGATATCACAGTTCGGGTGAAAGTACAACGCAGAAGCTATATTTTAATGGCTCCTCGATGCAGTACTTTCATACGTGTTGTTCATCTCTAATGACAGTTTAGTGGACAGATGGAAAAAGCTCAACCTAAGGCAATCTTATAGCATGAAACTTCAATAATGTCCACCACAATAATAGCCTGCCTTTTGTTACGTATTCTACATGTTTTTCTATTATTTTCGGAACAATTCCTCTCCAGTTTTATCTTTATTTTCCATCCGACCTAAATTCTGCTCTAGTTTGGACTGCTAATATTTAAGCTGAATGTCTTTCATTCAGCGAACATTAAAAACATGTTTGCTGTGTGTGTATTGCTACATTTTTGTTTTCTTTCTCTGCTTTGTTTCCCTGTGCTACGTTTTCGACCATCTACATGTTCAAGAAGGTTTCTGTCCTTAATTTAGAAAATTTCTGGACTGCATCTGTGGCTCTCGCTTCTCATAAAATAGACTATTCTTCGAAGAAATAGTAAGGTTGACCACCGATATAATCATTCTTATAATACTCTCACCAGCCGAAACTGGAGAGCTGCATAATTGTGGCACAGCTCAGGGTTTATCGCAACATGTAAAACACCGTATCTGGATGAGACCATAAACGTTCCGCTCATATAGGAAATGCGAGGAAGATAATTTCAATTTGGCCTCACAGTTCTTTCATATTTTTCTGGGCACTTTGGCCAAACTCAGGAAACAAAATGTAATAACCCCC
Source organism: Mastigoproctus giganteus (assembly GCF_048544385.1). NCBI lineage: Eukaryota > Metazoa > Arthropoda > Arachnida > Uropygi > Thelyphonidae > Mastigoproctus > Mastigoproctus giganteus. The sequence goes on along the minus strand of NC_143575.1, from coordinate 27,505,986 downwards.
TCCCCCTCCACTGCTAAATGTGACTCCATATCATTAAATGTGTCATTTTAGTGATATTACTTTATACTACCATTTCAGTGAAAATTCTTTTGCCAGGCCAGAACCAATTTTCTATTAGTGATCGAAACCATTAATAGCTACTTCTTTACCAAAATATCGATCAGCGATTCTGATACGCAGGCGTCTCTTCTCTAATCTAAATGGGATAACTCATGAAGTAATAATGCATAGAAATGAGCTTACGCGTAGAGATACATAGCCTCGGTGCCATCATTAATTGTAATATGTGGCCTCGACTGATAATAACAAACTTAAAACAAGCCGGAAGAAGTACTCTGTGATCATTAATAATTAGCAACTTTCGTTAATTTTAGCAAAAGTTAAAAAGCAACACTCTGCAGAATCGCCGGTGTCTTTCGTCGTTCAAAGCCCGAATTCCAATATCAACCCACATTAACCTTAACTCCTGGCGTGCGATGCTTATTGCAGCATTTAACTCTTGGTTGCGGTGCAGTAAGCATCAGAGCCAAGAGTTAAAAGCAGCTATATCCAGTTCGAGATATATTCGAGGATATAACCTCGTATATTAGCTGAACGGTCATATCCGTTTCGTTCATCGGTTGTAGTGGAAATGTATAGTATGGTCCGATAAATTCTGTTTCTGCTGATGTGGAAGAAGCTCTACAGGGTAGTGTGTGGCAGTATAGTGGGTTCGACACTTACACCTCGTTTAGAGAGGTTTGGGTTCGACTGCCGTCGATGATTGGAGGAATTTCTGAGGCGTTAGTGATGCTCTGATCATAAAGGTGTAGTTTTATGAGGTTATAGTTAGCCGGTACAGATGCATAGCTTCAGGAAAAGGGTTCTCCCCAGTGAGTTTTATTGGGTTTTTCAGCCCATAGAACATGCAAATCGGACCGTAATGAACATAATTATTTCTGTTCATTAATTAATTATATTATTTCTTGTTCAAATCAAAAGGGACTATGAAGCCCAATAAGTCCTATTATTATTATAATAATCTTAAATTATAGGTGACAACCTCATACCTTTGACTAGGACTGTTAATCTCTCAACACTCAATCGCGAATGATTATAATATGAATTTACCCCCCGTGTATTGTCATAAATGAATCAAGTTAAAATAACTATTAATTAAAATAACCATGTATTCAACTCTCATATCACATCAGGGAAATCGGAAAGACGGCGGCCACCAACCTCCAAAAACCAACCAACACCACAAGCCATCATGAGAATTGAAAAACAATTGCCGCGAAATTCAAAAAACGATGACACTAATAAATTAATTCACACGAAAATTAAACTTTAAAATCGTTATTAACTTCTTAAAACTCTGAAATCCAAGGTTAATCTGACAATTTTTTGTGAAACCGCACGTGCTAATTTTTTTTAATGCCCGCTACCCTTTGTCTTAATGAGAACCTCGAAAATTTTGCGTTGATATTCTCGCTAATGCATAATTTTAAAATTTAATGTGAAACTTTTGTGCCTCATATTGCAAGGTAGTGTCAATGTATGCGTGGTCCATGTTATGTAAATAATCTCTCATATTTACGAAAAGAAGTTAATAACGATTTTAACGTTTAACTTTCGTGTGAATTAATTTATTAGTGAATTAATTTATTTATTAGTAGTCGTTTTTAGAATTTTGCGACAATTGTTTTTCAATTCTCATGATGGCTTGTGGTGTTGGTTGGTTTTTGGAGGTTGGTGGCCGCTGTCTTTCTGATTCTTTCCGATTCCCTTGACGTGATATGAGAGTTGAATACATGCCTATTTTAATTAATAGTTATTTTAACTTGATTCATTTATGACAATACACGGGGGGGGGATAAATTCATATTATAATCATTCGCGATTGAGTGTTGAGAGATTAACAGTCCTACTCAAAGGTATGAGGTTTTCACCTATAATTTAAGATTATTATTTCTTGTACAGAAATAATATGCAGTGGCACAATATGGGCTGATGCTCCTAAAACATAGTAGCAATGATTCTAAGGCGCATCGCCTCTTCTTAGGCAGTGGCTTCATGGTTCGATACCGGGTCTCCATCATCTTTAAAGATTCGGTTAAATCTTAGTATTTAAATCTAAGTATTTTATTTATTTTTTTTATTTACATAAATACAAAAATACATAAATAGAAACACTCTCTATTTACAATCATTCTAACTTGTGTAAGAAACTCCAGCAGAAAATGCAGCTTCTCTTACAAAATTGTAAAACGCAATAAAACTTTGAAAGACTCAAAAGTAAAAGAGAAATATATATGTATGCACACTCAATGACATTTATGTATGTGTGTGGCCTGTTTGTAGCGGCTCCAGGACCTGGTCCATCTCGGCAAATTGTCTCTGTCTTGACTACAGAATCTATGTAAACAGGACCTGAAATGTGAGCAGCCAACACCTGAGCAACCGCTGCCTGATTGCCCGTCCCAAGGCACGTGGAGCCGGGCATAATCTATTATCTGCGTCTCAGTAGTGCGCTAAAATCCGGCATCCACTGGAGGTAGTGCAATACCAGTGGATATCAACAATCCCGTACTCAGGATGCCCAGTCCTGAGTACCAGCAGAAAGAAAAAAATTAATTAATAATAAATAAATAAAATAATAATATTAATAATAAAAACACACCAGTGGTTGACATCTCTGAACAGCCTCAGAGATCAAAAGAATTCAAGTCCAAGATGATTGGTAGGTGACACAGAGAACAGCTCAGCAAGAGCTTGTTGAATTATCCAGTGTGGTGACGCATCTGTATTCTTCTTCTGAAGACGTCGCTGGTGAAGATTTGAAGGGCTTGAAAGTTAGTCTTCATTTTTAATTAAGGCTTTAAGATTGACTTCTAAGATGTTCTGAACCTTTTTTTTAAGTGTTGTCCGTTGTTCTTCGTAGTTGGGGCAGGACAATAGGATGTGGTTCCAGGATTCATCTTCCCCACAGGAGCAATGATGATTTGTCGCCAATCTGAATTTGAACAGTCAGTTTCGCTTTAAGAGCGCCATGTCCTGTTAGGATGTAGGACGTGCTCATGGATGGGTAGAACCAATTACAATGCGGCCTATTCATGGCAAAGGTAACAGCCGGGATAAAAAGTCTGGTGACCTCTCCAGTGAAACTTTCATCCCATCTAACCTGCCGAAGGGAGAGGAGTATATTCCATAGGTTTATTTTTTTCCTCTTTGATATTTGTAGCAGGATTGCAGTCTACTCCAAAGAGTCAGATTGGTAGGCCTTTTTTGTGCTTGTAGATGCAGCCTATATAAGCTGTATATAGGTCCTGGGGAAGGACCCTGATAGAATCTGCAGTGTATTGGTATTCGGTGTGTCGCAAGCAGCATGGGAAGGAGTTTGGCCCTGATTTTATTGTTGGTGACCCTATGGAACCAGACCCCAACAACATAGGAGGCAATTGGCAAGACCACAGCTTTATAGTAGAGAGAGATAGGATTCTTTTGGTGAGTCCCCAGTCCGAATGGGAGATCCTGATGACGGCTGCAGTGAAGGCTTTGGTTTTGTTTGCCAAACTGTTCACGCGTGGTTGGAAACTGTGCCTGTCGTCCAATATGATGCCAAGGTGTTTAATTTGTGCCACATATGGAATTTGTTCCCGTGAATAAGCAGTTTAGGGGGTCTGTGGTTATCTAACCTGTTTTTTGAAGATCATTAGCATTGTTTTTGTGTTCGATATTTTTAATTTATTTGTGAGGGTCCAGCTTACCAGGTCATCCAGGACAATCTTTGCTCAGTCCTCAACGGTTCTCCTAGATCTTCCTGCAATGCAAATAACCAACTCGTCTGCATAGGCGAAATTGACGCAGTTGTCAAAATTTCTGGTGAGCCACTGATCAAGTATTATTAGGACCGGATTCTGTTACATTGTTTGCACAAGGTATTACCTTCCAGTCCATTTGTCCATTGGACACAGGGCGCGGATTCTGCAGGACATTTTCCTTGTCCTTCGTACAGTTACTGATATGAATTATTTGGAATAATTTGTAAACAAGCCCACTGCTGACGAATATAAGAAACCTGAAGGGCTATCACCACAGATAATAGTGCAACCTGAACTCAATTAAAGAGGACAGCTGTTGTCGTCGCTGCTAAAGGGGAGAACCAACTCGTTATTAAGTATAATCATTAATATTTTGCATATTTGCATCCGAAGGGATTGGAAATATCATGGAGAACAAAAATTGTCATTTCTTCCATTCACCCTCCCATCCCCCAAAATAAAAAAACACATATTCAACAAGGTATTAAATAAAATCTCCCGATTTCAGTAAGAAACAATCGCTAAGAGGCCCATATTACGAGGATGATACCAAATGAAAACGAGAATTGGTTTCATACAAATAAAAAAAAAAGGTAAAAATACAAATAACTAGTACTTAATTTTTAAAAAATAATCTCCACCACAGTTTAGGCACTTTTCCATCTGTATGCTAGATTTTTTTTTTTTTTTTTTTTTTTTCAATTCTGCTCATAAAAGCTTTGTATTCGTTACTGAATCGACGTCCCCCCTGATTATTTTTCAATCTTCCAAAAACATGAAAATCGTAAAGGCCACAAGTCAAGATATTCAGTGACTTTCCTGTAAAGTTTCTGAATGGTTGCCATAGTGTCTTGAGTCGTACGTAGTTGCCATAAATATCGTGTAACAATATGACACAGCCAGTCAACGGCCTGGTCGCTTTTTTTAATGGCGCGTCGTAGATCAACTTTGAGTATTTGTGCATAATTTTGTGAGTTGACTTATTCACCTCATCAAATCAAATGGACCAATATAAATACCCATGAAACAAAGACAAGCAGAAGCATAACTTTCCCGGTGCTTTCGAAAATCTGAAATTTTTAAGCAGTTTTAATGACTAATATTTCCATTGCATGCTGCGTCACCTGTTCTCTCTGTTTCAAATTCCCTGAACCAGATTTCATCCACAGCCACTATGCGATCCGGGAAGCCCTTTTCTTGTTCTTCACATCGCATTAGGTGCTACAGACACAATCCCATTCAGAAACGTTTCAGTTCATCGTGAGGCAGTGGAAATAATTTTGCTCAGACCTTCCAGGGCTTCACTCCGTCATGGGTGATGATGATATAGGCAGACCCATGATGTGCATACCACAACTGCCGTTTGCTGCGAAGACATTTTCTTCTGTATCACCTTTTCTTGCTCCAGTAATTCTCTACTTAAACGACTCCCTCCTCTGTAAGAAACCGAATAACACTGCGTTGTGCTTAGTTTGACTCAACCGTCATTATGAACACCATATTCTCTCTGCTACTTCCCAGTTATAATGGCCAGCGTGGTATGTTATTGTATCATTATTGCCAATCCATAACTTTACACTTTATGGCGCGCGTAATTTAAACTTAAACAGTTGAAATATCGTTTTCATTTTAATCATCCTCGTGTATAATAAGGCTTACTTACTATCGTAAAATGCACCTATGATATGTAGTCCGTTATACAGTATGCGACAGTTTTGTGGTAGACAGTTAACTATCCAAACCGAAGTACCTCCATGATGTACATCTTCACTAGGTTTCATATCCAGCACGTATATATAAACTGTAGCAATATAAGATAAACATGCATAACAGATTTCGGTGAAATAAATATGTACGTGTGTTACTGTAAAATCCCGAAATCCGGCAAATCCTAGGATTTACCAATTCCTCTTTGTAAAAGTCCGATATATCGGCTTATTCACTTTATTTTAGACTTCTACCTCTCTGATATGGTAAATCCTACTATTTAACAGTTCGTGTTGGTAAAAGGTTATTTGACTGACATATTAGGCACTCCGAATAAGTTACCATGACAACTTTGCGGGGATAGGGGATATATCGCCTCTATGCCCTTGTAAAAAAAAAAGAGAGTGAATAAAGAAGAAAATTATTGCTTGCCTTTACGAACTATCCGATTATCGCTTTTCCTATTTTTAAACAAGGGCATAGGGAGGATAAGATCAGAATTGAGATCGCGAGATCCGGATTCATGAAATATAGATCACTAATTTCGGGGAAAAAAACCTTCTACTGGCAACAAGCATGAAGTTTGTAAGGTGCTATGTGTGGCCACTACTTCTGTATGGAGTTGAAACTTAGACACTCAGGGTTTCAGCGGTGAATAGAGTGGAGTCCTTCGAGATGTGGGTGTATAGAAGAATGCTGAGGATCCCCTGGACGAAGCGGATGACAAATGAACAAGTGTTACAAATTAAAGGACATAATCGACAAATGATGAACATTGCGAAAAGACGGAAAGTAAAATACTTGGGACACATCATGAGAGGAAGGAAGTACGAGTTGTTGCGAGCGGTCCTGGAAAGAAGAATGGAGGGAAAGAGAGGAGTTGTCCGACGAAAAACCTCATGGATGTGTAGACATGTATAGTATCTTATGTAGGACGGCACCTGAACGAAAACTCAACTCCGCCTTTGTACACTGTGATGGTTACAGAGCACTATAACAGGCCAGAAATTTGTATAATATTATGTTCGTGCAGTGTGTGTGTGTTGTTGTGTTGTGGATAACATCAAGTGATGGGCGGGACTGGGATTCGAAAAACTTGTCAGACGGGCTGAAGATAGAAAAGTGATTGCCGACCTCTGAACTCAGAGATGGCACTGAAAAAAGAAGGTAGGGAGGATATATTCCTCATCACCAAAAGCTCGTTGGTAACCGTGTAAAAAAAGGAAACAATAATAATTTCCTGCTTAAAAATATTCTACTCAAATGTTCCATATCCTCGCAAGGTTGTCTGGGTAACATATACAATACTTTCATATTCACTGTAATCTGAAAGTATTGTATATGTTACCCAGACAACCTTGCAAGGCTATGGAACATTTGATTAGAATATTTTGTGATACGTTCGGATTTTTACCAACACGAACTGGTAAATCGTGAATTTTAGCGCTGTGATACAGTAAACTCTGAATTTAGGGTTTTTTCAACGGGAACTGGTGAACCCTACGATTTACAGCCTTCGGACTTTTTACAGTAATAAATATATATTTCATTAGCACATATTGTTGACTATTGCAACTGCTTCCACTGACTTTTACCCTGGCAAAGCTTGAATGTGTTATTCCCAGCAACACTCCTACGTCTTTACATTGCACTAAAGCACTTGCAATAACTACGTGAACTTGTTTGGATATACTGTACACCAATTACAGTATTTACGAATATATAGTCAGGAATTAAATCACTCTGAGAGATAAATTGTACAGTAGCCTTCATTTAGTTTTTCTCTTGTGTCTTGATCTATTGCTTGGATAAAGCTCTTTGATCATGACTGTTCAAGGATGCATGAAAGCTGTTATTTCCTGGAAAATTTTCCTCAGTAAGATGAACATGGAAAGAAATACATTGACAACAATAAAAACATATCACTATGTTTTTTATCATCAAGATGTCATATCAAGCGCCCAACTCTTTCGTGCAAATACATTCATACCATATTGTGTTGGTTTTCGGCGCAATAGCATCTTAGCACATATTTCGCCTTTGTATTATGTCTGTACATGCGTGCGTGTTCACGAGTAAATTTTCTTACCGTCTTGTTACCAGTGGTGTGTCCATGGAGATTTGCATTATTTTGCTCCAACATTCCTAAGTCTCGGGCTGTTTGCATAATACTCTTTCCCTAAGGTTCCCTCCAGCAAATACCAGATTACGTTGTCTACAGATCGTTGCAGGTCACAGATATTTGCCTATCACATTTTCCCCAGAGAACTCATTAAGCGTCATTGTAGTCGTGCTGCGAGCTGTTATTCATCGTTAGTCAACCTCCATCGGAACAGTACAGTTGCCGCATTGTACTGATACCGTTCAGCATTCTTCGATTTCTTAAAAAAAAAAAAAAAAAAAAAAATCAACAGTGTTTCTTTAGGAGATAGCATATACAGCAACATTGTAGAGCCGTCTTTCTGCTGGTCGCATGTTGCTACTGGCTTTAATGAAACCAGGTTTTATTCAGGGAAAGCATATTGGAGCAATACATGTCTATCCAGTAATAAAATAGTGCTCGGTAACTACTGGAAATCAGTTAGCCTTAAAAATTAATTAAGACTTGGGTTTCGGATAGTTATTCAAATTTCAGTACAGAGATAGCAAAGGAAATATTTAAAATATCCTCTAGTAACTTCAGATTTCGAGACTATCATGTTTACATTATATAACTATGAGTTTTGTAATTTTCGCGTCGCTTCGAAAACTAAAATATGGTAATGCTATCTGTTAACCTAATTTTAGGTTAACAGATAGCATTACCTGATGCTGTTAATCGATATAATGTTGGCTTCATCTTTCATATCACGATGTCGCTTGTGTAATGTCAGGGTACCGGATAGATATATGTATTATCGTACCATAGCCGCTATACAATGATGGTTTCGTCTGGCCTTCCGGGCACGACCTTCCGGCAACGATTCCGTTGAACACCGAGTAATGGGGTTCCTTCCTGCTCATCTTTGTAAAAGTTTCAGCTTGTGCATTTCTGAATGAACACTTAGATATCGCAAGGTTGTAAAAATGCGGCTCTCTCTCTCCCCCTTTCTCCCACATAACATTAGATGGCCCTCCTTTTTCTGCTGGATTACTTGATCCAGCATTTATTTCCCAAGAAAAGAATTTCTTAGCGTGTGGTTAGTTACTTTAAGTACCTTTCAGTTTATATGACATTCATAGTATATGAAATATCAAACTTTCTAACTAAATTTTTACCTTAATGAACCGAAACTTAATGTAATTTAAATATAAATACGATTCCAAGTGTTTCTGAAAGACCAAGATTTTCCAGCAGCTTTTTTTTTTTTAATTAATTAATTACTCTGTGAAAAATTCTAAGCCAAAAATACTGGTTATATCCAGTACTTGCGTAAAAAGGAACGCCAATATTTCATCACAAACGCCGGATTTCTGTCGTTTTTTTAGGACAATATATAACCTGTTGGAGGTGATGTCGATACCCTTGCGAATTTTTATACTCATAATGTTAGGCGCAGTAGTATCGACTTATAGAGGATCAGAGGTGGAGCCAGTCCAATGCACATATTCTGTACTGCATCTTTTACTAGATGAGAGAGTGTTCACATTGTTTTTCGGTAAGCCCTTGTTTTGAGTAGGAATTTAAGGATTATTGTATAGAACCGAATGTGTGAATATAATTTGTTTGCTTTCTTGAACTGCAAACATACATTTTTTTAAAAAAAAAATCTTAATACAGTTTTTAGGATCTTCCAAATCTTCTGATTCCAGTGTCATCTAGTTCTTTTCGTGATAAGGTGCAAGGCAGTTAAATTTAAGAGGCAGTCTTTCACTTTCATGGTCATTGTCCAATATAATATCCATAGCTGCTGCTTTGATCAGGCGCCTCCGTTGCCAGGTGGGCAGGAGCAGTAGTGCATAACACACGCTTCTTGATTTAGACCGGGATTCGAGCCCGTGACCACCAAATACGGAGGATGCGAAAGGTCAGGGGATGACCACCGCGCATATCCCCAGCCCTGATAAAGGGGTGAGGGTTGGCGTCAGGAAGGGCATCCGGCCGTAAAAATTGCATACCAAAACAATAAAAAAACGCTGACCATATATAATGGGAAAAAGCGAGGACAAAAAAAAAAAAGCTGCTGCTTTGATCTCTTACGATAGTGAGCTCTTTTTTAATAATCAAACTGGCATTTTTGAAGCCTCAAACTATTATAAAGACCTAAGGTGATATTTCTTAGACCGGCGCTTTTGGAGCACTTTATTAGTAGGATCCTCATCCGCTTTCTCTAAAACGTACAGATTTTTAAATCCCCAAAACGGAATTCTAGAACATCCCTATTAGTTTCTATTTGGGGCGTTTTGGTTTGTCACACCAATAGTGGGGCGCTGTCCAACATTTGTAAACTGACTGAGTCACATCCAGCCGAGGGATTTCTTTTAAATAAATATATGTACACATATATGATATATTTTAAATACATATTATATTTCTTAACTGTCAGTGGTTTTTTTGTAGTTATGTATTAAAACCACGTTGATTAAATCTACAGTGTCGAATAGTTCTTATATTAACGTAGCTTGCATGTTTATTTCGACAGAAAAACTTATAAATATCTATATACAATATATATATATATATATATATATATATTTTTTTTTTCAATTAGTTTTATGCAGGAAAAATTACTTTGATTTTCATAAAGGGGTGTTAAAAATAGTACTAGGGGTCGTTGGGCTTAAAATTCCGAGTTAACTGGAATAGACAGATGAAAGTTCATTACTGAATCGTCTAGTGATGTGCTTCCCTTTGGCAACTGCTTACTCAGTGTTTTGGATAGTCTTTTCTGCACCTCTGGTTTTGCTCAGGACGCACAGAATTCCTCCTCTTAGGCAAATTTTCATTATTATTTCATCCGAGACTTCACTAAAAACCATGACTTTCCTCATACTGAGACTTCATCACTGAAATGGCCAGAATTCATAAAGAACCTGCATTGTTAATCAACAGTACGTGGAAGTTTTCTGGTAACGAGTTTCAATCTTACCCTTTGTGTGTGTGCTTTCCGATGAGAGTTAATAATGTTGAAACTTCCAGTAAAAAAAAAAAAGAATCCCACGACCAGCTCAATTGAAACTTTATGAAAGCGTGGACGTGCTGCGTTACTCTTTCGGACTTCGTTATCCTTTTATGCCATCCTCTCCTGATAGCCGTCAGTTCCACGGACAGACTCGTTATTGCTCCGCTCCTCTAAAAAGAAAGTCGTTCCGTTATTAGTTATGAGCGCCTGCTGTCTCCATGCGAACTAAATGAACGCGCTCGGCTAGTACCGGACAACTCGATTGTCACAAACAAAACACCACAGTTGTCGCTAACGTGTATTCACATCACTAGTGAATTCTCCCTACCCGCACCCCCGTCGCTCTTCCGCTACTACCGAATCTGTTTGCGTAGCGAGGCTTTGATAGACAGCTTCGATCTCAGTAGTTTCCTATTCCATCAGAGTTGTGGTTGCTGTCTGTTACGATTTCTACCAAGACGGCTTGCTCTTTCTGCCTTCTCCATTATTCCATATGTATCATTGCGAAAACGTTTCGCTGCAGAAACATCCTTGCAGCGTACTAGTGATTTGTTTGGACGTGTGTAGAGCCCCTGTTTTGATAAGGGACGAAAACGACGTGGCGAAAATATATATCAGTATCAGCAGTTCTACTGTGATCGTTGTAGCGATTTAGTTAACGTTTCACAAACGTTAGGAGTTAGTCTGTTGATTATGTTAGATTGTATATAATATGTATGTACATAGCGGATTTGCTAGTTTCTGGCTAGGGGACACTTGTCGTTTTGTTAATAAAGAATGATTATGTTAGAGGAAGACTCAGTTACAGTAATACTTATATTTTACCTTTCCTGTAAAATTATTACAAATTTGGATAATGATTATCCGTTATAATATCCCAATGTGTGTACACCAATTGGTCAGTTTATTAGGTACACCCCAATCATCTGAGGAATCTAGCACTCCAGTGGAGAAAGTTTTACGTGTTCGTACCAGAATATATAAAGCAAGTAGTGAAATACTGTGTGTCTGTTATTATAATCATATATTATAATCAGTGAGAGAGTGGACCAACAGCAAGATCTAAGTGTCTCTAATCGCAGTATGAGATATGAGAAGCCGAGGAAAGATGAAAAGCATCGTGCAGTCTAATAGATTGGTTGCAGCCATATGACAGCTAAAAACTAGACGTTAGAGGTACAAAAGCGCAGGAACCGAATGGCCATTTGAGAACTGGAAAAACAGTGGGCCAGGGAACGCGTAATATAATTTCATTTCTGTCATTATTCTTCTAGGTACGCTGCCATAGATTTTATGAAATTCCCTTTGATTGGCCAACTGTTCCTAAGCTTTCATCTAAAATAGGAAATCGCCCAAATGGAGTCTACGCTGGACTGCTTTACCACCGTTTCATTTCATTGTGGTCTCTGCTAGCTTTCACCAAATATTTAATTAATGATAAGATCATTTTAATTTAATAATATCCGTCTGACTTCTTTAAATCGTTAAGTGAATTAATCTCATGTATGATAGATTACATATCATTTTTTTATATTATAGTTCATGCAGTATCTGAATTACTCGTTTGTAAAGAAAAGAAAGTTGAAACTTCAAATATGTATATATTTTAGCTGCGGCTTAAGTATATATGGTTGGAAATCTATGCAGAAAATGATTCTGCATAGGTTTACAATTGAACGCCACTTTGTTTGATATGCCCACAAGGAAAAAAATACTCATTTACGTAGATTCAACGAAGTTGAATTGACACCTTGGTCAACCTGCAAAGGTTCCACCAATGGATTAATAGTTGAAGAGTATTATTTTGTCTTTCTTAAGATTTTATATATCTAACTTAAGGATTAATGTGTTTATGTTGGAAATCTTGCTCCTTGGCAGACTGCCGGGGAATTATTTTTTTAACTTGTATATGCTTTATTTAATGGGGGTTTTTTTAACTGCAATTTAGCATATATTTCTCGTTAAGAAAGAAAAGAAAAGCCCTTAAATAGGTTCTTTATTATTCATCCATTTATTTAGATTCTGTCAACCAGCCTTCCTTAATAATACGAGTATTAAAATCGAGGCCCAGAAATAAATAACAGTATTAAACAAAATGAAAACATATGGAAACGCTTGAAGATGAAATGTTCCGCTTATATTCAAGATGTCAGTACAAATATGGCAGTGATGATCCAAACATGCAGTCAACTTGTGTATAATGAAGCGGTCATGAGTAAAAAACAAATTGAGGAATGCTGCAAAACTGTGTGATCCTTCTTCATGGTAACTGCTGGCACACATACACACAAGCGATAAAGGGTTAGCAGTGGTTCGAGCATATGTGCATGAGACTTGATGCTATATCGGCCAGATTACTTATTTAGGCCACCGAAACACATCTCTTGGAGATTTATGCAACTAATGAAGATGTCCATATAGATCGTGGCGTCCTTACTGAAATGACTTGATCTCAATTTCTTTGTAGTGGTATCCACGTTCTCATCCATAAATGGAATAAGTGCTAAATTGTGGTGATGATTATGTAGAAAAATAACGGAAAGTTCTTGGTTCGAATTCCGTTGCGATCCGAGGAACTGTTATTTTCCCCCCTTATATATATATATAAGGGGAAAAAATTTTCTCTGCCACGTTCCAATTTTTTTTTTATATGATTTTAGTTTTTCGGTTCCTGTAGTCAAACTCCAGGTGCTTTTGAAAAACATTTACAACCTTTTGTGTATTTTTGACTCTTTCAATCTTTCAAACGCTATTGAAAGGTTCTGCATTCGGTAAGAAACAAAAAAAAAAAAAAAAAACCCTCGCATTAGCTATCAACAACGTGGTTGCTATTTCCTAAATATTCGATAGTTTGAATTTTCTTAAAGCTTTTCCATAATGTATAAACTAGTGCCTGTTTTTTTTTTTTTTTTTTGTAGTTTTAAAAGTGGTGGACAGCTTCTTTAAAGACCGGTCCGCTCAGCTTTATCGCTCACATTTTAACGAGAAAACTGTTTCTTATGACAGGTTTACTGCGAAAGATCGAAAACTGCCAAGACAGAAGATGGCAAGGGAAAAAATGTAATATATATATATATATTTTAAAAATCCGAATCTCTTGTTATGGTCCGAATTCGATCGTACTGCCAAAATAGGCAGTGTTTTACTTGCAAATATCATGGCTACGTGCTACGCAATCACGGTTTCTAAACAAGTCGGGTGACCTATTCAGTACTAGGGCATTACCATGGTTTTAGAGATTGTGCAGTAGAGGATTTCGATTTTTTCCCCCCCTTAGTATTGGTAAATAAAACATGAATCTGCTTTGGAGATTCTGAATATTTCAGACCGCCATTATCTTCCAAATCGATGATGCCCAAGTTGCTTACTCCAGGGAATACGTGCCGAAAATAAATCATAAATGATAAAGCAAACTTTGATTAATCGTGTACTGGGAATAGGATGTTTAATTATGGAAGACGGAAACTCTCTTGTTTGTGAAAGAAGCTATCTGGAAGCTATTTTTGTTGTGTATCTTCGACCGGTGAGGGCTGTTAATTGTTACAGCAGCGATAAAGAGAATACCGTTTTTCTAAGGAAAGAAAAGTCGGTAACCCTTCTTTCATAATTCTTTGCTTTTTTTTTTTTTTTTTGAATAAATAACATTTTCTTATTAGACAATCAATTTTCGGCTGCTACTTGTAATGAGAGAAGAAGGCAAAAATTAAAGCTAATATGATGATGCCACCTTCCCTATTTATTTTGCCAATAAATTGTGGCTTGCCAATACTCATTTGACATGGCCAGAGTTCTTTTGAGTTTAGTACAATACTACTTCAGGGTGGGAAGTGGGCTGTTTATTAGCCGACGTTATTTATATCTTCTTGAAGTCTATGCACATACTGGAATACAGATGGTATATGACAGAAAAATTTCTTTCTTTCGCACACTCTTGATGTGCAAGTTAACCCATTGGAGCAAATACGCGGAAATTTTGCTGTTCATATTACTGTTAGCAAGAATCATTTCTGATTTATTTATTTATTTTTTTTTTTTTTTTACAGCGTAGTTAATGTCAATATTGATTAGGTGGTTGGCCTTTTACATGTGCACTACTTCAGTTTACTTCTACTTACGTTGTCTTCCTAAAGCTTTTTACATAATTAACTTTATCCATTCGAATCAAATTATCCAAGACGATAATACTCCGTTTAAAGAAACTTATCTCAGTCAAATGTCTGCCGATAGAGATAAAATAAAACTAGCACTTGATTAGATGGATGTTTAATGCCATGTATCTTGTCAAGACGAATTCAGATACTAGAAATCACAGCGGAATACACTGCATCGATTGTAACAGTACTATAAAACACAGGTAGTACATAACCAGGCTTCCCTTTGATATAAAATTATTTATTTATATGTTATACATTTTATATGTAGTGATTAAAGAAAGGTAACAACATGAATTTTACATTTATATTTGTTTTCCAGTTCAAATTAAATTACCAACTGCCTGGTAAATTTTACCTTCTCTTAATGTGGCAATAGACAATATATTCCCTTACATTGTAAATAAGGGCCAAATACTGTATGGCTACTTTTATGTTATAATTTGATTCTGTTTAATTTGCGTCTTAAAAATAACGCGGAAATTCGTTTAAACTGTCCTAAAATGAAAAAAAATATTGTCACTGATACAGAGTGTTGACCAATGCCGAAGTTATGGATTTCTGTCAGAGATAGATCACAGAGAAATTCCACTATTTTCATTCTCTACTAACTTACCAAACTGGCCTTCAATTACAATTTACAACCATTATACAATGACGATTTTGGACCATGGTCGTATAGTGGCATAATGTTTGGATTGGGGTGGTTTCTCACAGCTGCGCCGTATACTCTGTGCGGTAAAATCTTGTATCTTGTCAAGACGAATTCAGATACTAGAAATCACAACGGAATACACTGCATCGATTGTAACAGTACTATAAAACACAGGTAGTACATAACCAGGCTTCCCTTTGATATAAAATTAAAATTCTGTGAAAGCCAGAAGTGTGATGAAGTGTAGTGTAATGTTGGATTATGTTGTCATCAGGCTTTTCGCCTCGGGGCACCTGATGGGATTCCACGTTGCCCACCACTAACCTCTGGGAAGTAGCCAGACAGTCCCAAAATCTGTGGGGCGTGTCTCTGCAGAGTCGCCTGAGATTCCTGACAGATACCAAAAAATAAAAAAAAAAAAAAGAAAGAAAGAAAGAAAAGAAAAGAAAAATCTCATATAACCACATTTGGCTTTCGAATCCAGAAGCAGTCACGAAAGCCCTCACGAGTAGCACAGTTCGTAGAATCGCCGTCCTCCCCACAGGTGGAAAATACCTGAGTTCGAGTTCCGTCGATGATGGATGGAATTTTTATGGGCCCTTTTCACAACGTGGCTGTGTTAGTCGGTCTCACGCGAGGGTAGAATGGTTTTTCCCCTCCGGAAACTCAGGTTTTTCGTCCAGCAAACAGAAAATCGACCTCAGAACACACGCAATTTACAGACAATAAACACGGAGCAATATGGCCTTAATTGCTGATGCTCCTAAAATCCAATTGCATCATCAACCGTCACGAAAAATGGACGGTCCATCGTTAACTGAACTTTGTGATATGCATATAATTATCACAACGATGTGCTGTTAAGTCTTCTTTCCTGTCTGTCCCGGACTATAAAAGATTTCTTTTTAAATAACCCATAACACATCAGTTTACAAAATTACCTGAGACTCGACCCGACACAGGACTCTAGTAATTTTGCTGGTCGGATTCGGTTCCAGTTTTTTTTTTTTTTTTTTTTTGATAAATAATTCATTACCATCGACACAGAAAATTAAAATTATATCACAATGAAACTTCCAAAACTGATTTTTGACAATGAAGATTTTCAGTTGTTGAAGTGATAGATAAATAAAGTAATATCTTTTTTTTGTGTGTATATATATATATCGAAAATGTTAGTTCACACTATGTTCCACACTAAAGTTATTACTCGAGATTATTATTTATTTATTTATTATCATTTTTATTTATTTATTTTTTTTTTTTAAGTTCGGAGTATATAAATTTTTGGGACCGGACATTTGGTATAAAATCAGTCTGTCCACACATTATAAAGTGTAAACCACTCGTGACGTTTAATATTACTGAGAATCAGTGTTATCAATGAATATTTTCGAAGCGGTCTGATTTCTCACGCCATTGACTTCATAGTTACATTTTTATCAGCTCATTTAGAACAAAAAAATTACTGAAAATGGAATCTAACTGAATTCACACTTGCTAAATAATTTTGGACTAAATGAATTACTTATTGATCAGTCACAGTGATCGATCAAGGATCGCCATATTCAAACTCGAAAATCTTTATAAAATGCAGACATATATGGCGGTAATTATTCCAAGAAAACTGGCTTACTTAACACTAAAATAACGGGTCCTTCCTGCTCTGATTTCCTAGTTGCCAAGTAACTGCAATTTAGCTTCAATTTATGTAACTTTGATTATCTCGTAGACGCTATCCATTAACATTTCGCATCCTTTTGGTTATTCCTTCTTTGCTTTCTTTAAACTGTTGAAATGTCTGGTCTGGGACTTTTTGTGGTTAATTCATCAAAAAGCTCCCGCAGCCAATTAGGTATTTTCTTATTTGGCACAAGCACCTTGTGCTCCAATAAAGAAGTTTCGTCTGGCGAAACTTCACAGACCCTATTTTTTAGAGTCCACTTTTATGTACTTTCTCTGGCCTAAATTATTTACTGGATCAATGTGGAACCTTTTCCTGAGTGTGCCATCTTGGATATCAACGTGACGTCCCTCTCCCCATGTACTGCTGTTTAAAGTTTCAACAATTTTGTAGGTTTCCCGTGTGTTGTGTGAAGCATGTTCAGCGCTACTGCCGTAAGCCTACTTGCAAAGGTTTATATCACCTGTTGTTGGTGAATCGTTGAACGTCTTTATGGCACACGTTGCACTTATAGGAAATCGCCTTCAGCTCTAAGTCGTAAAGAAAGCAAAGTACTGTGAATCGATGAAACTTTCCCCTCTATTACCACCCCCCCCCGAAATTTTTCCATTTATCCATTTCATTGTACTCTGTCACTTCTTGCCAGGTTTGCTTTCGCAGCATCTGTTCGGACCGTTACTTCTATCTACAAAAATACATCCGAGATGCTGTTGTTGCAATAAAAAGACTAGACACTGTTTGTTAAACTCGTTTAAGACTAACATGAAAAGAGATAATAGCTCTCATTACTAGTTTCCACAGCAGTTGGAAGTTAATAATGCTTGCTAGGCTCCATTCTGTATCTTAAAATAGTTTCACTAAACCTTGGGGGGGGGGGGGTAGAATTTCTGATAGATTAGTAAAGCGATCGTAAAGCTATCTTCTAAGTAGCTTCTCGGAGATGTTTAACGTAAACGCTATTGCTGGAAGTTTGTCTTTTATTGCAGACTTGTGGAGTATGAGCTCTAATAGGTGAAAACGAAATCGTGGAGATTTTTCGATAGCATTGCCTGCAGCTAACTTAAATATTGATATATTAAGACCTTTTTTATTGCAGGCAGTATACAAATGTGTTTCGCATAGGTGAAAAGACTATTTTGGGATTTTTTTATTTATCTGTACAGAATTAAGTAAAGAAATGTAAAAAGTGAAATAGTCTTATTCATTGAAGTTAATTGAGTTCGCCGATCAGTCTCTTGTTTTCTCTTCTGGCCAGGATGGTTGATAACGTTAAAATGGCTACCAGAGTAATCAACTTACCGCAGAGCGAGATAACGTAATTCCCCCAAGGGATGCTTCTCTTGGATGTTGCATTCCTGCTTTTGTCTGAGCTATACAAGCACCAGCCTAAATGTGATGAAACAACATCTCAATTTTATCTCTCTTTGAATGTGTCATTGGCGTGCTTTTCACAGTCGTATGCCATTATGTTTGGCAATCAAAGTTCCCTGCAAATTCTCATTAAAGCTGTATTTTCCTTTCAAATGACTTTTTAAAAAAAGTTGTTCTTTTAACATTGATGTCCTATTCTGTTTCTTACTCTTCCTTAAGGTAAACTGAACACCCTAGTTTTACTTAGTGAAGTCGTAACATGTGTTATGGTACTTAAGAAACTTCTTTAACAGTCAAAGATAGCATGAACGAACTTAAAAAAATATTGCTAAAGAAGATGATGACGGAAAATGGTCTTGACGATTGGTTGTTGATATATCGCTCGGGTTGAATAGAATTCTGATTTTAATATTTAAAATCTACGCTACTTTTGAAAAAAAAAGCTGGTTTTCCCCTTTTAGTGCTTGGAGAACATTGGTATGAACCGATGGAGAACATTGGTATGATTCATGGAGCAGGCTATCCATCAAAAGCGTGGAAAGTTCGTTCACTCAGCTGCATTATCTTTATGATGCAGTCGACATACAACAAGATCGCTGGGGACATAGCTCACACTGAATTCTATTACACTTCTTAAAGTTCCATAGATTCGTTTTCCACACAGTACAGACCTGGACTCAGCTTCTGAATATTACATTAGTGACAACTCCCGTAATTATAAAAATGAAATAGAAAATTAATGCTCTGACTAACTGTAAGACTGTAATTAGTAGTTTTCCCACACTGTAATTTCTTTTTTTTTACGTTCATTGTGTTCCACTTGGAAAACTTAAGATACACATCGATCACTTTTGTCACGGTGACTTAAAAGTTGCTTAATGGGAAGTTATAACCGAAGGTCTCTTGCAGTAATTTATTTGATAGTTGAAGAGAAACTCTGTAATCGACGTGCCAAGAAACCGAAAGGCGCGAAATTAGTCAATTTTACTGAGCCGGTTAATTATACTCATTAGAAAATGCAGTTACGCTTAAAATTTGTTATACTCTCATGCAATTTAGTTTCGTTACACGATGCGCGAATATAGTGAACAGTAGTTTATCAATACAATGAGCAGTTGTAGATTAGAAAAATTTTTGAAACTATTTTTTTCTTTGTTCTTATGAATGTAACACGAATCCATAAATATAAAACTTACTGAGATTTTTTTTCATTCACATGTTTACCTACATGCAATGATCAAATGAATAATTAATAAGGAAATAATAAAACATTTTATGTTGATGCAGATCTAATGAAATAAAAGAAATCTGAATTAATTTTGATATATTCTGTTTCATTCGTAACGATTCGCCGAAATTTCCATTAAAAATAACATGAATTTTAATTAATATAAACTACCTACCAAAAGTATACGGACACAAGCGATGAATACATTTTTTTCTATATTTGTATATTTGGAAAGTTATTTTTAAAAACTGTTTTTGATAAGCACACGAATCTTTTATATTAAATTTTCGTGCCTGGTTTTTTGATATAACAGTTGTCAACTTTTCAGACATTTAGTTGGATCAATTTGCTGCTGCTACTACAGATCATTTTCTTGAAAATGCATATTAGTTTTTGTAGAGGATTTGTATTCGCTGAGGGTTAATTTCAAACCTGTATTTTTTTCTCAAAGTGTGGGTCTCCCGAAGTTCCCAGTGACAGCACAGAGGGAAATGCACGTCCTTAGCTTCGGAGTGTCACGATATGACATAAATATTTCACATTCTAAGTCAGTAAGTTTCTGCGAAAAGCGCCCTACGGTATTTGTGTGCCTTATCAGTATGTGCATGGAATCCCAAATGTATTGCACTTCAGACCACTGTTGTTGCAGTGCACTGGAAGACTTCCATTGTTACTTGATCCGGGACATTTGTTCCGATTTCAGTGATACACGTCATCGTAGTGCACACTAAGTCACATGATCTGGAGAAAAGTCTCCAAAATGAATGAGATGAAAAATAACAGCTTCGACTATAGTGAGCGAAGCCTAGAATAAATTTCACTTGTTAAAGGATTGTCTAGACAAGCAGGTTTTCTTCATTCTAGAATAGAAGTTCGATCCGTTGAAGAGATTCTTAAACTAAATGACATTATGATAAGGATTAAATCTCCAAAAAAAAAAAAAAGGAAGAAAAGAAACTGCATTGAGGGAAGAGTACTTCACAGTGAATAACTGCTTCCATACTGCCTGTGAAAGTGATGGTCTCGAATCTGCCATCTTTCTGGGGTTCATTTTAACAGGCTGCTGCTCAATCAGCTTCTGGAATGTCATGATTACAGTAATGCTTTATCTTCGTTGTGATATTTGAAAGAATAGAAAAGTTTGGGATAAGAATGTCATTTCAGTGGAATTGTCAGTTCTTGAATGGCAGCTTGACAGTTGTGATAACGAATAACTGCTAAGTAGTCTTCAAACGGACTATTGGATGTATGGCTCAGTTGTGTTGTGGTTCGGTGAACTGCTGTTTCTTGTTAAAAATCGACTTTTTTAAATAATTGGCGAAATACTCAGATTTTTACACCAAATCTGCTTGACTTGCTGAGTTGGATGTCAACATAAAGAAAAAAAAGAAGTAATAATAATAATAATTCCTTCTTTCTATAGACAAACGAACACAGGGCATTTCCAAACTATTTTTGCAATAAATAATTCACGCATTTGTAGCACATTTTAGATGGTAATTGCAAGTCTTTTGGAATATAATGCTATTAAAAACGAATCCGAATTTGAAGTGTATGAAATTTTAAAGTATCGTGTAGTAAATTTAAGTAATAATAATAATAATTCCTTCTTTCTATAGACAAACGAACACAGGGCATTTCCAAACTATTTTTGCAATAAATAATTCACGCATTTGTAGCACATTTTAGATGGTAATTGCAAGTCTTTTGGAATATAATGCTATTAAAAACGAATCCGAATTTGAAGTGTATGAAATTTTAAAGTATCGTGTAGTAAATTTAAATCTTTAAATTTATCCTGCTTTAAATCTTTATTTATCGCGCTTTAAATCCTTTCAACCTATTGCTTTTTTTTTTTTTTTTTTGTAAGCTCCTTTCTTTGTCGAAATATGTAGTATTTATCCATGATAGTAACTAGACACAAGTTCTGGAGAGAAGAGAGAAAATACCATTTTTAAAAAAAGATCTCTATAAGTTTTAAGTCTAAGGCGAAATTCTCCCCTCCTTTTTTTTTCTCGCTCATCCGTATTTTTTTTTTTTTTTTTTTTTTTTTTTTGTTGTCTACAGTGTCCGATAAACTAAGTGCCTGCAATAACCGAGCAGCAGTTTCCTCCCTCCTGCTCCCCCTAAGAAAGCCCGTACCTCAATTTTTTATCCTCTGTTCCATGCAAACGCATTTTGGCATTTTGTAATTTCGAAAGTTTAATACTAGCTTTCAGGGATCTCACAGAACACCGTTCATTCACGTCGGACAGAATTAAAAACAAAAAAGACGATGGAATGCGATAAGAAACGAATCAATCTTGGCGAAGTTTTATCTAAAGTTATTTGTCATCATTGGTCGTAAGAGATGAGAAACAAAAGGAATTAGAATAAAAGCCAAAGCAATCCCTGCTTGTATTCTGTTATTAGTTTTTATCTAAATGTTCAAGTAAAATTCCCCATAAAAGTGGATTCCCAACTATTTAAACTTTGAAAGTTTTTTTTGGTTTTTTTTTTGCCTATCTAATCCAGTGAGGTATCATTAAGGTTATCTGTTTCTTTGTCGTTCGGACGGTGCAAACTAGAAAATGTGATAACATTTAGAGCCTCCGCATTGGAGAAAAAAAAATAATAAGGAAAAAAAATATGCATCGTGTACATTCAATAAAGCTAAGGAGAAAAAAGAAAATCTCTTTAGTTCCAACATTTCTTAAGAACTGTTCTTGCACTTAGCATCGAATAGCTGCGTATCGGGTCATTATCTGCTCAACAAGAAAATGCTGTAGAGGAATGAATCCTTCGCGTACGTGTTCTTTATTTATTTATTTTTTTTTCTTATTAAATATTGAAAACGTTGAAAGCTGACTCGGAGATTTCACCGAATGGCAACGTAGTTATCGATTATTGAGGACCTTCTCCATTATGATAGATGAGGATTTTCTGTCATCACGTCAACAGCCCTTCTTAAAATCCGTATGTTTATTACTTGTCATTATAGTTGAGTATCAATGCGCAGATGCTGTTACTCGATGAACTAATCACAGGGGATCTCGGTAGCTGATAAATCTTGGCTTATTTTTTCTTCCTTTTTTTATCACATAAAACTGGGCTTCCTGATTTTTTTCCTTTGTTTATTGGCACATCCGTATGCATTCTACAGAGAATAAACTTTCAAAATTTTTTTCATGACCACCACCATTATTTGTTTTAATGAATCCTCATTGTATTCAGAGTTTTTTCAAAATTTGTTGTCTGTATTTACTACTAACTACTGTGCAGGGGGTATTAAAACCTGTATGCGAGCTGATATTTTTTTTTTTTTTTTTAACTTAGAGCCTATTTACAATTGAAAAGCCTCTGAACAATGGCCCTCTCAAGTGGGCGAAACATGCGGTCGTTACCTACAATCGATTGACCTGAAAAATGTCCTTTAATTATACCTCGAATTAACTCCCTTCTTCGGCCATTTTAATTAGCGTTCTGAGCAAGAGGGTCTTATAACAAGCAAAACATGGATTTTGTTCGTCGTTGGAAAATCATGATATGAACAAATTTCTGTATTCGACTGGTAGGATGAACTAAAATAGCCATATATCGATAATTCCACCTGTTTCAGCTACTGACAACTCAGAAACACATCACTTTCTTTGAAAAGAAGTTATTTATAAATATAGGAGTTGGTATATACATAGATGGAAACAGTACAATAAGGATATGAAGTTAAAATATCTTCTGTGTGGAATAGATTTTTCAGAAAGCCCATTACGATGCTATAAATATCATTTCTGTGGTAAAAATGGTAAGAAGAAAATGTACTTTTGTAGGAAGGCGTGAACTCTTTGTTTCCTGGTTTATATACAGTACATTAAAAGTATGGGAAGAGCTTGTTTTTTTTTTTTTTTTCCATTTCCTCAATAAAATGGTTCCATTAGGTAGTTATAAAGATCAGAAATGGTCTAATAAAAGTAATGTAACTTTTAGTTACGTATGTTATAATATTATTTTTAGTTTCATGAACATTCTTTAAATGTAATCTTCAATGTGACATTTGTATAGGTAGGTAGTTTATTGTAAACCCAATTTCACAATGTTATTTGCGCTCATAAAAGCAGTGATTAGTTTCTGGTGCTGGTTGAATTGTTTGCCCAGACTTTAACTTGTACACTACTTCAAACATATCTTCGTTTTGTTTCGTTTTTAAAAATGACAAATGGCATATTAGTTTATTAGCTCTGTGAACCGTTTTCATGAACTCAAATTCCATGATTTATAGTAAGTTTGTTGGCCATTTATTCAACAAGCCTGACTTTGTTTTCTTTTGCTCCAGCTGTATCTAATGTACACGGATTAAAAAAAAGAGAGAGAGAGAGAGGCGTCGCAAAGTGTATGCACATCATATTTAGCACTAATGGCTTTTTTATTAACAGCACCGTGTTAACATATATTTTGCGAAATGGATTGTTTAACTTCTTGGCATCTTGGTTATCGAGCAATAATTTTTAGCACAGCTTTCTGTGATGGAACACTTTAACGACGATAGCTGTAAAACAAGAAATTATCATTATTTCCGAGCAGTGCAATTTCGAGGCATCTCAGATTTATTTCATGGTAAAAGTGAAGCATTGTGCTATTTGAAAGGCCACAAAATGGCATTAGAATGTTTCCGGGAGGGGCCTCCCGACTACTTTAAAGGCTTTTGCACGAGGGTTAATTTGATACTCTTAAAGTTTAAAACGGAAAATAATTAAAAAATAATAATTTCAGAGATCATCTTGTCTATTATCATATTGACAGAAACGCTTTCTGTAATATGGTAGGTGTATTAAATAAGGTCTGCTTAAAGTTCGGAGTTTCGTGTAATATGATTGGAAAGTTTCAATAAAGTTTGTTTGACATCCACTTGGTTAACATTAAGCAAATCATCAGTTAGAATCAACTGATGGTTTCTTGCGTAATAAAGCTGCAGTTTA
Organism: Mastigoproctus giganteus; assembly: GCF_048544385.1. Taxonomy (NCBI): domain Eukaryota; kingdom Metazoa; phylum Arthropoda; class Arachnida; order Uropygi; family Thelyphonidae; genus Mastigoproctus; species Mastigoproctus giganteus. The sequence continues at coordinate 27,481,333 of NC_143575.1, read as the reverse complement.
CCATTTTAAGTAATAAAATGAGCATGAGATTCTAAATTTACTTATTTATTGATTTATTTAAATAGCACATTACAGATTTCTCAACAAAATGTGTGATGACAAAGAAATTTCACTAGTGGTAGCAAACAATTTTTTTCGACTGTTGGTGGCGAACGAATTTTTCTCTAACTTCAAATAGTAATGAGTAAATTGTACATCGGTGTATTGAAGAGGCCAAATCATAATTGTTGATGAGCATTGTGACTGATTGAACTCTTTACCAAAAGGTTTGAAATTTCTTATGCAACTGGTCTAAAATGAATTACATGAATTAACGCTTGTGATAGGGGTGTGTGTCGTTTATATTCTTCATTCTAGTTTAGAATGAAGTTTTATATATGAACAGAGGTCCGTGATAATCTCTGTAGATGGCGGGAGAGAAGTAGACCAAAGTGCTTGCAGAGATCCAAATAGTTAGTATATTAAGTTATATGCATATGTAGAGCCTGCAGTCTGCCTTCTACAGTGCCAAAATTTTAACAAATTTAAACTAACATTTTCTGATTTGTTTATTAAATGTATTGCATGAGCGCCTAATTAGACCAAGAACTTAAGAGCACGTGGAACTACAGACGAGTAGACCTGAAGGGAATCGCGCAAGTCACATCTAATACAACGCCTAAGTTAATAGTGGACTGATGTATTTAGCTTTACCATCGTTGAAGTAATTGAAATGCGCGTTAAAGAATTCTGCTTAGATCAAATATTGAACCTACAACACTTACATTTATCAGAATGCGAGTTCATAGAGTTCTTGAATGACCAATCAAACAATGAATTTGGGAAATATTATTGTTAATCGCTATCACTTGAAGTGATGACTGTAGATTTTCAAGTTGCTCGCAAAGAGCAGGAGTTTGACCTCAAATTATGATCTAGAATAACTTACATAAAATTCTAGATCTTCGATTTTTTTATTATTTTTTTCTTTACTTTCACATTGCAGATGATTCCTCCGAGTCCTCTAGAGAATTCAGAACTTCTTTGCTGCAGTTCTTACTTAGATTTCACCATGAATATGAATAGATGAATTGTAATAAACTGAAACAATTCCCACGCGTACATGAAACGAACAGTATACTCCACCCCTCGAACAAAATTTAGGGAGAACCTGATTGAGGTATATCATGCCCTGAATGGGAATTGCAAAATCAACAGCACTAATTTTCGCTTGTAATACCAATATAAAATAAAATTTAACGGAGTAACAGAAGCGTGGATCTCTCCTCAAGTTTTTGATCCAGGATTAAGTTTATCTTTTAACAGCGTGTGTAGATTATTAAACCACATTTTAGCGATGGGTCTAAAAGTGTGACGTACTCCTTTTTTTGAACAAACCAACCTTCTACGACTTGTGGGCTATGTTTGGCCAAATTTACCGTATTATTAGCTTTTATTTCATGAATAATTCAACTTCTGCGTGCCACTTTCATGAGATTTTTTTAAGTAATAAAAATATTTTTTTTTTTGCTTTCAAATAAAATAAATTTAATTACTATAAATATTTTTATTTATCCACCGCACAGCCTAATATTTTATCAACGTAGAAAATTACGAGTATAATAGAAAAATCAATTGCTTCCACAAAGGTATGGAAATTCTAATTTTTTTCTTTAATTTCATTTCATTTCACTTCTCGTTCCCTGCATCCATCAGTCTTCTAGATTTCGTTTCACTACTGATGTACTTCGTACTGTGAGAACTTCACCGCTTTCGAAATCTGTATGAATGTGTGCCTTTATCCTTTGGTATGGCTACTCATCCTCTTTTTGATTAGCTTTTATGTTCGAGTTAATTACGCCATGTGCGTCTTTAATTAACATCAAACACACACGCATACATAGATCGCTAACAGAGATATTTTCTTCTTAATCTGAGAATGCCTTAACTGCAGTCGCATGCCAGTTTCTGTCTCTTCTTTGGCTCCTGACTAAGCAAGGAATCAGCTGCTCACCATGACCACGAGCTTACGTAATTCCCAAAAGTAATGTGCTTAGCGAATACGTGGTGTTTCGTACGTGTGTAATACCGAGGGATTGCCCTGTAGTAATTAGCCTTTTCTCGAAGGAAATGTGCAGGTCGCAAATTATGCATTTGTATCTCAGATTCGTGTAGAAGATCCTAATGTAATATGCAATAGAAAAGCATTTGGAAAGCAGAGACATGGTTTTGTTCTGTCGATATTAGTTCCTTTCATCAAAGACTGTGTCAACAGCAGTGTTTTATTTTATCTCTGTTCCATTTGTTAAGAAGTAAGAATTAAGAACTGCGCTCATGCGGTGGCTTATATTAACAGCGGAATAATGTTTTTACATAGTGGTTGTTATGTTTTTCCTGTTTGGTAGCATGTATTCTGTTTTTGTGAACGTCTAGTCTTCCAAAATTCGTGCTGGTGGATGATTATAAATAACCTTAATTATTTAATTAGAAATCTGATCTGTGCGAACCCTACCTTCGAGAAGGAGGCAACGTTTGTAAAGTTGACATGTTTAAATTGTCTCGAAGAACAAAGTATAACAGGGCGATATTGTTAAAAACAGAAAAAAAAATGAATAAATAAAAAGACTTCACATAATTTGCATAACACATTAGTGGTATGAACGTTTGTTAGTAAATAATTCTCTCACATCACATTGTGAATTAGTTTTACTGGAAAAAATGCACTGGTGTGCATATTATTAGAAACACTTAGTGTCTGACGCATGTAATTAGCGACTGCAGACTCTCGTGTTTTTTGTGTGTGTAATTAGTGACTGGAAGTTTTCGTTATTTTTTATTTGCTACCTCCTTCTTTCAAAATCCATTTAATTAAAGATTTTGCATACACCAACGATTTGCCACTCAATTAGGCCTGCACTTCGTCCTGCTAGTAGCCTCCACCAATTACTCATTCCTTTAACTCGGGCTTCATCTGCGTCACGATGGGCTGAACACTTCTCCGACTTCTTTTTATCAGAGTTCTTAGCCACTCTGCTGAACACATCTCCACCATCTAGTGCCAGACTTATTAAACGATAGATGGGTCCTCTGTGGATGCGTTCACTTTTCCTTTCTGTGTGTCAGAGTGCAGGAAAGTCCGCTTTCGCTTAATGAGATGTAATGTCCCCATGAGTAACAAGAAAAGATAAAGTCCGTTATCTCCGTGACTCAGACCAGCCTGTTCTAATCGAACTTGATATTTCGCAATAGACTCTTACTCCGTAAGGGGTAAAAAGAAATAAGCAGGGGCTGGCCTTAATTGTTTAATTAGTTAAAATGTTCGCCTCCTGAATTCACCTATACTAAGCGTTTCATTATTTACACATGCGCAGTGTAAATATAATAAGCTTTTAATGCTTTATAACTTGGAAATCTCAGGCAGTGGATAGACATTTCCTTATACCATTTAATTTATTGAGGAATTTTCAATGTACCGAATCGGCTTAAGCTTATTAGTGTATGTGCTCCAAAGCATGTTTTGCTGTAAATTTGCATTCTGAATCCTAAACCAGTGGTAAAGCAGCATGACTGGTTTATCATTGGTTTAGGAGTCAGCCAGAACTGAAAAAGCGAATGATCTGGATACTAAACTGAATATCAAGCTCCGTGCTTAAATTCGTGTAAAGATAATTAATTACTCCCATCCGTAACAGCATAATGGACTTGCCTGCAATTTTTTTCAGTAATAAAATAATTATTTAAATTTAATAATGATGATCATTTTAGGATTTATATTCTATACCACAAGTGGATAACACTGGTTTATATTATTCACCAGTGTATGTACCAATGTGATAAATATTTTTAAAATTCAAGATAATAATGGATTTCAGCATAAAGTTACTCATAAATTTGATGCGCGACTTTAACTGACTAGTTATTACCCATAAGCATCTACCCCCCTCAATCACAGGACGAAAATTGTAACAGTTGTGAATTGCGTATTCGGCTATAAACCTCACCTGCTGTTGTTATTCCGTGATGCCACAAAGACTGCTATGGGGAAAATACCCATAGCAGTTTTTATGGCACCTGTTACCATTTAAGACTGTTAAAGCTGAGTAATAAGAGTTTTCCTCCTTGACAATACAGTGATTTTTCCACTCGTTTGGAGAGGTCTGGATCCAAATCACGTGGGCGCCTCCGTAGCCAAGTGGGAAGGAGCAACAGTGCGTAGCACACGCTTCTTGATTAGACCGGGGTTCGAGCCTGTCACCACCAAATATGGAGGATGTGGAAAGGTCAGGGAATGACCACCGCATATCCCGGAGCAATATGGCCTTAGTTGCTAATGCTCCTAAAAACCAAACAACAACAGCAACAACAACATTCAAATCACGTCATAAACTGGCAGAATTTCTAAAGGCTTCTGCAATCGGGACTGTAGTTGGCCGATCTCAAGCAGAGGGAGTAGTGTTTTCCCCCATGAATTGTTCCTGATTTTTCAGCTCAGCTCAACATGCAAATCGGCCAATGAATACTGTTGTACAGACATGGCACAGTATGGCCTGAGTCGCCGATTCGCCCAAAAAACAGAGTTGCTACAAAATATTATTTAAATATATCTTTTTTTTAAGTAATTAAAGGCAGTTATATCAGAATAATTACTCTCTGACCCTCTGTGGTTCAATTTATTCATGTATAATGGATATGGAGCATTGCGCGTGAGTGCAGTAGCACACGCGTTTGAATGGACCGTGGTTAGGGCCCACTTAACTACTAAATACGGTAATGAACGTGTACGTGGGGAAATGATTAGTTGTAAATTCTTCTGAATTATGTGGCTGTGTGGAATATGAAAAGAACATTTACTCTACAGTCGAGGAGGATGTATTTCAGCGTTAATGAATAGCGGCATGAGGAGGATTTCTGTTAGCAGGCAGATGCGTTATATTACTATGCGATTTCGGTCAGAGACGGTTTCTTCATGTCTGATTTTTCTATAACTGAAATTCCATAGTTGGAAGTGTTTGTTTAATTTGTAGGATGTTGATATTACTTGAAATACTATTATAGCGTAGTATCCGAGAGAATAAACGCAGAGATTCTGTAAAGGATTAATACAGTGGCGCAATTAATTAGTTCTAATCTAGAGCCAGGCCACAATATTTTTCCCCTGACTCAAAATATAAAGATGGCGTTCCATGTCACTTATGTTATTTATAATTCAATACTCGGCGCCTTTCGCAAGTGATGTTGTAGCCTCTTCGTTGCATCTGTAGGTTCGACTCTTTATAGCTTTCTATTAGACCTACTATACTTGGCCTGAGATTTGTTTTATATAATTGCATTTCCTTTTATCATGAGGAAATCAGTAGGGAGATGAGAGGCTTTTTCCTATCCGTTTACTGGCATAGCCTACTCCAGAGAACATACATTCCAGAGAAAGCTTCATTCTATCAGAATAATTTTATGGTCTGGTTTCGCTCTTAACATCCTTTGATGTTAGCGAGGTTTGTCTAAAAAACTTTTATCTAGAATAGTTAATGTTTATTGAAGAATTAAATGAAATTCTTCCCATTCGCTTGAAAGAGATCTTCAATATATCTGTTTTAATCTGCTACCATAAAGCGGTCCTGTTCATGTAGTTGCGCCACTGTATTAATCCTTTACAGAATCTCTGAGAAGTTGAAATAAATACCATGTTAGTGCCCCACTTGGCCCACCGCATAATTTCTCTCTAGTATTTGAATTATACATTATCTTTACTCATAAGCGTCTCCTCCTCTTAGCATTAGACCTTCATTAGCCTTACCTTGCGCACTTTTCTCGTTATTCGATAACAGTAATCCCTTTTCGGGTTCGTCGCTACTGTTGAAACGATTGGAAAGATAAAAGCGAAACAGTCTGGACTAGCTGTTTTATATGATAGAGGAAATGTTGTTATTGCAGTACCAGGATAAGAACTGAAGTTAATCTCCTCGTTGACCATTTCGCACATAAACCAGTTTAGCTGTTTAATTATATATCACCTAAAAATGCACGTCATTAAGCCCTTTCGAACAGTTTATGAAGGTGGAAGCAGTGTACTCAGAACCAAAGTATCATAGAATGATAAGGATGCCGCTTACAGGGAGAGAAAGTACACAACCAGATAATGCGCCATGTGCATCATCCTCAGAAGGCTGTGCAAATTCTTCGGACTATTATTACAGCTGGTATACAATCGTTGCTTAGAATAAATTTTTAATACAATTTGCCTATAAGGCTAATGAACATCAGATCATTTCATTCAACAACCAAGATATTACATTAGTTGTAACCATACTTTACAGAATATGTTCTAGAGCGATAATCGATCCGAAACATTTATTTTCTGGTAAGGCGTTACAATTAATTATGACAAAAATGAACAGATCAGTTATGTGAAAGGATGAAAATGATGTTTTTTATCTTAGTGGAGATGTAGTCCATTTGTGGGGGTGTCTCCCTCAAGAGTGGAAGCTTGGCTTTGCACTGCCGTGCTCATGTCTGTGGGCGGTATGGTGGAGCTTGTATAGTCACTGAGAATTTATTTCCTATACTTGTAGGACAGCTGTTGAAATGTTTGTTAATTAACTATTGCGTTAGCTGGAAACATACCATCGATGCAATCAGTAGTATTGTGTTTAACAGAAAGATGTTTTTGTCTTTTGGGTCGTTAGGGCTGCAGGTCAGGAGTGAAAATTTAAGTGTGTTCATTTGGATAACTAGTGTTGTCAGGACCGGAATGTTTCTGGAAGTAATGAGATGTTGCCATATGGAGAGAGAGCGCAAATTGTTGCTTAGCGTTTCAGGATGTCATGGAAGAAGAAACCAGATACCGTTCTGGAATGCATCCATGATAATGTAGTAATGAAAACATTCATAAAGTGCGTTTCAGGGCCTATATGGAACCTCCCTGGTCTTCTTCGAGCCAAATGGTGGGGAGGGTTTAAAATTAAGAAAATATATACTTGTTAATATACAAAGTTAGCTAACTGTTTGCAGATTGAATACTTGTATCCTTTTATCAGAATCGAAATCAGAATATACCTTTTATCTGTGTAAAGTTCTTGAATTAAGACATGTTTAAACAGTTAACTTCGTGTATTAACAAGGAAGGTCATTGTTGTCCCGTCCATGATTTGTTGAACATTTGCTTGAGATAAGGAAGTCATAATCCCACTGTAAAAGGCAATCGATGTTCAAATATGAAAATATGAAGTCTGCACAAAAGGGGGGGGGGGGTGAGTGGACATCAAGGTCCTTGAAAAAAGGGTCCAAAGATGGCTACTGTGCTTGGTGAGACTAAATTAAAATAATTATTTATTTTAATTAATTATTATTATTTATTTATTTTTTTTTTTTTTTTGGGCTTCCTTGCACCATATGACTAATACAAAGTATGTATTTTCTTAATTAAAAAGCCTTCCATTTGGCCCGAAACGAAATGTGGCTTAGTAAATTGAGAATACCGGGTCAAGTTTTTTTTACCTTCTAATATGTTTCAAGAAACTTAAAAATTTGTTATGAACACGTGGGTTTAGTTAATGGTCGAAAGGCCACTACGTGGCCTTTCGTAATTATAATTAAGAGTTATATTGTAGAGTTATAAGTAATTATAATCCCTTTAATTGTCAGTAATTCAAAATTTTAATTGCTAGAACTAGGCTTGTATGACCCTGTCCATGAAATTCAGGCTGAAAATTAAAATTCAGTTATTAATAACAATCCTGTTTGATCGATTACATTTTTGTTTCTGTTCTGCTGTATGAAAATAAACATCGTAGTTCTCTCTCAGATATGTACAGAAGTCAGTCTCTCTCTCTCTCTCTCTCTCTCTCTCTCTCTCTCTCTCTCTCTCTCTCTCACCAAAACTGTCTCTCTCTTACCATTGAGTAGTTGCAAAGTTGAAACAAATATCGACCATTATAATCTTTCGCATAATTCCCTATGCTTGAGAGCTTAATCCAGGTAGTAGCTATTGGACACGCCGTCCGCATCAAAGAATTTATGCGTAATAAAACTGGTTATTGTTGGAGTTCATGTCTCTTGGTCCTAAATTATGGCAGTAATCTCCTTAGTAAAGTTGTTCTCTGCATTCCCAAGTGCCAACAAGTTACATCTATATTTGATGCAAATGCTTGTGTCCAAACTCTTCTCAGACCACGCTGATCTTTTATTTTTAAAATGAAGGCATTGTTTTGTAGATAAAAAGTCAGAATCGATTAGTCATTACGAGTATTTATGGTTCTTAACTGCCTCCAGTACTAGTTAACTCTGGTAATAATTGTGCAGAGACTGGGAAATAATTTCACATTTCAGCGTGCCATGTCTTTGAACATTATATGTATAACTATGCTCCTAAAGTTTTGATGCTCGAGATCAGTTTTATTTTCCGAGATCAATATGGCCGCCGACTCAAATATTAATTCACATGTACAGTATAGAGGTTGTTTTAATTAACAGGCATCGGAATCTGCCTCGTTTATTTTTAGGTTTAAATTGTTTCTTACCTGAACTTATTTGTAATATTTGCGCTGAAATTTTTAAATTTATGAGATGTGCATCTGTACTATGCCTGTTGCCAAGACTTATCAGATGAGTGGGAAGAACTGTTTTGTCAGAATATTTAAAAATTTTCTGTTATCAGTCCTGTATATCTTTAAAATATGAAAACATGCAGCCCCAAGGTGTGTAGTGGAATATGCATTTTAATTGTACCTATTTTGGGTGGCGTACGTTACCCCAGAACCTAACCAGCCCCTTAGTTTTTCATAGCTGTACCAACTAAACGCCAAAGTTTTCAGTGGAATGGTATCCAAGGAAAAGTATATAAATACCGCTATGCAAATTATATATATTCTAATATAGCTGTGATGAGATGCGTATTGAGCGCTTAAGTAACTAAAGCTATGAGGCATCGGTATATTGTGTCTGTAATTGCTTATATTCTTTGGTTGATGAGGGCGGAACCACCTGTGCTTGAGGACTGCGACACCATTTTAACCGAATGTCCACTCACGTTTTAGACACGAATGATGTACATCTTTTACCGACTAAGTCGTATGCACTCAGTCAGATTCTGTCTGACAATGGCCACCTGTCGGCTATTTTTAAATATTTTAAATTAATTAACTTGTTTAATTCTATTTAAATATTATTTTATTGCATATACGTTTAATACGTATATATAATTTTTACCTTTTTTTGACAATTTTCTACTCATATAATTTATAATTCTTTTCTTGACATAGTGACTAACTTTCGTGGGTCACTGTAATATTTTATCGCCTTAGCTTTTACCATACTTATTATTGTTTTTTGTTTGTTAATTCATTTACCGTTGTTGTCGCATTATACGAGTAGCTTATGTTGCTGGTGCTCCAATAACCTACAAACCAAACCAAACCAATTCTTCGGTCATCTTTACCTATTTACTTGACGAAAAACCGCGTTTAATCGAGATAAAACAATGCCACTGTCTTCTGAGACTGACTGAACTCAGCTACGTTATAGGGGGAAAGGGGTGAGAGAGAGAGAGAGAAAGAGAGAGAGAGAGAGAGAGAGAGAGAGAGAGAGAGAGAGAGAGAGAGAGAGAGACCACTTCCTCGTATCATTGACGGGATTCGAACATTGGCCTTGTGTAGAAGTAGAAGGACGTTGATTCAGGGGCGATCGAGCTGTGCGGCTACACAGGGCGCCAAAATTTAGGGACGAAAAATGCCCAGCAAATTCACTGATTTTCTGTAAATCTCGTCTCGATCTTCCGAAAGTCAATCTTACGTTCTGATTCAAGCAATTCGGAAGAGTTCGGATTTCAGGTATCGTGCATTCAAAGGAATAAACGAGCCGCTCAACTCGCCAGAAAACGAGCCCCGTGCGGGCCACGGCTTTCAGTTAATAGTAAAAATATTATGCATAAACTTAATAGGAAGTTGGAGAGAGCGCACCAAAAAATCGCGCACACGTTGCTGATGGAACCTGGAGCCGGTTCTGGTTGATTATAACTACTATGCTACCCAGGAGGACACAATAATATAGCCACAGAATTATATTTGGTAGCACTCTTTCTCAATGATAACTACTTTCCTATGTGTGATAGTTATTGTTCAAATGGCGCTGTTCCAAAGTTCGGGACATAAATCACCTTATGTGAGCTAGAATTTTTAAGTTTTTAAGAATTTGCAAGGCAGTTATGGTGACATCATTTGGTGAAGGAGTAGCCGTTTGCTATATTGGGCAAAATAAAACAAATTTAATTCTGTTCAGATAATATTACAGCATTTCTTATGCACGTAAAAACATAGAACTGCGAGTGAAGAGGGTCTGCAGTATGTGATCAGTCCATATCTAATCACCATGCCTGAAAGGGAAGTACGAGAATCTGTTGTACTGAAGTTTTTATCAGACGGAAACGTGAATCCAGGCGATATTTTTACCAGACTTACGGCTCAGTATGGCAATGAACATTTTATCAAAATCACAGTTGTGTAAGTGATGCAGAGCTGTCGCTGAAAGATCGTGAAAATATGGCAAGCAAATTCCGTGCTGTGCGACCGACAGAATGTCTTTGAATTGCGAGGCCATTCAGTTGACCTAATTGGAGATATTGGAGAATATCAGTTCGTCAGCTTGCTCCAATTGTAAATACAGTATCAGTATAGATTATTTGAGGCAAATGGCGGTTAAATTTTAGCAAAGTCTGCTCACGTTCAATACCTAAACTTCCTTTGCTCGATCGAAAGCTTCGAAAAGGCGTTTAAAGTCAGCATAAAGATTTCAAAGGAGACTATCTGAAGACCTAATTATGTTTGTATTATTGATACTTAGTGCCAATAAAGTTTATCGACAACTTCTCATTCGTATGCACGACAGATGAATTCAGATCACGATGCTCCTTCTATGGTCTTTGCAGATTTTCTGCTACTTCATAATCAATTTTATCTTGAAATTCGGAAAGGCATTTTGAAATTACTTGTAAAGGACACGTTAAAATTAATAGCTTGAAGAAGGCTTCACTCTGAAGGATATTTTGATAACAGATCTGATTCAAAGTGCTGTCATTATCTATGGCTTATAGTAGTGAATGTGAATGAAATTTTGATAGAGAAAAACTGTAGTGTTTCGCAAGCTAAACTAGGACCAGTTGCCGAAACTGGAGTAATGTTTGTAAAATAAAATCTATCCTCTTGAATAACAATATTGATACTAACCAGCTTGATAAATCGTAAACTTTATTAAATTTTATCTCGAAAATAAGACATCAGTCTATTATATGTCGTAATAAATGCGTATATATATAATTAATAAGTGTATAATAATAATATAATAAATAATTGTCTTAATCAGCAAAATGTGATGGTTTTCAGCGACTATTAAGAGATGTTTACTTATTTCTTTCGCTGCAAAAAAGCAATGCAGCGGAGTTCTGATGTCCTTTTGAAATGGTTTCCGAAATTAGAAAGAAAGAGGCAGTTAATGGCCATGTCAGAATTGCAAATATCCGCACAAGGCAGTTAGCTAGTAAAATAAAAATCGAAAATTCAAATCACGAGCCATCATTCATTGAAATTCAGAAAAGTTACTAGAATATTTCTAAAGGAAATGTGAGTATTACTTATCAGTTTCGTTGACTAAGTAATGAAAAAACTTTAGTTTAAGTTAATCGCTTGTATTTATCACATTTGTTGTGCGCAAGCGATCTAGTTTTTGGGAAAACTAGATAATTCAATTGATCAGTTTGCACCTTGGTAACTAAACTCCATCTCCAGGCATAGAGTTATAGTAATTATGCTTGAGCCTAACAAACCTTCTTGGAGTCGGTTTTCAGTTTTAGGGACCATCACTGTCCATCCTCCACTGCTATTATATTTGTTGTTCAGATATTCACTAAATGCGGGTACAGTTTTATTACAACCCCATTATATTACCATGCATAATATATATCTCGCATCTTTTGAGGGCGTTTTCTCTAGGAATTTTGATTCTCTGGAACTGTTCCAACAGATTAACTTCCATGTTCCTCTTAGGCCAGACAGACATCAACATACGTTCCATATCCATCCATCCAATAGTGTTATTATGAAACATAGTCCTATGAACACTCTTAAATTGCATATAGTCCTAATTTATATATATATATATATATATATATATATATATATTTTTTTTTTTTTTTTTTTTTTTTTTGACAATTAATAATACCATTGATCCCATTCGCCTTTCCTTGGTGCAATGAGTGATATAATTTAATTAGAATTTCCTTTTTTTTTATAATTTCTTTCTGTTAGATATGAACTATAACTGGAAGCGCTGTAGTGTATGTTGTTTTGATAAATAAAAAATATTCTACAACCATCAGTTAGTGTGCCATGACAGAGGAAAAGACCTTCGGCCTGGTTAAGCCTAAACCACATCGTCATCAAACTCTTGAATATCTTCTTTCCAATCAGGGTTTCCCAGTCTGATTAAAACATCGAGGCGCATAAATTTCGTATTGGTATTATTATTGGCAATACGATGCACAAGGAAGCAAAGCTTTCTTGCATCATTATGCTATTTATCCATTCCTTCCAGTAATGTCCAGAGCTTCCTTAAATTTGTTCAAACTACCCACCTCCACGCTTGATGGAAGTGTATTTAATCAGTCTTTGGTTGAATGTAAATTTCTGAACATCTGTTCTGCATCTATTATTTTCCAATTTACATTTGTGTACGATTTTGGGTTTCTTCTCAGAAAGAGTAAAGATCCCTTTAAAAGCCTTATGCACCTCAGTTAGGTCATCCGGCAGATGCCTAGTTTCCAAAGACTGCAATTTAAGAACCCCAGTCTTTTTGTGTCCCCAACAAATTTTGTTGCTCGTCTCTGCAGCCTTTCCAACAGATCTGTGCCCTTGCTGAGATGAGGTTTCCAAACCTGTATGCAGTATTCCAGATTGGCGCCTAACCATTCCCTTATACAATGAGATAATTATCTTTTTCTCCTGAAAAAATTCCTGTATATCATTGAAAGAGGACAGTGAGTAATGTTCTAGTAAATAAATAAATAAATAAATTTTCTGTTTATACTCCGGGACGACCAAACGGTCAGAGGAGTTCACAAGATAGACAGAATTCAAGAAACAGCACCGTATTCAGCAGTCACGGGCTTGAACCCCGGTCACTCAAGGCACGTGTACTTATGCACTCGCGCGCCTAACCACTAGGCTAAGGCATCAAATAGTCTTGTGACTTTTCAGACGGAGAATTTTTTTTAAAATCTTTAAGTTGCTATTTCTTAATGTTTCTCTTGCCCTTTTCATAATTACCAAGATAATTTCTGAAGTCCCTTTAAAACTGGCATTTAATTGCTGCACTCGTGATATTTTAATGGCTCTTTGCGAACTTGACCAGCCTCATTACAATTACCCTGTTACTACCAACTGCAACAAAAACATAGGGTGATATTTTATTCGACAGGATTTTTAATGGATTAGGAAAGTGTCCACAGAAAGATCGGCAGGGGATTTATTTGAATGCAGTATAAACTGCAGAGGGTACTACGTATATTAATGAAACGCCTTTAACCTATCGAGTTTTCCTGTCGAGGGTGGGCAAGCGAGTGTTGAATTTCGAGGTCATAACTGTGATTTACCCCGCTTATTAACTTGCTTCATCAGGTATTGGACATACTTTTGTTAGATAGCCCATACCTTGTAGCACCTGTATCACTGAAAACAGCACTTTCATTCACTTTTATCTCGAGGAATCCCTTAACTTTATTGTAGCAGTGATATTATAAGCACGTGCACAGATAGCAATTTGGGTGGAACTTACATTTACACCACAGGTCTGTTTTCCTTGGACGTGCAACTTAGTCTCATAAAGCTGTTTGCGTATATACATCCCTGCACATGTTCTAATTACACGTTAGTCGTTAACTCTCCTTTATGCGCTAATTACGATAGCACGGGTTTCACTCTTTCTCAGTTCTCTTTTATGGGCATGATCATTGCGCTTCCTCCTTTTCCTTGTCAGTACAATGCTTTTGCATGCAGTCATGAAGAGAATGTAATGGTTAAAGATATTTCCATTAGATATCCAAAGAAAACAAAACAGAAGAGCAAAGACGAAATGATTCAATGGCTGTTTTATGTTATCTAATAAAATAATATCAATGGATACTATATTTTCCAGTAAATGGAATAACAACCTTCCCCCGGGGACTGTCACAAACTATTTTCCCTGAGGCTCTGGCCTCTTTGACTTGATTTAGTTAACCTCTTTGATGCTTGATTTTATTCCATGAAGAGATACTCCTGGAGCCGTTTGGGAATATCTTAATCTAACGTAGTTGGGAGGCCAGTAATTTTGTTTTGGGGACGCATACATTCCATGTTGGTCGCTTTTACAAGCGTTAACACATGATGGCACAATTACATAATATAAAAGAAAGTGTTCTTGGGGACTGTTAGCTCCCTAACCGTTCCTAAGCTGATTTTTTTTTTTTTTTTTTGTTTTCTTTTTTAGGTTAGGAAAATTTCATTAAGGAATTAGCAGCGAACACAAAAACCCGTGCCTTAGTTGACTATGTTCTCTGTGAATTTTTTAAATTTCTCTAATTTAATCTGAAAAGTATATGTGAGGATGTATTTGGCTATTTTACTTTAGGAAAACATCGTAGTTACCGAAAGACCAAATTTAGAATAAGACTGTTTCCCCCCCACCTCCTGTAAATTGATTTGGCAAATTTCCTTAACCAATCCTAAAGCCGACTAAAGAAATATCTATTAATAGGTTTGGAATATATTCCGAGATGGCTGTGCTATCTGTATTATAATTTTCGCCTATTACTCGCCAACCGAAAGCATATTTCCGAATAGCCGTTGTGGTGTGTGTGAGGGGAAGACTGGAAGAACTCGGAGAACGAATTTAGGTATTCTTGAGTCATTGGGCGAAGGGTAGGGCGTTAGCACTTGCAACACGAATTATCCAATTTTTTAACCAGGTAGAAGTTGGATTACTTAACACATAAACTAGTGGTTTCACCAACACACATAAATTGTAAATGAATTCCAGATTTCCTTACCCAACGCTGGATTTTATATAAAAAGAGATAACGAGAGAACAGTAGGCAGTCGATATCCTCTCCTCTTCTCGTTTTATGTCATGGAAATAATACAGAGTGGACAGAGCATACGTTTGGATTGTATGTCGTAGTTCTCGCAGAGAAGAAGAGTTAAAGCAATCTTATTAAGACTCAAAGTATTTTATTATTTTTTAGCAGGCTCCAGAGTTTTGTCCTATTCGCCGAATCTTATTAAGACTGCTTTAAGCACTCTGTTCAGGATATGACAGTGCTTCGGGTCTGGAGTGCTTTGGCGCCAAACAACGACAAGCTAACTCGGCTATGCCATTTTGATTTATTCTGGAGGCTGCGAATGGTAGATTTTGGTAGCCCAGAATCATGCTGTGTCTTATTGTATTGTAATCTGACAATGGGAAGTTTTTTTTACCTAAGTTCTCGTCGACTTCACTTCTACTGCTCGTTCCACCCAATAAAAAAAAAAAAAAAAAACACCACCACTATAAGAGAATTTACGAAAGCGAAAGATTAAATAATATTGCTCCGAAACGTAACAACTTCCACGTACTGAAATTCTTTCCATTCTGTTGATTAGAGCAACAGATGTTAATCTCAAGTGTATTTGAGAAATGTACATGAGGGATTGAGATCTGTCTGGTGACTGAGGAGGCCCCGCAATAGTCCGAAGTCGTTCTGTGTTCTTGAAACTAGTTCTGTACGATTCTTAAAATTTATGAAAAGTTGCTGATGTTTCTCAAAAGATGTACTTTGTGCAAAGATGTATTGCGATCAGCATTTTACTTCAATCATTCTGACAACTGCTCATCTCTTTCTTCACCGTTTCTTGAAGTTTTCGGCTAAATTCGCCTTACAGCCGAGATGAAAAGTTACGAACTACTGGCCTATCCAACGAAAATGGAAAACCATTCTGTGTTTTAAAAATACAGTAGAAAACAGTTATATACGAGAGCTGTTCAATAAAGAATGGTCATAATATTTCATAAACAACCGTAATGCTTGCTGTTTCTAGGTGAGCTGCGGAAACTAAGACCAAACCAAGCTGCATCACGTAGCAACTGCGCAGTTGACTCGTGCGCACGGTGTCACCTTGGTTGTCGGTCAAGTTTATACCTGTTCAGTTTCGCCTACGTAACAAATGAAATCTTAAAAGAAGCTTATAGTGAATGTGCGCTTCCATATAGCACAGCTCGCAAGTTGTTTTGTTTGTTTGTTTGTTATTTGGAGCATTAGAAACTAAGGCCATATTGCTCCAGGGATATGCTGTGGTCATTCCCTGACCTTTCCGCATCCTCCGTATTTGGTGGTGACGGGCTCGAACCCCAGTCTAATCAAGAAGCGTGTGCTATGCACTGCTACTCCTTCCCACCTGGCTACGGAAGCGCCTAGCTCGCAAGTGGCTTAGGATGTTTAAAGATGGACGTGATTCAGAGGCGGACTGGCCATAGGACTTACCAGGGAAACCACGTTGGGCCGGAGGCCGGTGTGATTGTGGTCATAAATACTAGTAAAAGGCCGCTACAAGTTTTCCTCGACAAGAATTTTTGACCCAGTCCGCTTCTGGAGTGATTCAATCACAAAAAAATGGTGGTCCTGGAAATCCAACCACTGCTTTCACCACAGAAACCTATAACAGCAAGGCAACTGGCAGAGATAGTGAGAATATCAGTAGGAAGCACTCACGGTATTCTCCATGACCGTTTGCATATGACACATGTTTGTGCACGCTGGGTTCCAAGACTGCTCACACGCGACTAACAACAAGTTCGCATGGAGGTTTGTCAGGAGCTGCAACGGATGATTACAGAAGATGGAGAGGTTCTGCACAGCGGATGATACATGGCTTCGTTATTTCGACCCAGGGAGTAAGCAACAAAGCTCTGTGTGGAAGTCTACGTCATCGCCAACACCGAAAAAGCAAAAGTTTTGGTTCTGCAGGAAAGTTTATGGTCGTCTCTTATTTATTTTTTAAATGGTTTACCAGCATGTTGTGCTACGTTGTACGACTGTTACGGAACCTTACTGCAGAAATGCACTACACTTTGCGGGATCACATTCGTCGCAGACGATCACAACTGCACACAGGTGAGTGGACAATAAGTTGTGGCTTCTGCAAGAAAGGTTATGGACATCTTTGTTTTTATTTATTATTATCATTTTTTTTTATCTTTTGGCAGTCATTGAATGGTTTACCAGCATATCGTGCCACGTCATACGACTTACAGGACCTTACTACAGAATTGTAATGCACACTTTTCAGGATTACATTTCGTCGCAAATGACCACATCTGCACGCAAGTGGGAGGATGCTGCATCACGACAATATGAGATCTCACATTGTCATCAGAGTACTTAGCCAGCATGAATGTCAGATGTGTTCCTCATCCACCCTTCAGCCCTGATCTTGTCCCCTGCGATTTTTTTTATTTTTTATTTCTAAAGTTCAAGAAGGAACTGCAAGGAAGGAATACGTTTCCAGTCGTTGTCAGGAGTTGTAAAGACATCAGAAGTGATTCTCAAACGTGTGTCAATAAATGGCTTTCACCATGTTTTTGAAGAATGACAGAAACGTTGGAGTAAGTGAATTTCATCAAATGGGGACTACTTTGAAAAGGACCATCAAAATAGAGATGATTAATAAGGGTACGTTGTGAAAAAAAAAAAAAAATTCTGATCATTTTTATTGAATAGTCCTCGTATATTCAGCGAAATAAGTCATTTCTACAGTGTAAACTTTTATACTTATTAAGTATTTGTAATTATGTAATAATAATATATTTTAGATTTTAAAGTTTTATATAAAATGTTAGCCTTTCTTATAAAAAAGACAAAAAAAAAACACGTTCTTTTCAGAGAAAGATGCACTTGAATATGCTGTGACTTGGTGAGGTAATTGCCATGCAGGGTTAGCGGAGTTTTGAGTAATAGCGAAGGATGCCAGAGCGACAGCTGTTGATCAGATGCATCGAAATAGAAATTTAAGATTTGTTCTTTGCTTCCCGAAGTCATAATCTGGTTTTGAAAACATTTTACGTTGTTAGTAGACCCTTTTACTCTTCAGCATTTTCCTTCTACTTTCTGTAAAGAGAGAATCAAAAAACTTGATCATAATCGTGATGTGCTTCCAAGAAGTTTGTAATGGACCATTATGCTAAAGAGAGGGACGTTGTCTTCTTTTTTTTTTTCGATAGTGCGACAAGTAAAATCAAGAATGACATTTAGAAATCCATTGCTACTAAACATTAAGTTCTACCTTTTAGTATGTTCTTAGTCTCTATCTGTTATTCTTTCATTCCCAGAATCACAATGTTGCCGCTGCAAATTAAAATCTTTCTGTAATTATTTATTTTTTGAACTTTTGATGGTGAAACTTGTCTAACCACTGAGCATAGCTGGTACGTAATTTCAACTAGTGATTTGGATGGGTCTTTTGAATTGTCTTCACCCTGTCCGCCCGCATGTGACAACTCGATTTATAATGGACGTCTTTTCATTAAATTTATATTTGAACCTTTAAAAAATATTTGTTAAGCCATTCCATATTTCATTAAAATGGGACAAATAGACATCCGGCAGTTATTTGTTTTATTTTCATACAATTTGTATGGGAAAAAAAAGTAATTCACGGATTAAGTATTGATAGCCCTAGACTGTGCGCGCTTCGCTTTTATTGTTAATGTATGACTCGGGAACGTGATGTCTCTTGTGAAGAGATACCACGATAAAGAAAATATATATATATATATAACGTAGCTGAAATGCAACGCACTCTGTGTACATTAACTAACATGTTTTTTTTTTTTAATCACCTTGCAGTATTGAATGGACATTAGCATGGCCAAGATCCAGGACCGTGGGACCTTAATGTATATAAAATCACCTAAAATTGTCATAACACCATACAAAAGTGCACAGAATGCTTATATAAACGTTTACAAGTCCACCGACTGTTCCAGTCCAATAGAATTTAGAGAGAGAGGGCCAACTGGGGACTCTTGCACTTATACTCTTTTCTCTTTTGTAGCAAACTTTGCGAGTTCAGCATCCAGAGAATGAGTAAATGAGAGGAGCATTTGCAGCAGCAGTAAGAATCTATCAAACGGATGCAGTTCAATGGAAAATATGTCTTCCATTAGTCTAATTAGGCTAGGTTTGTACGAATTGCCATTCCACATTGAAAATAACTTCTGGAGTAAGGTTGTCGAAAAGGAAACCTGATGTAACTCTAGCTGAGGTTTTGAGAAGTTAGTAAATCCCTCGATCTGGAAGACTTGTCCAAAAACTATGATTATTCATTTATTAGAAAAAAGATCGCAGCACCTAACAAATTTGAAAATATATGTAAATAGATTGTTAAAATAATTACTGTTTCTTTTTGCCATGAATTTTTATATAAATTTAACTTCAGACCGACGAATCCTACATATTTTTATGGTAGCGAAATGGATAAACTGCTTATATTAATGGCCCATAAAAACAAGCAATTTCTGTTTATAATGAAGGCTATTCCCAAACGGATTACCTCAGGAGTGATGCCATCATTTTACAATTTTCTGTTTATTAAATAAATTTCGAGAAAACAATATTGTACTATGAAAGATCGAAAGCGGCAGTGAAAAAGCCTCCGCTCCTAATCAGGTTCGTTATTTGAATAGAATAGCGATGGCCAATTTATGGTATGCCTTGGGGCAATCTTTTTTTTATCTTTATAATGGTTTTTTGGGAAGCAGACTTTAACATGATATATGCAATCCACTTAAAATGTAGCAACAGTGATCTTTGGAAATATTTAACCTTGATGTTAAAAAAATAACATCATAAAATATACAACATGAAAAGAATTCAAGAAGAAAATGTTCATAATTTTAACTAAAGGTGAATCTTTAGTTCGTTGCAGAACAGTTACTAGCAATAGTAGTAGAACATAACTTGACGCAACATAACAAAATGTTTGCACATTTTATAATACTATTATAAAATAAACGTAAATTTTTAGAAATATTATCACGGGCATGATAGAATTGCATCTAAGGCCAATTCAGGCCTGGCTGCTCATTGAAATAGACTTTCTTCTACAAATCGTAACGCAACCTCATCTCGGAAGGTTTGGGAGGAAGCTACTGAGCCATCTTTGAGTGCTGGAACCATTCACTGACGATTGGATTAAAAACCCTTTGTTTAAGAAAAAAGCTGCTTTTCTCGAGACGGAGAAAACAGTCATCTGAACCTCTGTTGATGTCCCAAAGAATATTTCAGTTTTGGATTGCAGTCGCAGTTTAAATCCATTCAGTAAGTTGCTGTGCCCAGTGTCGGATTGCTAAAATTGTAGAAATTTCATACCGCTTGTCTTCAAGAAAGAGGGAGGTTCAGTATAGCGATTTGATGTGGGGATGTAATTTTAGTAAGAGCGTGAGACGAATTCAGTTTGTCAGAGGCACAGTAAATGCAAATGATAATTATATGATTATAGCATTAATTTTTTTTAAATGAATACATACGTACAGGCTATATTTTTCCTGCTGTATTATAATGTATTCAGTAATCACTTGTGCTAATATAAGAGGAGCAGGTGCTACTTTTTTTTTTTTAGAATATGTTCCATTAAATCTCAAAATATGAATAAAAAGGTATTAAGATGCACGTTTACTATTTCATAATCATGCAGAAGTTGTTGTAGACTCTAAGATGCCACGATGCACCTGACATGAAGTTGCTTTCTTAAATATGACGTAGCGTCAACGACTGAAACACTTTTGATGCTACGTTGCTTGCCATCGCATACGCACGATTTATAACGAAAAAGAATTTGAAGACTGATGTCCTCTCCTGTAATGTAAACAAAAGGCATTCGTGTGTCCATAATTCTCTGCGTTCCTTCCGTGGTGGCCTGTAGATAACATTTTCGAAATCATGGCATGCGTGCATATATAATGTAGTGAAATACATTTATTATCTCCTTACTGAGCTGTGTGAACCTTTACCTTCTTTTATTACAAGCGTTGAATCCCAGTGGTGTGTACTGAGAATATTCCCTCGGAGCTGATATTGTCCCTCTGCAACGCAATGAAAGCGTTCGTAAAACTTTCTTCCTTTCCCATATGCTTATAAAATTTCTTCCCGAAAGTTTCTTAGAATCACGCCATCTTTTTGCATAGACATGTCTCGATTGAACGTCCGTTACCAACCAGAATTACATTCTGTTCCTTTTATCTGGCCAACTAGACTGGAGTGGAACTGTGCAGTACACTGGAATTTCCAGTTAGCAATGTGTGCAGTTAGTTTTTAGTATATTATTAATAATGTCTCGATATTTGAGTTTTTTCCACTGTTCATTCCTGTCTTCATAAATGAAATCAGTTAAATCGTTCTTGTAGTGAAGATAATTGGAATTGTCATAAAAGCAGCCAAGGCTAATCACCTTATTATCAGCCTGTTTTCCCTTTTAATTAATTGGCATCATCTATCAAATTTGCGATAACCATGGTCATTTATTAATAACGATATACCCTCTCTCTCTCGCTTGTCTGATTTCATTGTTTATCTCAGAATACCAAATTATAAGAAGACACGCAATCCTAGAATAAGCTTCCTCCAAGCAAATTCATATTTATCCACATTATTATTTAAGATTTTTTCTTCCCTTGATGAAAGCAGGCTGCAGTACTTTCTTCAGGTCATCTCAACTTGCAATTTGTTATATCTAAAATGTTATAGAAAATATACATAGAAACTTAAGGATTCTCCTGTGAATACTTCTACTCCTCAACACTTGTACATACTTTGAGGAAAGAAATATAGAAAAATTCAAATATGCAACACTATTCTCATCACTACCCCTAAGTGCGACTACTTTCCATTTGGTTGTTTCTTGGGTTTGTTTCCATGGCATCACTGGTTTCTTATTGTTTTTCACATTCATTAATGACTGATAAATTTCTTATAATCTTGATTCCGATGTCTAAATTTGCAGATAATGTGAATTTAAAAGAATTTTAGCATACGAATATTTTGTGGCGCCACATTGCAAATAATTTAAACTTTGGCCATTTACATATTTTTTACATCAGTTATATAATTGTAGAAGAGCTTCTTTGAAGGCTGTTGTAACTTCTGCTTCACACCAAAATTGTCATCACTTTAATGAATTTTTTAGTTTGAGAAAAATAAATAAAAATCATACGGATCAAGGTCATGTAAGTGAGGAAAATGTTGCAAGACAGTTAGTGTTTGTCGAGGTATTCAAAAGTTATGGTGGCACGATGAGCAGGAACATTTTCATGGAGTAGTTTCCTATTTTTCCTTTCCCACAGATCGGTTGTTTTCTTTTTTACTACATCTCTCAAGTGCTTAATAATTTATAAGGACACAATCTTATTAATCGCATGACCTCCTCATATAAGGTCATAATTCATAATAATGAATTAATTCAATAAGGGTATAATGAATCACACACTTGTGTGACAAAAAAAAAAAAATTCTCACGTAACTCTCTGCCTTTGGACCACAATCCAAAAAAAAAAAACTGTCCGAATTTTTTCTTCTTCTTGGGAGACTTTTATTGAGGATTGCAGTTTTGTCTGTCGCTATTGTTTTATAAATCCTGGATCATGATCAGTTTTACATTCTGAAAGTAAACCCTTCTTTCTATCCGATCTCCTGTTGAAAACTTTAAAAAAAAGTTTCATAATCTTTTCGCTTTTAAAATTAAGATACATTATGGCTTGGCAATTACCATATGATATTCCATCTTGGGAGGTTGTCTTCCGTTCTTATCTGATGATCAGCCCGAAGAATGCCTCTAACATAGAAAACAAGTTCATCATTTGTTGACGTGAAAGGTCTTTACAACCGGCGTTATCCTCGGTGTTAACTCATCCACCTTTGAAGCACGTGTACTATTCAAATATCCCTCCTTTATAAAGCTTTCTCACCATGGTTTTAACAATCATTTCTATAAGCTCTGAGACCGAGGTTTTCAACAAAACTGAAAATTATATATATAATTATTTCCTTAATAACATTGACCTGGTGGGACCCTTCTCGTTGTCTATCAATAATAACACAAGTTGAACGGAAGAAATTTTAGTGACACTGCAGAAAATGGATCTTCTGTGACATGCATCGCATGATTTTATTAGTTCAAAGTAATTAATCTTGCAGCTTCTCTGCAGTTCTCTTACTTCCCAAGAGTTCTTCAGTAATACCTTTAAAGGCACTCCATGCTGTATGTCAGCAAGGCCACTGTCGACCCTCTTATTTGTGGAAGAGTAAAAAGTCCATAGAATAAGTCCAGTCCTACTTAACACAGTAGATGATCTTATGAAAAGTGCCGCTTTAAGAAAGCATAATTTTCCTAGGGAAAAGGCAGAAGTCTGCTAAATTTGAGAGGTACTTATTGGTAAACTGGAACACTTAGATAACAATAAATATGATGTATCAAATCTGAGTAACTTTGCCAGCAGGGACGAAGAGGTAATTATCCCATTGTATAAAACGGTAGTTAGGCCACATCTTGAATACCTCATACAGATTTGGAAACCTCATTTTATTAAGGACGTGATCTGTTAGAAAGGGTGTAGAAAAGAGCACACTTCTAAATTCTGACCAAGAAAAACTGATTCTCATTAAATTGCAGCTCCTGAAATCTAGTCATCTGACTTCGAAGTGTTTTATCGCTGATATAGGCGAATTAACAGCGCCGAAATGCAGCAGCACGCGCATTTGAGTTAACCGTTGTTCCAGTCCACGTTAAATATGGTTGAAGATCGTGTTCTTATGAAAACGATTAGCTGTAAACTCTCATGGTCAATGTGGTTGTGCTGGGGTATAAGCAGAGGATTTTTTGTTTGTTTTATAATTGAATTTAATTTTAAATTTAATTTAATTTGAGAAAGGGCGGTTGCAGAATAGATGTGCGAAATTGTCTTCAGAAAGAGAATTATTGATTATTGGAACCGACATCATAATTTAATACAAGTAAATTATAATTCAAATTGGAAAATAAATTAGAAATGTAGTAATTACTGAAAGACCGCATAATATCGAGTATGTTCCTCGTAATGACAAAAATAAACGATGCGAAATCGTATTAAATCGGGAATAATTATTTGCATATGACTCCATATTCAGTGAGAACCAGTGGGTGTTGTATATTTTCTCACTGTGCACTAGTACAGTGAGAAAAGTACACTAGTACTTTTCCTCCCCTCAAAAAACAGCACAGCCTGTTAATTTTAAGTCTGTGAAGGGTTCTCAATCATTTTAATTATATCTCAGATCTACAGCCAGTTATGCAGCTGCGATAGCATCATAAAATTTTAGTTTTTATTATTATTTATAATGTTATTATAAATACTAATAAGATTCTAGCTTCATACACTTAACGCACAGAGTAAAAGTAAACTGAAAGTTTTTCTGCTCTTCTACACATGCTTATGAAAACTGTAAATGGTTGTTCAGTTTCTTTAGTGGATTTAAATCAGTTCATTTTAATTGCATACTTTTCCTGTGTTTTCGCCATGTTGTTTCGTTCTAAGAATCAGATTGCGTTGTTCTTAAAAAATTGACGTGACAGAATATCATTAAGAATATTTTCCTCCTAAGACTACAAAAACATCCAAAAATATAGGATACTTTCGTTAGAGAAAATGTCTCCAGTGACTATTTTGCAATTTTATCACCTTTAGATTCCTGTATTGTTAAATACACTCCTTCAGATGTGGGGATCTGAATAAATTAAGGTAGCAAACTTATCATGCATATTTTGAATGATTTTAAGAATAATCTTTTTATATATATATAAAAGGTTATTTAATGAAAGTGTCGGTGACACTCCCTTCTTCCTCACTCTATTGGGTACAGAGAAGCGCAACGAGATTGGTGAAGGGAGCAAAAGGGTGCTCTTACCAAGGTGGGCTTCAGTTCTGCAAATTAGCGTCTGGAAACTAGGCACCTGCGAGGGTTCTCATTGCGGTATTTAAAGTTTTGAGTGGATTGAGCAAGTTCAGTGCTGATGGCATTCTTCCTCTTGCTCAGACTGCACCCATGAGGGGGCCTAAATTCAAATTGAGGAAGGTTGGTTGCAGGGTAGATGTGCGGAAGTTTGCCTTCAGCCAGCGAGTGATTGATTTGCAGAACAAATTTTCATCTATTGTGGAAGTGGGTAGTTTGAATAAATTCAAGGAAAAATTAAGCAAACTATTGGAGGGGATGGACAGGTGGTGTGGGAAGGTTTTTTTTGCTGATGATTTTTAAACTTTATTTCTTGTATCATTGCCACTACTAATACTGTGACAATCTGTTGCAGTTCAAATTTCTGTGCTGAGGTTGTTTACAAGGTCTCTTTGGCTTTAAAACATACGTAGAATTGAAAACACTAGCTATTGGGAATAAAAATACGAAGCCTCGTGTGATATTGTCAACTTTCTATCACAGATGAAATTGCCATCTTTTCAAAATCTTTGACTCGGAGACAATTTTGGATGAGGATGGGAAAAGTGAAAAGCAGTCCCGAATTTTTTTCACTTAAATTGCATTTTTATGATTACTTTGTAACTAGAAAAATAATTAAAATTTTGTTATATATATATAAACTATAAGGACTTCAATCCAAATGTACTTTCTCCAATTCTTGGCGAATTTCTCGAATAATGACATCATATATATCATTAAGGTAATTCTTCCTCCAGTAGAATCATATGGAATGTTTTGATTTATTCAATATTTTTAAAACATATGATAACCCGGACTGATTAACTTATTGAAAGGAATATTGCTGGGAGACACGGATTCTCTGAAATGTATTCAGAGAATACATTTCATGTATTCACCAAGGCGAGACACGGATTCTCTGAAATGTATTTTCTCTTCTCTTCTCTTCTCTTGAGATACACGGCTTGGTTAAAGATGTCTAATCTGGCAGTTTTTCCTCTTATTTTATTTCCCTCCCCTCATTGCGCGATGTTGGTCGATCTAGATTTTTTTCCCCCTGCATGGAACGTTCTTTTCACAAACACTAAAAACAGTACTGTCATCAGTGTTAAACTCTTTTCTCTGATTGGCCATCATGGTTCCATATGTTTAGCAGACTTTTTCATTTTGGAAATTTAAACCAAATCTTTAGGCTTTGTGAATTCTACAGTTCAGAAAGTTGTAAATATTCCAAAAAAAAACATAATAACGTTCAGTAATAACGAAAGCCAAACGGGAGGGGACAGCATAAGGCTTTCCCTAGGGCTCAGAAGTAACCTCAAGCTGTTTTACAAATAAAATTTTCTTCAATAATTGACGCATCTTCCCAGAAAAAAGCTATAAAAGCATTTGTTTAATAAAAAATATATTAAAATTATGCCTCACTTTTTTGTACCCTGTTTATGTATCTTCATTTTCTTATCATGGCTAGTACCCTCAAAGAAGGCCGAGGCTGAAAGTAGCTGAGCCTCTCTGAACCTCCAGGAGGACAGAATCTCAAAATCGAATTGAAATTTTATTTTTTCTAAAGCAGTCTACGGCCCAGAGACCCTTGCTTAAACCCAAAGAGGTAACTGCAGTCGCAAAATGAGGACTTTTTTTCTTTTGAGTGTCACAGAATGATAGGCATTGACATTTATATGTGGAACAATGTATCTAAACCGCGAATCTACGAACTTAGGAGTCTGCGATGTTCTTTGCCAAGAATTTTGAGGAGAGGTGGGTTGACGGTGAATGTGCACTTACTGTCAACTTGTTTTGGTTTCCTATCCTATTTCGTATTGCGCATCAACTGCATATTCCAATACTAATTATTCTAATAGTACAAAGTAAAGAATGTTTGTGCAACGTAAACACGAAACTGTAGGGCAAGTCATGTTAATGCTGATTTACCATTTCGCAGCTTGCTTAATCAACTAACAGATGCTCTGATAAGCCACACTCGCAAGCTTGTCAGAAGATTAATGCAGGAGAGGCAAATTAATTATCTAGTGAGGTTGCAGTAGTGCAGAAAAATTCGTTTCGCTACTGAAAGCATTTGAAGAACTAAATTCCATATCACTACCCGGTTAACTGCAGTTGGCTGCATAAATTTGATTCATTTATTTCCCACACCTGTCAGCTACAGTATTTCTTGTAACAGCTGTACGAGATAATAGGAGAGTTTTCATAACTTAGACTGATTAGTAGAAACTAATTTTTTTTTTTTTTTTTTTTGGAAATGTGCCTTCTTACATCAATAAAAAAAAAAAAAAAGGCAATCTCATCAGCCATGACAGATTGCTCTTCGAAACGGTGAAAGAAATCGGCTTTGATCGTTCACCTTTCTTACTAGGTCTGTATCCTCTGAAAGACTGATCGATGGCTTTTTAATTCATCGTCGGATCTGCGGTAATCCAGCACGATTAAAACGACTGGTGTTTCTTTCGGGATGTCTGGTAGACGGTGGTCTGTTTCAGCTTTCCTGCAGTCGCATGACTTAAAGGCTTCGCTGCTGAAATGTCTTGCATACGTTTGTTTAATGTACTGATGGATTATACACCAGTTTTCATATTTGGATGGAATTTCGTTTGCCCTTTGATTAGTTCAGAAATCGAATTTTGCATATTGTGTCACCGTTATACACACACTGGCCAAAAATAAAACGAACCTTTGTATTAAGACAGTCACAGACAGAAGAAATGCAAACTGGTAAGTAGGATGATAACTTGTTGCATCGTTAAGTATAAAGACTGCATAGGCTACTTGACTGGAGTTGTTTGTTTGTTATTTGGTTTTTAGGAGCATTAGCAACTAAGGCCATATTGCTCCGGGAGTATGCGGTGGTCATTCCCTTGACCTTTCCGCATCCTCTGTATTTGGTGGTGACAGGCTCGAACCCCGGTCTAATCAAGAAGCGTATGCTACTCACTGCTGCTCCTTCCCACCTGGCTACGGAGGCGCCTATTTTGACTGGAGTGATCTGAAGCCAGAATGAAGAAAACGCGTGATCTATCAGACCTTGAAAAAGGTCTTATCGTGGGCACATTTTTAGCAGGAGCCACGATTCAAGAAACGAAAGACCTAACTGGTCTTTCAAAGCATCCATCTCAAAGGTTTTTAATGACTAGAAAACAAGTGGGTCTTCGACGTCTCAAAGGCGTAAATGTAGCAGTAAAACAATACTTTAAGAGCGAAGCTGTCATGCTCTAAGTAGGATTTTACGGAAAATTAGGACTTCAGTGCGCAGCAGTTAACACCTGAATGCAATCAGGCCCAGGACTGCCCTGTTTCGGCCCGTACCATGCGCATGGAATTGAAGAAATTGGTTACTGTCAGTCGCTTGCGTATACGGAAGCCACTTGTTTCAGAGAACATCTGCTTGCACTGATGCCGAGAACGTGGATTTATTGGATGATTGTTTTCTGCAGCAGCATGTTCGAGAGGCATCCAGAGAGAGTAATACTCTTGATCTGGTTATCAGCAGTGATCATTCGTGTATTAAGAATTTGCAGATAAAGGAACCACTAGGTGGCAGTGATCACAGTGTACTGATGTGGGATTTACTTAAAGATTTAATTTCCATCAGGGGTAAAGGAAAGGGTTTTTGCTTCACTAAAGGTGAGTACAGTGGTGTCAGAAAGTTTTTAAATTCTGTACAGTGGGATCAACTGACGATGCTACAAACAGTAAATTCTAAGTGGGAAGCATTCAAGGAATTAATCGTGGAAGCTACTAAACATTTCGTACCTATTAAGAAATATTGTTCAAGGTTTAGGCCTAAATGGTTATCTAATGAACTAATGAGACTCGTAACAGAGAAGTAAAATGCATGGGATGCATATAAATTATCAAGCGACTCAGAAGCCTATGGCAGATATAAGCTAGTCTGTAATCAGGTCACAAAGGAGGTTAGGAAGGCGAAGGCAGATTACGAGAAATCCTTGGCAAAAGATGCTAAGAAAAACAGCAAGGATTTCTTTACTTATATAAACTGTAAAAGGAAGGGGATGAATCTGATTGGTCCACTTGACATCGATGGTTCGACTGTTGATGATCGTGCTCAGATAGCAAACAAACTGAATGAGTACTTTGCATCTCCATTCACCTATGAGGAATTCTTAAGTTTTGAAAGTGGCAGACGGTTATCAAATTGTAGCAGGATACTTAATGATTTGTAATAACTGAGAGCAAAGTGGAGGATAAATTGTTGAAGTTAAACATAAGAAAAGCACCTGGGGTGGTGGGATCTATCCAGTTATATTAAAGTAGGCGGCAAAGCAACTAAGCAAACCCTTAGCCATAATTATGAGAGCATCCTTGGACTCAGGGGAGATTCTCACCGAATGGAGATATGCAAATGTATCCCCAATTCACAAAGGGGGATCGAAGAGTGACAGGAGTAATTACAGACCAGTTAGTTTAACTTCTGTTCCGGGTAAAATAATGGAGTCACTGGTTAAAGATGCATTGCAGGGTCATCTAGACAAGACTGCAGCAATAATTCAGACACAGCATGGGGTTTGTTAAGGGAAAGTCTTGTCTGACAAATTTGATAGGATATTATGATGTGGTTACAAAGGAACTGGATGCAAAAAATAATTTTGATATCATA
Organism: Mastigoproctus giganteus; assembly: GCF_048544385.1. NCBI lineage: Eukaryota > Metazoa > Arthropoda > Arachnida > Uropygi > Thelyphonidae > Mastigoproctus > Mastigoproctus giganteus. The sequence goes on along the minus strand of NC_143575.1, from coordinate 27,451,706 downwards.
TATTTGGATTTCAGGAAAGCTTTTGACACTGTTGCGCATGAAAGACTATTGTACAAATTGGAGAGAATGGTATTAAGGGTAAGTTGCTACAATGGATAAAAGGATGGTTAAGTGGAGAAGACAGAGGGTGGTAATCAGTGGGTGCTGCTCTTCGTGCACTAATGTTATTAGTTGAGTTTCACAGGGTTCGGTGTTGGGTGCACTGTTGTTTTGTATATTTATCAATGATATTGATGAAGGTATATCAGGCTTAATGTCGCAGTTTTCAGATGATACAAAGATTGGCAGAGTTGTTAATGACAGTAATGGCAGTGTGCTACTGCAACAGGATTTAGATAATTTGGGAAGATGGGCTAAGAAGTGGCAACTGAAGTTTAACCTTGACAAATGCAAAGTACTGCATATGGGTAGAAGTAACCCCAGAGAAACGTACCAACTGTGTGGTACTACACTTAAGGTGGTAGAAAATGAAAAAGACCTGGGAGTAATTGTGCAGTCAGATATGAAATTTTCTGATCAATGCAGACAGGCTGCCAGGGCAGGTCATGGGGTTTTGTCAATGATATATAGGAATTTTGCCAGCAGGGAAAAGGAGGTGATTGTCACTCTGTATAAGGCAATGGTCAGGCCACGCCTTGAGCACTGCGTACAGGTCTTGAGGCCTCATTTTAGGAAGGATGTAGATTTACCTGAGCGTGTACAGAGAAGGGCAACAAGATTGGTGAGGGGAGTGAAGGGATCCTCTTACCAAGAGAGGCTTAAGTTCTGCAAATTGCAGTGGCTGGAGACTAGGCACCTGCGCGGTGATCTGATTGAGGTGTATAAGGTCTTGAATGGGTTGAGTACGGTGAATTCTGATGGGATCCTTCCACTTGTTCAGATTACGAACCTAAGGGGGCATAAATTCAAATTAAGAAAGGACAGATGTAGAATAGATGTGCGGAAATTTGCCTTTAGCCAGCGGGTGGTTAATTGCTGGAACAAACTTCCATCTGTCGTTGTGGAAGTTGATAGGTTGAATAAATTTAAGGAGGAACTGGACAGGCATTTGGAGGGAATGGTGTTAATTTTTATTATTATTATTATTATTTTTTTTTTTTTTTTTGGCTGATGCTGCATAAGCTATCACGATAATGCTGCAGATATCACGATAATGCTGCAGCTCACCGCGCCAAAGCCTGCACCGAATATTTGACCACGACAGGACTGAAACTTCTCGAGCACCCTCCCTACAGACCAGACCTTGCTCCCTGCGACTTTGCACTGTTCCCGCATGTGAAAATGAAGCTAAAAGGGAGGCGGTTTTCCAGTGACGAGGACCTTCTACGGGCTTGGGACAACGAGTGTGCTTTACTCCCTAGTGAAACTTGGCAGAACTGGTTTAAAGATTGGTTTCGGAGGATGGAGAGGTGTATTGAATGTAGAGGAAATTACTTTGAAAAAATTAAATAAACAAAGCTGTATTGCAAAACTTTCCTAGTACCCTTTGTATATTACTTAATTGTTTAACTGTGCTCATTTCTGCGTTCATAATTTTAAAACAGTGGAGAGTATAAAAAATAAATATAAATAATTTATTTATTTTTTTAAGTAATAATTAAGTACAGTACTACGGTACTATACCATTTAGAGCCCATATGATAAAAGCCTGTGTGTATGTGTAAGCAAACACGCACCGTATCTAACAGACCATGAAAATCTAAAGTATTGAACTCTTCGTGCATATAGGAATGGGCACCTGGGTGTTAACTTTTTTAAACTCATTAATTAATAAAATTTTATCATTTATAATTAGTTCTCGGCTCGTTTATTCTCCTTTTACTGGATCTAAGTGTTTTTGTTGCCTTCTTTTTTCTTCTGTTTGTTGAACAAAAGTTCTTTTGAAAGAAGTGGTGGATTCTTTAACTGGAAACGGAAGGAGCGGACTGCTCCCAAAAAAAAAAAAAAAAAAAGCTTGAATTAACATCGTTCATTTAACTCTTAGAAAGAAATTAAAATAAAGAGCTCTTCAGAAAACAAGAATCGATTAAGACATTGAGAAACAAATTTTATCGGGAACAAATTTTGAGAAACAATTTTTTTTACAATCAAGCACAAAAAAAAGTGTTAAAAAGTTTAAAAAGTGTTTAAAAGTGTGCTTTTTTGACACCAGTTTATCTAAGGATACTAGAAATTTTTATTTCTTGTAATTTGTAGTCTACATATGTTCTGATGATAAATTTGAATTTAAAACATGAACGGCCCATTTTCAATATCTTATGTTTATGAATATTCAAAACAATTTCAGAAACCTTCTGAAGTCTATGGTAACGAACCTTACTTTCAGCATTCAGAAAAAAAAATTACTGTATACTGTTTGATTGTACAAAGGACAGAATTCAAGGGGTTCCTGGGCAACGCGACGCTGTCACCCCTCTCGCTAGTGGACGAACTCACCTATTGGCAGGTATATAGGTACACTGCATTCACGTAGACGGTAATTGGATATTAGCATGGATGAACGTCGTGAGTTAACCAACTTTGAAAGAGGGATGATAGTGGGTGCCCGATGCATGGGTCACTCTATCGCGGAGGCGGTACAGAAATTGCACTATCCCCGTTTGACAGTATCAAGAGTGTATCGGGAATACGCCATTTTCGGAATAAACATCTTATCATGGACAGCGCTGTTGGCGGAGAAAGGTGGTGGATGAACGTGGCCGTCGACGTTTGTCTCACATTGTTTCAGCCAACCGGAGAGCGACGGTAGCACAAATCAACACCGACTTAAACGAGGGAGGCGCCAGAAACGTCTCCATCAAGACCATCAGGCGATCATTAGCCGCAGTAGGTTATAGGAGCCGCCGACCCACTAGAGTTCCATTGCTAACACCACGACATAGGACTCTACCCCTCAACCGGACGAAAGAACATCGGTACTGGACCTTGGATGATTGGAGACGGGTTTCCTTTTCCAATGAGTTCCGTTCCAGTTATTTCGAGCGAACGGGAGGGTGCGTATTTGCTGGAAACTGCACGAAGCTATGCACCCGCCATGTCAACAAGGGACTGTTCAGGCAGGTGGACGGTCGGTAATGGTCTGGGGCGTGTTCGACTGGCACTCGCGTTGGGACCTCTGATACATCTAGACGCATCTCTGAACGGTCCAAGTTACATGTCCATCATTGCAGACCATCTGCATCTCTTCATGGTCATTGTGCGCCCACAGGGCAATGTACTCTTCCAGGAGGACAATGCGCCTCTCTGCAGAGTCATGGTAACTAGAACATGGTTCAAAGAGCACTCCGCTGATTTTACCACTAATGGAATGACCTCCCCGTTCACCGGACATGAACCCTGTGGAGCATGTTTGGGATGCTTTGGAAAGGTCCGTTCGAGCTTTGGATCTTCCACCCAGAAATGCGACGGAATTATGGACAGCAGTGCAGCAAGCATGGATGGAAATACCTGTGGAACGCTTTGGTGAACTAGTGGACTCTACAGCTCACCAAGCAGTTGACAGAAGGCATTTGTTTTATTGGCGTCAGTTTTGAAATCAGGGCAGCGGAGATCAAAGGATCGTTCGATTTTTATCCAGATTCACTGAAAAGATGCAATCACGGGAAAATTGAAATCGCCCAGGATTCTTAATATTGCGACAATGTTCCTGTCACAGCAGGGTTTTATATAGTATTCAGCAAAGAATTTTGAACATGAAACCGAAAGCATTGTTTGCAACCAGAATTTTTAAAATCACAGTTTGAATTTAGTTTGTAAAAGGTGACGGACAGTGTTTGAATTAGAAAACCTTAACAACAACTAACACTTGGATAACAAATGCAAGATTAAAGATATATTTTTTTATTAATTTCAAATGTGCTCGAACTTGTATTTTAAAACTTTGGCATACACTTGGCAGATTCACCACATTATTTAAATTTCAGTTCATTCCAGTTCATAAAGTGGGTGAATCCGCAAACTCTCTGCCAAACTTTTAATCTGGTTAGCCATATCTTAGCATAACTCTGTCATCTCACTGTTTTTCATGGCTGAGCCTATAACGAACTTGGCATATCTTTTTGACATCAGTGCTTTTCGTGACCGAGGTTATGATGAACTTGGCATCATTGTTTGAGCTCAAACGGTTCCACGGTGGAAGTTTTTACAAATTTTGCGAAATAACTTAGCTCTTCTTCTTTTGATGCCGTCTCCTATTGGAGTTTGGCGATCACCACGCTGTACTTCTCTCTGTGTTGGACGAGATGAAAAAGATCATCAGCTGATCTGCTAGTCCAGTACTAGCCATGGTGATTATTCTTGGGAAGTATAGTGCAGTAGTTTCCCCTTACTTTCTGCACGGCAGTACTTCATCTGTATCGGTTGGTTCGACTAGGCCTGAAGTAATCCGAAAACGAGCCGGAATATATATACAAATTTGTATATTATGGAATTAGTTTTGCACTATTTAATTATTATTTTTTAAATCTTCAGTGAGGTGGCGCTATCATCCCTCTTCCTTTCTCAATCTCTAGCTAATAATGTATAATATATTAATGTTTTTTGAATTTTCTTAAACATATTTTCATGGTGATTTTTATAAGCTTAATTCCAATAGGCAAACAATTAGCTGAAAGTTAGAACTAAGAACGTTCCAACTGTCAAATAACCACATGTTTGTTTGTTTTGTTTTTGTTTGGTTTTTAGGAGCATTAGCAACTAAGGCCATATTGCTCCGGGAAATGCGGTGGTCATTCCCTGATCTTTCCGTATTTGGTGGTGACGGGCTCGAACCCCGGTCTCATCAAGAAGCGTGTGCTACGCACTGCTGCTCCTTCCCACCTGGCTACGGAGGCGCCTTATATAACCACATGTATATAAGTTGTTGAATACAACCTGATATGGTGCAAAAACACTCAACCCTAACTACAATGCAACTTGTTAACAAGGTGATCGCTAAGAAAATCAAATTACTCTTCTTCTTAATATCATATTTTCAACATAAAATCCAGGAGCACATAGTAACCGCGTTAAGCTTAGACAGTGGCCAGTAGCGCCACTGTTTATTTATTTTTTTTTTTTACAAATTTTTGTTTTTTGTTTAGATATCAAATCTTTGCAGAGGTATTGTTTTGTAATACCGATGCTGTGAAAAACCCTACATGTCAATATAATTTTTTTTTAATGTTTTGGTGGCCATCTACCCCAATCTAAAAACAAACTATATTTTGTGAAGTCTCTACTTCTGTCAGAAAGAATTTATTGTGACAACAGTTTTACGGATTGTCATAAAACTGATTAACAGGAGGGGCATACTTAATTGTTTCCCAGATTGTTAACAAAAATAATTCTCGCTGTGTTGGTCTCTTCCGACAATTGGAGTTTGTCATTTTAATGATTATCAGATCTTTTTTCAGAGGTATTGTAGTACTGATGCTATGTAGTGGAGATTCTGTGAAAACTCCTTCAATATATATATATATATTTGGGGGGGGGGGAGACTATCTACCCCAAATCTAAAAACAAGCAGTAAATCTACTAAACGAAAGGGTCCTCTTACCTAGAAAGGCTTAAGTTTTGCATATTGCAGCGTATGGAGACTAGGCACCTGCGAGGTGATCTGATTGAGGTGTATAAGGCCTTGAGCCGACCGGGCTAGCCGAGTGGGTAAAGTACCTGCCCGGCAACCCAAAGGTCGCGGGTTCGATTCCCGCCTCGGGCTTGGATCAAAGTACTGCAAAAAAACCTTGGGAGGTGCAATATGGCCACAGAAGCCGATGCGCCAACAACTACCAAATCAAAAAAAAAAAAAAATAAGGCCTTGAATGGGTTGAGCAGGCTCAATTCTGATACGATTCTTCCTGAGATTACGAACCTGAGAGGGGCATGAATTCAAATTGAGGAAAGACAGTTGTAGAATAGATGTGCGGAAATTTGCCTTTAGCCAGCGGGTAGTTGACATAATATAAACAACTTCCACCTGTCGTTGATAGCTTAAAGAAATTCAAGGAGGAACTGGATAATTTTTTTTAGAGGGAATGGATGTGTGAAATGTGGTTTTTTTTTTTTTTTTTGCTGATGCTACATAAGCTTGCTTTCTTGCATCACATACCTCTACTGCTACTACTTGTCATGCCAGTTAATTTGATACCCTACATATCAATATTAAAATTTTTAATTTGGGGGGGGGGGGTTCCCATATAAAAACAAGCAGTACATTTTGAATCTACTCCTCAAACCTTTTAATGATACACCACATGTTAATATTAAATGTCAAGTCTATCTCTACTTCTATTGGAAAGGTGCATATTTTAAAATTTTGGAACCCCCAGGCACAGTCCATAGAAACTTGCCATAGTTCTGTTAATTTTTCCATTACCAGAAAAGGCTATCCTATAACTGTCCAAATTTCAAGTCTCTACCGTAATCAGAAATATGTTAGAATATTGATGAATGAGTCAGTCAGACAGCAAAAACTTTGAGGCTCTACAGGACAATCATCCCAGAGAAATGAAATTTGATACATTTTGTCTCAAGAGTCCAATCTTTTAGAAATCCAGGATTTTAATCTTCTGTCTTATTCATGTTTAGAGATAGAGAGGTGTGAAAACAGGTATTTTTTGGGAAGGTATTTTTTGAAGCGGACATGCACTTCATGTATTGTAAAGCCAACGGCAGTGCACTCGAGGTTGCACGTTTGTACCAAGAAGCATTTCCCTGCCGAAAGCAGCCCAACAGGCACACATTCATTAGGGTACATCAATGCCTTAGAGAACATAGCGCTTCGCGCATGGAGTACGAGCAGGTAGGCCCAGAAGCATAACACGTGATGTTGAGGAAAAGAACATCCTGTAACATGTAGCATCTTTAAAATCCTGTGGTGTTGAAACCAAAAATTAAAAATGTATTATCTTATGTTTAATAAAACCACCCTTAGCAAAGGATTCAAACTTTTTTCTAAACTAGTGCTCCCATGGTAAGTGGTGGATGGGTCTTAACAGAAAATGTGCATTATCGCGAAAACGGTTCATTCGCGGCCCGATGTTCACTGGAACTTTTTGCTTATTTTAGTTTGTACTTTTCACCTTTAAATTATTGACCATCTTTTTTGTAACACCCTGTGTGTGTGTGTATATATATATATATATATATACACACACACAAATAAAAAAATATATATATATATATATATATATATATATTTTTTTTTTTTTTTTCCAATTGAACAAAAAATGCTTCTGTGTACCTTTAAAATTATTCTTTCCAGTCCAGTTCGAAAACTAGTAATAACTTGAAACAGTGTAACATTAATAATGAAAAAAATATCTTATTGCATATCTGAAATATTAAAAAGATTTTATTGCATTAATTAAGATTTTTTTTTTTTTTTTTGCGGCATGATGTAACCAAGTGGTCATTGTAATTGCAAATGCACACGTTTGACTCCAACGTGTTTCGAGCGTACGTAACTGCTAAATTATTATTTATTCCCTTATATCATGGAATCCAGTACCACAGGCCCATTCTTCTTTATTACTGTATCTATTCCGTTGTGTAGGCAAACACGGCCTCACTCGAAGACAGCAGTGACCGTTGTTATTTCTGTTGGTTCAGAATTAGAAGAAAATTGCATAATTTTAAATATACAGTACATATTTGTCGATTGAATTAAAAGGAAACAGTTGAACTATATACATAAGTGATAAAGATTACCTTACCTTGCCTTGTAGGAAATATATTATTTACAGTAATGCTAAAAGCCATTTGTTCATTTCAACTTGAATTGTAGAGCTCATACATTAGACTGAGCTCTGAATTGTTATTTATGAAAAATTTAGGTCAGCATTCTCAGGCCGTGGAAGCAGTACGATCATTCTTCCGCTGTCCAAAAAGATGAATTCGAGTCTTCCTTTTCTCGCCTTGAGGTAATCGTTGTTCATAATTGTAGTAGTATTTGCACCATATTCGACAAAATATGTTTAGATATACAATAATAATTAAAAAAGGCAGTTAACTGCTTATGGCGATCAATAGACCAGCTCCACACTTTCAGTTGTAGGTGCAGTTTTTGTAGCAGCACAGATTCGTTCTCTTGATTACATTCATGCATAAGTGATTGGAATACAAACACATGCTGGAGTAACACAGGAGGATATTTATGTATCAAAATCAATTGTATGCTTTATTTCTTAGATAACTCTGCACTTCGTGAAATATAACAATTTTCATATACTAATTGCTGTCCTCTACCTGAAGGTTTGTGTGTTGGGGTCCATGACCAGTGGAAGGGAACGTTCATGGAACACTTGTAAATTCCTGATCTGTGCTGGAGTACACACAGAACATGTGTTTCAAGGAAGAATGCAGTCACATCGTGAAAAGTGAGATCCACCGTTTGGTGGTAGAAATAAACCGCTGATCCCGCTTGCGACACCAAATACGTGGTTTGGATTTCTTTTGGATATTAAAAAAAAAAAAAAAAAATCATGTTTGGAATTTCAGCAGAATTTTAGAAAAGAAAGATGTTTAAAAAAATTATCCGTGCTGTTTGTCCCAGTTCAGCGACATGATGGAATACTGTACTTATCATTCCTCCATGTTGATATGCCCAGCCGAATTTTTACAAGCCGGGGCCAGGCCTGACGCTCTTGGTTTTATTTTGGTGTTTCCTTCACCCAACGTCAATGCAAACGTTTATCATATTTAGCAGCCACAGGCTTAAACCCCGGTCCACTTAAAGAGCGTGTACCACTGCACTCTCGCTCATGACCTTTTGCGCCATAAAATCAAATCAAATCAAAGAAAATCAAACCAAATCTCGCTCATGACCACTCAGTACGTTGTAGCCGAAAAGAAAGATGTTTACACATGTAAAATTGTTATAAAGTTGATATTGACCGAGGCGATCTGATCGAGATATTACTGACTGCAAAATAAAGCTAAGTTAAAGAAATCAGACTGATTTTGATTGATCTTCAGTTCCATTAAAGTTGTTTAAATTTGTGGTTTTGATTTTGCGTTGTTGAAGGTGTGTTTGCCAATTTGCAGATTGTTCTGCAAATCATGTTAGCAGTTGCCATTTCAATTACCGTCTGCCGAGTATTGAGAAAGAGGATTTCGATAAAATTAGATTTCGTTAAAAATAAAATTAGATTTACTTGCAAAAATTCTAACATTTATAAAAATCGAAAGTATTATATATAATAACCTGCGTTGTTTCACAGTACTTTATCAAATGTATGCCACTATCAGTATTCAAGTAAAACTCCTTAGACAGGAGCGTTGAGGGAAGGATAGGAGGACTCGGACACCTGTGTAGTACCACACAGTTGGTACGTTTCTCTGGTACGCTAAGGGTGGTAGAAAATGAAAAAGACCTGGGAATAATTGTGCAGTCAGATATGAAGTTTTCTGAGCAATGCAGCCAGGCTGCCAGGGCAGGTCATGGGGTTTTGTCAATGATATATAGGAATTTTGCTAGCAGGGAAAAGGAGGTGATTATCCCTCTGTATAAGGCAATGGTCAGGCCACGCCTTGAGTACTGCGTATAGGTCTGGAGGCCTCATTTTAGGAAGGATGTAGATTTACTTGAGCGTGTACAGAGGAGGGCAACAAGATTGGTGAGGGGAATGAAGGGATCCTCTTACAAAGAGAGGTTTAAGTTCTGCAAATTGCAGTGGCTGGAGACTAGGCACCTGCGCGGTGAATCTGATTGAGGTATATAAGGCCTTGAATGGGTTGAGCACACTGAATTCTGATGGGATCCTTCCACTTGTTCAGATTACGAACCTAAGGGGGCATAAATTCAAATTAAGAAAAGATAGATGTAGATTAGATGTGCGGAAATTTGCCTTTAGCCAGCGGGTGGTTAATTGCTGGAACAAACTTCCATCTGTCGTTGTGGAAGTTGATAGGTTGAATAAATTTAAGGAGGAACTGGACAGGCATTTGGAGGGAATGGTGTGATTTTTTTTTTTTTTTTTAGGCTGATGCTGCATAAGCTCATGCACTTGCTTTCTTGCATCAAATGCCACTACTACTACTACCTCTGCACTTAGTGATAAAACGCAGGAAGCGCTTAAAAAGTTTACCTTTTTTAAGTCATATTTACTTCATAGTGTAGCGAATTTTTGTTAAATTTTCTTTTTTAATTTGCACTTATAATATCATTTTAAATGTGCTTTTATTTCTGAAATTTGGTGAAATACCCAAGAATAAATGGATAAAGACTGACGTTCCTCACTACTTCCCCCCTTATTTTTTGTTTGTTTCCGAGAAAAAAATTCTCAGACTACTTTTTCGAATACAGTAGTTTTTTTAACTTTTCTCAGATCACCGAGGTTTGCCTGTCACCATAGTGTGGACTATCATTTAGAGCCCATTGCTGCCTGAAGACTGTGATTAACTATTTCTCTTGCTGCCTGTTCGAAACAACTTTAGCCATTAGGCGCAAAGAAATGAAAGCCCAAGAAGTTGCCGTTGATCGGAAGTGGAACTTTCAGAAAATCAGTGTTGGTGCCGCATTAATTATTGCTGTTGACGAGAATAGGAAATAGCATTAAGTTTGCTCGAGATTCCGTTCAGCTTGTTCGTATAAATCGGCCGGCAGCTGTATGGGTGTCTGAGTCTGTGGTTGCATCTCTCCATATGTAACAGCCATCGCGATTAGCACGGACCATTTACTTCACAGCTGCGGTAAAGATAGTGACAAGATAAGGCCATTCATTCTTCAGATAGGTTTCTTGCAGCTTTTTTGGTATTATTATGATTGCTAACTTAGCATCCAGAAACGAGTGTTACTTCTTCCGATCCACATAAAATAACTCATTTCTGCTTTTCTCGCAGTATTAACAAGACCGGATTTACCGAAGCGCAATTGCTCTAAGGGTTTAAGGGAAATGGAGCAGTTCAGTTCAGTTACTGTTGGTCAGGGTCCTTGTTTCTAAGTCTTATCTTATCTTATTTTTAGGACATTTAAAATGTCTCCGCAGAACCTCAGACTAGCTAAATCTAGAATTTGGAATCAGAATAATCTGACGTGCCCCTATAAGCTCGTCGGCAGGCAGTATCGTAGCCAGGGTAGGTTATTGTTATTTGGTTTTTTAGGAGCATTAGCACCTAAGGCCATATTGCTCCGGGGATATGCGGTGGTCATTCCCTGACCTTTCCGCATCCTCCATATTTGGTGGATCACGGGCTCGAACTCCGGTCCGATCAAGAAGCGTATGTTATGCATGCACTGCTGCTCCTGCCCACCTGGCTACGGAGGCGCCGTTGCCAGGGTAGGGTCAGCAGGTACATTGTAACCCTTATCGCCGAAATCTGGTTTTGTGGCTCATATTTAAAAATGCGCCACAACAAATGGCTCCTTTTTTTTTTGTGAATTGCAGTTGGTACCTTTTTTGTGAATGTACCTGCTGACAAAAAATTCTGGCAGCACCACTATCGGCAGGAACAGAGATGAAGTAAGCCTGATGATAAATTAGGCTGTGGTTCTAAGACTTTTTTTTTCTCACTTACTACATACAGAGATTATGACTTTTTAACATTAGCATTTATTTTTAGTGCTTTTATTTTTAAGGCAATGGAAAAGTCGTGACTTATTAATAATGTATAAAATAAAATATAGCAATAAATAAAATCTATTTATTTGCAAAAAAAGTACAGTAAACCCCGCTATTCGCGGTATCTGTATTCGCGGTTTCGCGTATTCGCGATCGTCGATTTAATATAAAATAAAACCTAAAAAAATGTGAATTTTAAAGTGCCGTGAATATTTTTCGCCATAAAAAAAACATGGGCGTGGCTAAAATTATCTTTCCCGGTCAAAACAGCGTTCAGTGGGTGGGGGAGAGGGGTGACGAAATCGCGAGCGTGGATGTTTCTCGCTAATCCTTGTTCAGGATGTGTTATGCGCTTGTCATGGGAGGGTTCGTCGTTTGCTTTTAATTGATATGCTTATAAATTGAATAAATTTATCAATTTATAAATTGATATGCTTACAAAAATGATAAATCTACCGTTTTGCAGTGTAAAACAGACTTTTTCGAGGTCTTAACGGAAGAAAGTGACTTTATTGTGGACAAGTTCTTTCTAACCCCTACAAAAATATGGCTACGAATAACAAGAGAAATGTGAAAATATCAAAGAAGGTGATGGACATTAGCGAATAAAATTGAGTTATTAGATAAAATTTCTAATGGTGAAAGTGTCTCCTCAGTGGCAAAACATTATAAAATCAAGAGTCAACGGTACGATCAATCAAGAAATCGGAAGAAAAAATCCGCCGTAGTGTCCGTGAAAACGCGCTAATTGCTTCAAAAATTTGCGCTGTAACTCGTGATGTTAAATTAGAAAAAATGGAAAAAGCTTTAAATCTGTGGATAGAAGACCGAACTCAAAATAAAATTCCGTTAAGTTCACTCATCATTCGTGAAAAGGCAAAACTCCTTTATCAACACGTTAGCGAAACTGGTGATAGCACTGGCGGGATAAGTTTTTTAGCTAGAAAAGGCGCTAGTTTGAAAGATTTGTTTGAAATTTCTAATAAATATAACATTTAATATTAAATTGTTTCTTATTTTCATTTCACTATGTACTGTCTATATACATAGTCATATTATGAAGGTACATATAATACATACATAGACAAAATTTTAGACTAGTTTTTCTTATATATTTCATACTTTGGAATGGAACCCCTTTATTACTATCAGAGCCATAACTCAGTATTCACGACATTTCTCAGTAACGTAACCTGAGAAATGGTTACTGTAATTGCAAAAACAAAGTTAAAATCACTGTGACATAACATGCTTGAATCTTTGGACTCTGTTCAGTTTTGATTGGTTTCAGGATATTACTTTTTTCAAGATTTAGTGCTGTAAACAGAGTATTTTGTGTTCTTAGATGTGATACCCCTTGTAATTTTTTATAAAGTCGTGTAAGAGTGAAATGTAAAATATAAAAAAAAAAGCTTTCTCATCAATTCCTCCCTTCTCAGACATAACTGTCATCAGTCCTATACAATCCTCCCATCAATAATTTTTCATATTTTTCATATTTATACTTATATTAGGTAATTTATATAGGTATGTTCAGAATTTCTGGTGCTCCCAGATTTTGGTACCGTAGTGGGTAGCAGTGGACTGAACTCTTAATTTACATAAAATAAAACATGGATAAATATATTTTATCTATGTCTGATTTTATGCAATGAAATAACAAAAAAAAAAAAATTCATGAAACTGTAAAGCACAGACACAGAATTAACAGTGAAACAACCTTCAGTTAAAATTAGATTAAATTAAATTGATAATGCTTGACTTCACACTTTTAAAGAAAAAATTCATTTAATAACTTTGTGATGTTCACAGACACTACAAATGCTTAGAGCATCCTTTATCTAGTTGCCCTTTTTTTGCTTATTCCCTAGAAATTGTAGAGAAGATGCAAAGAAGGATGACTAGATTGGTAAGGAGCACTAAGCATGATCCCTATGATGATGGCTTAGAAGATGTGGTCTGCAGAGCTTAGCAACTAGACACCTTGTCAGTGTGGAGAGGGGATGAGATATCTCAGGGCCGTGCCGTGCTATGATACAGAGAGGCGGCCGCATCAGGCGGCACCGTAAGGGGGCGGCATAAGCAGCGAAATCAAATACAATTTGAACCATTGAGGGGCGGCACTTTGAAGACTTGCATCATACTGAGAAAATCTACCGCACGGCCCTGAGATATCTCATCTAGCTTTGTCAGTAATAACATTTAACAGTAATAACGTTTGCTACTCAGGGGCATAGCTACTGTACAGCAAAAGTAGGCAAAGACTGGGGGCCTAGTGAATTAGGGGTTGTCCCTACTATGCTATGGCCGATCGTCAGATGGAACATATAATGAAAATATTTTTCTCACTGAGCTCTTCAACAATGTGATATATCTAGAATAAGGAAGGAATTCTTATTGCCAAAACATAGCAAACCCAGGTGGGGGCAGTTTTTATTTTGCTTTTACAAATGCAACTTGGTATAGTGATCAGAAACCAGTTTGGTTACTGTATGTGTATGCGTCAAATTGTATGGTGTTCAGGATTCCCCAACTTGACAGGTGGGGATAGGCCCCATGTATACGAACATTTAGCCATATATGGTGGTCAAAAGTTGTTAGTTGATTGATTTCAATTCAAGTTTCTTCAAGTTCAAGTCATTATCAAAACAACAATTGACATACAAAAATGTATTTGTTTATTATTGCTATTTGTATTTATATTTGTATTTGTTTATTATTGCTATTTGTATTTATATTTGTTTATTATTGCTATTTGTATTTAACATATCAAGTTTAAAATTAAATTAATAAAATTTTTAGTTAAAAATGGATGAAAAGAAAAAGGCAAAGAGTGGAGCCCAAAAAAGAACAACGAAGAAAGTAAAAGAACAGGCAGTCAATAAATTGCCTAAATTAGATCATTTCTTTACAAAACACAGTAATGAATTATGTCCAGAAGAAGGTAAAGAAAAGACCAGTATTGAATTGGAAAATGTGGAAAAGAATGCTGCTGGTGTAAATATATCTGCAGATCATTTAAATCAAGCAGGGTCATCAAACTAAAACAATTCAACAATCATAGATATGCCTTAGTCGGAAATTAGTGTTGAATGCACTGCATTGTTTATTCCCTCAAGCGATCTTGGAGAATACATGGACATCAACATTTCCGATGAAACAAAAAAACGTTATGAGTTTGTCGCCTCAGAGACCTAAAGGACCATTTCCAGGGGATCCTGAACAACAAAATAGAAGTTTTAGTGACACGTACTATTCTACTTCAAAGTATGGTCCAGTTCCTCATTTGTGGCTGTGCTACTTACAAATTTTAGGTGCTGCATATTATTATTATTAGCCATATAGTGCAAGGAAGCCTGAGGCTTATGCTGCACCAGCCAAAAAAAAAAAAAAAAATCCCGCATTATCCTGAGAGAGAGAGAGAGAGAGAGTCAGAAGTAGAAGGGGAAAAAGCAAGAAAGAGAAGAATGATGATAACCAGCTCAGGATTTGCCAAGCCCATACTCACCAGATGTGAGCCCCTGGGGTATTGCCAACCATGCTGGCTGTTTTCAAATATTAAAAGTCAGTAGCCTTCCGGACTACGAGATTGGAAAAATCTATCTTTTCAGATAAAAAAACTCAGTGTTTCTCAACATCATATCGAGTAATATGTTATACATGAAATGTGGCAAAAGAACACAATGATTGATAAAAAGATCTTGAAGAACAAGTAAGATGTAGATCCTCATTTTGGAAAATGGCACTAGAACGGTTATTTCAGATAACACTTATGTTGGCTAAAAATTCTTTTAGCCAACATAACTGCATTTTGGCAGTTTTTTATTGCAAGTCCATTTACTTTCCTACTATGATGATGTAATGAAAATTATTAATAAGCCATCTGGTTCCAGTATCTTATTTAAGCCCCACTATCCAAAATGAGTTAATAGAATGTTTAGATACCAAATTAACAAAATAATTAACACTCAGAATTAATTCAACACCATTCTATTCACTAATTTTAGATACTACTCAAGATCTCACAAAAAAAAGAACAATTAAGTGTTATTGTACGTGTTCACATAATTCGTGACAAAAATGAAAAATCCAAAGATTTTGAAATTTATGAAACGTTTTTAGGATTCTATGACATGAATGATCATTCAACAGAAATGATGATGGATAATATAAATGAAAATATTACACAAACTAAATATTCCCATTGAAAAACGTTATGGTCAGAGATATGATGGGACTAATGCCACGAGTGGGGTTTATAATGGTGTGCAGTCATGCATTAAAAGGATCCAATCAAATGCAGAGTACATTCATTGTGTAAGTCACAATTTAAATTTAGTTATTAATGATAGCGTAAATTGTAATTGTTGTAACGTTTCATCATTTTTCGACATTCTTCAAAATTTGTATAATTTTTTTTGGAAATAGTACAAAAGTGGGATCTTCTTTCTAAATTTACTGGGGAATCTGAAGTTACATAAAAAAAAAAAAACTCAACCCTACTTGCTGGTCTATAAAAGCTTTGACAGAAATTAATCTTAAATCAACTAAAAAAGCAGACCGTGATGATGCACTTAGAATAATGAAACAAATGATAACATTTGATTTTATTTTCATTTGTATATTTTTGAATAACTTCATGTGCAAAATTAATTATGCTTCAAAAACTCTACAGAAGCACGATATAGACCTTAATGAATGTACTTCTGTATTCTATCGAGTCAGCAAATATTTACAAAACATTCGAAATTCATTCAAACAAATAAATACGAATCTGAAGAAATTGCCAAGGAGTTAGTATTAGTAATGGCCACATGGTGTAAGGAAGCCTATGGCTTATGCTGCACCAGCCAAAAAAATAATAATAATAAATAAATAAATAAATAATAATAAGAATAATAATAAAATAATAAGAATAAAAACAGACAGATTAATAATAATAAGAAGAAGAAAATTTAAAAAATAATAATTAATAAGAGAAAAGGAAATGGGCAATGAATGCATTTCCCTCCTCTCTTAGGTAATTATCCAGCTGACCTTTGAATTTCCCCAAACTGCCAGCCTCTACCACCCATGTAGGTAACTTATTCCAGTAATTTATAACTTGCTGGCTAAAATAAAACTTCTTGTAATCCAGTCTAAACATCTTCCCCCCCCCCCGTAACTTGAAATTATGGCCCCTTCTTCTATAATCATTTATAACTGTGAAAATTTCATCCTTATTCATTTTGCTTATGCCTCTCAGAGCCTTAAACATCTCAATCAAGTCTCATCTAAGGTGTTTAGTTTTCAAGCTGTGCAACCCACATATTCGAAGCCTTTCCTCATATGGACGCCCTTTTGCCGATCTCACCAGACGAGTTACCCATCTTTGGACCCTTTCAAGAAGAACAATGTCTTTCTTTAGGTGCAGGGTGCAGTCTCCATACTTCATACTACAGTATTCCAAGTGTGGTCTAACAATAGCCTTATATAATGAATTATGATGTCCTTATCTCTACTAGCAATTGTTCGATAAATCATCGATAGAACATCCTGGACCTTCGTTTCAACCTGTCTACAATGCTCGGAGAACTTCATGTCTGACCCATATTGTAACACCTAAGTCCCTTTTCCTCCACTATCTTAAGGACTATCGGCTTTAGTTCAACTCCACCAAGTGTATAAGTTATTTTGAGGTTACTGTTCCCCAGGTGCAATACCTCACACTTTGCTGGATTAAAGAATAGCTGCCATTTTTCTGACCATCCCTGAAGTCTATCTAAGTCATTCTGAAGAAGCTCTGCTTGACAGCAATCATTAACTACTCTACCAATTTTTACATCATCTGCAGATTTATACATCATGCCCTCTATATCAATATCATTTCATTCATCGATATCATTTATGAAAATCAAAAAAAAAGTGGTCCTAATACTGATCCTTGGGAAACCCCACTTCTTACTTCAACCAAATCTGAGGAATAACCATTTATCACAACCCTCTGCCTCCTGCTCTGAAGCCATCCAGCTATCCATCTAAGGATTTTCCCTGTGATTCCAACCTCTTCCAGCTTATAAAGTAACCGCTCATGTGGGACTGAGTCAAATGCTTTGCTGAAATCCAAATAAACAACGTCAAAATTATTCCCTAAGTCCAGCTGTTGAATGACCCTGTCAAAATAGCTAACCAGATTAGTTAAACATGATTTTCCCTTTACAAAACCATGCTAAGGTATCCTTAAGAATTCCATTTCTATCTAAGTGATCCTGATTTCCACCCTTGATCATAGTTGCCATGATTTTTCCCTACTACTGAAGTTAGTCTAATCGGCCGGTAATTTCACAATTCAGTCTTAGAACCACCCTTATGTGTTGGAGATACACTGGTACTTTTCCAATCCAACGGAATCGCTCCCTAGTCCAGTGATGCTCTCATAATTAGCCTCAATGGTTCAACGCACTCACTTGCTGCCTCCCTTAAGATTACAGGGTAAATGCCATCAATCCCAGGAGCCTTACTGACCTATAGGCTTGAAAGTTTTTTCATTAAATAAACATGTCAAATGTCATCATCATTAATTACATTTTTTTCAACTTGACTCCCATAATTTCTCATTGGTGTAAAGGGTTTTTCTTCTGTAAATATCGATGCAAAGTAATTGTATAATCGATGCAAAGTAACCGTTGAGTTTATCTGCAACTTCAGCTGGGGTACCTAATACTATCCCACATCCATTACATAAGGGTCCAATCTGGTTTGTCCTTCTCTTCTTTGCATTTATATATGTGAAGATTTCCTTATCCCCCCCCCTCTTTGCTAGTGATTTCTCATAATCTGCTTTTGCCAGCCTAACCTTTTCTGTGGTGCTATTACAGATCAATTTATAGCTGTTATAGACTTCAGTACTTTTTATTGCTCTGTAACTTTTCCATGCTGTCTTTTCTGCTCAAGTTTCCGCTGTCTTTTTCTGCTCGAGTTCGAGGTAGATCCCAAAAGACAGTACGATGAATTAGCTTCAGATATTTTGTTTGATAATAGAGATCAGTTTTTTAAAATCAGTGTTTTTTACTATGTTTTAGACAAAATTATAATACAAATTAAAAATTGTTTCAAAAGCATGTAGTTAGTAAAAAATTATTTTGCAATACTAGAACCGGAAAAAAAAAATGTCACATGCCGATATATTAAGTGAGTGTGAAAATCTCATAAAAAAGTATTCATCTGTACTCTCTCCCCAACTGCCAATTCCATATTGTAATTTAATGACACTTATTAAACAAGATATATTGCCTGGCAACCCAAAGGTCGCGGGTTCGATTCCCGCCTCGGGCTTGGATCAAAGTACTGCAAAAACCTTGGGAGGTGCATTATGGCCACAGAAGCCTATGCGCCAACAACTACCAAAAAAAAAAAAAAAAAAAAAAAAACAAGATATATCAGCAGACAAGACTATCAGACAATTTTTTTATTTGTTAATTTCAAAATATAGTGCCCTAAAAAGTGACTTTTCAGAAATTTTTACTTTATTTATGTTATTTTTTTCCCTGTCCATGTCAGCTGCCTCTGCTGTAAGATCATTTAGTAAATTATGAATAATAAAAGATTATAAAAGAAACCTATTGGTCAAAATAGACTATGCAATCTCGCAATGTTGGCTTATGCCAGTAAAATCGATTTAAAAGATATTATTAATGATTCTGCAAATGTAAAAGCATGAAAAGTAAGCATTTTAACTTTTTTCATAAATTTATTAATTATAGTATAATTTTTTATTTTGTCAAATTTTATTTAATAAGTAGTATGATATTGTAATATTAATTTTCATGTTTTTGATGTTTGTAAAATTATAAAGAAATCGTAAATGAAATACATATTTATATTATTAAAGTGATTCAAATTTTTTTTTTTTATTATACCTAATTAAAATTTATTTTAATAAAAATAAGGGGCCCAAAATGATTTCTTGCCTAAGGGCCCAAAAAACTTAGCTACCACTGCCTCCACTAATGTATTAGTTGTTTGCAATCAGTTTTTATATATAGATTTCAAAAATAATTCTTAAAATTTCACATCCCAGTTTCTATTTTATGTACAAGTTTTTGTGTTTAATTGTAATACACATATCTTACTACAATTTGGAAAGTAGATATGATACTGATCTGTTGTATTACCTGCCCATGATAATGTTTACACGGGCTCATAGATGGCAGTAATGCTGGGGAGGATTAACATGTCAAACCTTCTCTGTCTGCTCCTAGCTCTCATTCAGTAATGGATAGACAGTTGCAGCTTGAGTATATGTACGGTTTAATCTGTGTATCTGGAGCTGCAACTTGCAGAACTTAAGCCTTTTTTTCATAAGTGAACAAAGGGGTGTGCTTAACAAAAGGCTTAAGTTCTGAAAGTTGCAGCATCTGGAGACTAGGCACTTGTGAGGTGATCTGATCGAGGTGTATAAGGTGTCATTGCTGACAGGGTACTTCCGCTTGCTCAGATTAAGAACCTGAGGGGGCATAGATTCAAATTGAGGTAAGACAGTTGTAGAATAGATGTTTGGAAGTTTGCCTTTAGCCAGCGGGTAGTTGATTGCTGGAACAGACTTCCATCTGTTGTTGTGGAAGTTGATAGCTTAAATAAATTTAAGGCTGAACTGGACAAACATTTGGAGAGACCGGATGGAGGAAATGGGAAGGTTTTTTTTTTGGCTGATGCTGTATAAGCTTGCTTTCTTGCATCATATACCTCAACTAATGCTAATGCTAAAACTTGGTCCCCGCATATGTGCTGTATTATCTGCTCCACAAATCTAAAGTATGCCTTTTGCTGTTCCTGTGGTGTGGCAATAACTCTGCAGCCACATTGAAGATTGACAAAAATAGTAATAGCCATATAGTGCAAGGAAGCCACGGGCTTTTGCCTGCTACACTGACTGAAAAAAAAATACAAATTATTTGCTTCACTCCTCATAGGTAACTATCCAGTTGACCTTTGAAATTATTAGGAATGTCTAGAAAAAAAGTAAGCACAGTATCAAATATCAAAGGCCTGTTTCACGTAATGAATTGCTACCAATATAACTGAGCTCCCAAAATCACGAAATAATTGAAACAATGAATATAGCAAGTGTTCTTGTGTTGCAGACTTTGCTGGACCATCAACTTCAACAGATATGGATTACCAAACAGAAAATTATAACATATCACTCTTAAGAAAGAAGAGCTCAGTGACTTAATTTGTGATTTAAACATATCTAAAGAGTAAGTAGAGTTCTTTGGTTCTGGTGTACAATAGTAGAAGTTACTTTAAGCAGGAACTAAAATTACAGTATATTGAAAACATCTCAAAGTGTTTTTAAAGAACAATCCATTATGGAAGACATTTCATTATGTGTTTCTTTAAAGATATTAGTGGTCTTCTGAATGAACTGGACATTGAACACAGTGCTAATGAATGGTGTGTATTTATTGATGCCTCAAAATTTAGTTTAAAAGCAGTTTTGCTGCACAATAGAAATGCATTCCCATCATATTGTTCTTCCAGCAATTCTTTTACTTCGTGCTGTTTGCTTGAAATGTTTCATATGTTTCATATGAAAGATCATGAAAGTTCCAAGATCCTGAGTGCATAAAGTACCTTGCCTTTGCTTGGAACGTCTATGGTGATCATAGGAAATTGGATTATTCACTGGTTTAGAGGGAGGTTTGACAAAATGTTGTTTTCTATGTTTGTTGGATAGTCATGCAACAGAAAAACATTGTGCAGCAGTGGGAGAAGAGAGAGGAATTTTTACCAGGGAGAAGTAACATAAAATATGTTTCATTGGTTAAACAAAAAAAAAAAAAAAAAAAAAGATTCTTTTCCGACCTTTGCATATAAAGCTTGGATTAACAAAGAATTTTGTTAAGGCATTGGATAAAGAAGAAAGTGGATTCTACTACCTAAGGGAAGCATTTCTCAATTTAATAGGTACAAAACTGAAAGGAATTTTCATTTTGGACTCAAATAAAGAAACTCGTCAAAGATGATGTATTTGAAACAAAGTTATAGGATGCTGAAGTGGAGCTTGGTGATTGTTTAAAGCAGTTGTGCATGGATTATTTCATGGAAGAAGGAAAGAAGATAATATGAATCTCAGTTGTCAAATTTACTGGCATGTTATAAAGATATGGGCTACTGAATTTTCCTTATTCCCACTCTTTTTTTTTTTTTTTTTTTTTTTTTTGTCTCAGAATTTGGGTAATGCAAGTGATCAGCAAGAGAAATGCTTTCATTAGGAAATATCCACAATAGAAAAGCAATAGCATGGTCACTCGGATACTGCCAGTGAACTATAAGAAAAACTTTCCATGTAGCAAACATTTCTCAGGAATTAGAATTAAAATATTTTAAAACAAATTACTCATTTTAAGATAACATATGTATTATTGTATGATATTTTAAATTGGTTTTTCATTATTAAGTTACTAAAATTTCAGTATATCTTTTCATGAAAACATGATAGAAAAACATAATTTTCGTATTTTTCAAATAAACAGATCAATTACTTTTAGAATCTATGGTACAAAAGGTGTTTTTTTTTTTTTTTTTTTTTGCTGCTGGGTGTAGTTATCTTAATAGTTATTGACAAACTAAGAAAGTAAACAAGCAAAGTGATTTCACATCCTGAAAACTGATAAATCTATGAAGGCTTCTCTTGAAATGTTTGTTAAATTTCTTTTATTATTTTATGAAATATGTTATTTACTTAAAAATTGAAACATAATCTGTTAATGTGCAAGTGCTGGAATTATTATGGAGATTTTTTTTTTCCACCAGGCACAGACGCCACTGCTTGGTGGGGGTGCAGACCGATATGTAAGTTATTAATCATAATGTTATTCTTTACAGAAAATAACTGATTTAGATTATTAATTGATAGCATTTATTGGCATATACAGGGTGTTTCAGTTAAACGTTTCAGAACTTCTAAGAGGGGTAGGGTACATCCTGACAACTCGAAATCATATAGCAATGTGGGGTCGGAAATGCTTTCCTGAAGCGGTGTTGTACACAGAAGCACCATAAAGAAAAGAGACCGTAAGTGAGAAATTGTTTTAATAATACATGAAAAGAAGCAAAAGGTACAGGGATTAAAGTAAGTGTTCGAAGTTTCTTCCACGGGCTACAATGTACGCCTCACATCTCCGACGCATGGACATCCGAACATTCTGGAATACTCCAGGCGAATTTCGAATTTCTTCGGCAGCTACTGCGATTCTTGCAACCAGCTCCTCAGCATTGTCAACAGGGGTGTCATAAACTAGCGATTTCATATGACCCCAGAAATAAAAATCAAGACATGATAGGTCGGGTGACCGAGCAGGCCAACGCACGGGACCACCACGTCCGATCCACTGTTGACCAAATGTGACATCCAGGTAGTTACGAACATCTCCGCTATAATGGGCAGGGGCTCCATCGTGTTGGAACCCATTGTCTGTTGCGTCGATGCAGAAATCTGTTCATCTCTCAAAAGTTGTGGCAATACTTGCTGCAGAAAGATCAAGTAGATAGGTCCGGTTAGACGACACGGTAACAGGTAAGGTCCGATGAGGTGATCTTCCATAATACCGGCCCATACATTGACCGAAAATCGAATCTGTGCTGCACGACGTCGCACGACGACTTCTGTGTACAATACCGCTTCAGGAAAGCATTTCCGACCCCACATTGCTATATGATTTCGAGTTGTCAGGATGTACCCCACCCCTCTTAGAAGTTTTGAAACGTTTAACTGAAACACCCTGTATATATATATATACTTACATAATTTATTCATTTTGAAAAGAAAGGTTGTGTACTTAATGACTTAAATCATTGACATTCCATTTATATTTATAGTGATGGCTTACTTATACTATTGCTTTAAAGTGAAGATGTGGTAAACTACCTAATTTTAGAAACTTTACCGCCGGAAAACTACAAAAATGTCCTGAAATTAAAGAAATATAACTATATAAAATTGGTGGTGATCTAACAGAAGTCATGGCAGGGCTTGGCAAATTGATTAATGGCATGTACCCACTACTTGTCTAATTTTTAATTTACATAAATGGTCCAGTATGTAAAAGGCATTCATCAAATAATTTTTTTTATTTATTAAAAATCACTATTATCAGTACTTGGCTAAGGTATAAAATTTTATATATAAAACCATACACTTTTTGCGTGATAATTTCTTACCCACATCTTGTAATTATTTGATTGTATTAGGTATTTAAAAAAAAAAAAGGCCATATCAAATATGAATATCACATCTTTTGGAAACAGAGGTGGATTAGTATTTGGATTTAACATTTTACCATTTTTGAAATTCTGTATTTTCACAGTATTAAAGGAACGGTATATTCCATCTGCAGAATGTGTGTGTCTCTCATTTTCCATTTACTGTCACTGGCAGAGTTAACTATGTAACAGATTATTCTTTTTTGACTTTGTGAGAACATTAGAATGGCATCTGGTGAAGAATCATAACACTGGATATTTATGTGTGAACACTTAGGATCGGTGACATGCATCCAGAATGACTTCCTGTCATATATTTTGCAGTGTATCATGCTCTGGATTTCTGACTGAATTCCCATCCCAGAACAGAGGTTCTCATACTTTAGTGACACAAGGACTCCCTTTTAGCTTGAAAACCTTTTTTGCAGACCCCCATGCTTAAATTTTTTTATGCTCTAAATATTTTCAAGTTTTAAATATTGATAATAAATTTCGGATATTCATAAATCCTCCAAAGCATCTCTACAGAATCCCAGGGTCTGTGGACTACAGTTTGAAAAACTCTGACCTAGAGTGTTTCTGATTGAGATTAGCTGTTGGCTGCTTTAGTCATATATGTTGTAAATGTGCTATGGAAAATACTTTGAATGGAAACTTGCCACATAATCACACTTAGCCTTGTTTTTTGTGTGGTTAGTAAAATAATCCCAAATCATACTACCAATTATATGTTCTCTGTGTCAAATTTCAGACTAACTTCACTAAACTACATGTGAAATTATAATACTGTATCATACTGTTACAGTATTATAATGTAATACTGTAACAGTGTGATACAGTATTATTTTAAATCAGAGAAATGATTTACATAACAGATAAAAAAAATATTAAAATAACTTCAGTTATTGACTAGTAGAGAAATAAGTCATGATTAATGGTTAATTTTCAGATTGGCAGTTATACAAAGAATCTGTGAAAAATTAATGATGCAAATTTGGCTCTCAAATAAGCTGTTGCAATTTAAATGGGAACCACTGTTGTGAGCTTCAAGCTTAAGATTAAATAAACAGGAGGAGGCGGTCCTTGCCGGACACATATTTGGCATGCTCATCTGATCCATATTTTGACACAGCCATCTTGCACATTCCTTCCTGCTGAGGGCTGATGACCTTCCTCTCCCCATGTGTGAGAACTGCAACACCATTTGACCTGTCATATTTTATTTGACTGTCCACGTTTTAGACACGTCTTTTATCTTTTACCACTTTTGGTCATCTGACTGAACAATATACACTCAGTGAGATACTGTCTGATGATGACCGTGTGTCATTATCAGACAGTATATTAATAGGCAGTATCTACTTTATCCACTTAAAACCATTGAACTTGTTTAGGTTTACTTTAAATGTATTCTTAATACTTATACAGTGAACCCCCCCCCTTAGTAGATCTCTCTGAAAAGGACACCTCTTGTTGTGGACATTCAAGCTTGGATCCTGGCTAGAAGTATTATTAATTACAAATTAAGTGCCCTCTCCAAAAGGGATACACTCTAATATGGAAGCAGAACTTTAATAAGTGTCCTTTTCATATTTTCACCCTCCCTAGACTAGATACTTCCCAAAATCACTGATTGGGTCTCTCACAGTGGCAGATCTGGCACTATATTATCTTCATCACTGGCACAGTATGTTAATATGCTTACCACTGCTAGGAAAGGAATGTTTACAAACTAATTTGGACTGTCCAATTCATTTTCACTAGGGGGCATCATTTAGCAAGGCAATAAAATTGCTAAATTTAGCAATGCTATTAACAGAATTTAAAAAAAAAAAGAAAACAATGACAGTATTTTAGCAAATCTGTATAAATCAGTTTGTGGTACTATACATAAAAAAATAAGTGTAGGAATATAGCTGTAATACACTTCTTTCAAAATAAAATTTAAAAAAATTAACACTCTGCCAACAGACTGCATAGGTAACTCTGACTAGTAGCCAGCCCATGGGGATTTTCCTACTCCACAATTATATTGCATTTTGATGTTGTGGTTACAATATTAGCAGATATGAAGTTCTCTGTGCAATGCAGATAGGCAGCAAGGAGGACCCATGGTGTCCTATTGATGATTTATCCAACATTTGCTTATAGAGATAGGGAGTTCATAACTCCACCATACAAGACTGCATTTGTAATATATGTCCAAGTATGAAGACTGCACCTAAAAAAGGACATCAGGCATCTTTGAGGGTCCAAAGATGCCCAACCTATATGCAAGTACTCAAAATATGGCTAACCATTACCCTATACAATGGGATAATCAATTTCTTGGCCATGCTGGCCAAATTCTTGTCTGTCACTGACAGAACTTAACAAGCCATCTTAGCACCCATCTTGCACTGTTCATGGAACTTCTTGTCAGACTGTACAATTACCTACTAAGTTCTTTCATTCTGCATTACCTTGAGTCTAGTACCACCCAATTAATATGTTATTCTGAAATTACTGCAACCCATATGCAGTACCTTGCATTTATGGGCGGCTGACCGGGCTAGCCGGGTGGGTAAAGTGCCTGCCAACCCAAAGGTCGCGGGTTTGAATCCCTCCTCGGGCTTGGATCAGAGTACTGCAAAAATCTTGGAGGTGCATTATGGCCATAGAAGCCGATGCGCCAACAGTTAACAAAAAAAAAAAAAAAAACAGCATTTATGGGCTGAGAAGAAATTAGGCAGATGGGCTGAGAAGTGGCAACTGAGGTTTATCCTTATTTACCTTCTTAGCCCACTGCCTAATTTCTTTACATATTTTTGTAGTAGCATACCCTGACACCTGCCATTAATCACGCTGCCAATCTTTGTATCATCTGCCATCAGAGACATTAAACCTGATTGCCTTCATCAATATCATTAATAAATATAGAAAACAACCATGGGCTCAATGCTAATAACAGTGCCCAGTAACACTATCTTCTTCCACTCAACAATCTTATCATTCAAATGTTGTATACAGAAAGTATACACTGAGATGCAGAATTTGAATACTCATCATATTTCTGATATCCCTGTAATATTTTCATTTGATGATTTAATCAGCACTTCATATTCAAATTTTTTTACTCTGCTCATAGCTTTAGTGTACGAGCAAGTACATGTCTACCCATATTCTTTCTTTGTAACCCTAACAAAACCCATATATTTTCTTGTCCTATGAGGACTCCCTACAAACCTTGTATTCCCTACACCTTGTTTTTCAGGCAGCTGCATGTCCCAGTAAAAGCAGTCCAAGGATTAATTTCACTTCTGGTTGCAGCTGCTGATAAATTGTTAGGCTGTGTATATTCCCTCCCCCCCCCAAACTACCAGTTTTCTAACCTTCAACTCTGGTTTGATAGCATTAGTAAATATTCTTGCACCCATTCTGTTTAATTGTACCCCAACCCTTTAAATTCAGTGTCTTCTGTTAACAAGTACAGAATGTACTTAGAAAAATTGTATCACGAGTCTTGCACAACCCCCACCTGTCCAAAATTCGAGACATTTTCAGATTTAATCCTAAATCATGGCTTATTTTCAGAATTGTCCTATACCTATTTAAAAAATCATCAGGCCCCCTCTTGTTAATATACTATGATTTTTTTTAGTGTTTCTCACCAACCATTGAAGTAAAAACGAAAGACGAAGAACCAAATTCTTAAAATTTTAATATTTACAATAAATTTATTTACAGACAAAACAAAATACCATATTACTGATGATAGCAATTTTAAAATAAGACAACTGTGATATACAGTAAATATACAAGGTGATAATACAAATACCGAATTTAAAATACAATAAAATATAATAGGTTAAAAGCACTAAAATACTAACTGAAGCTTTCAAAGGCTTCTGCCTTCTTTCTCAACAGTGTACTTCTATTCTGCGGTGCATCATTAAATACCAGCAGGTTCACGGTGCATCTCACGTAAACGTATACTGTTCCCGTCGGAACCGGAAGTGGCTCGGGAGCGTTTCAGGCAAAAACGTTCATCCCCTCCAAGGATTACCACCTCAAAGAGGGGATGAATGCGTGTGCCCCCTATCTCTATTTATATTATTCTCAATAGAACTAATTCGTAAGCTCTCGAGCCACTTGCGGTCCCAAAATCTATGCACCCGATCAGTGATGACAGCTTCGTCTGGGGAGTTTTGATGTTGCTTCTCCCAGAAATGTTCAGCTACGGCGGATTTACCATAGTCTGCATTTCTTATCACATTTGTGTGCTCCCCCAGACGATCTTTGAGACGCCGTTTTGTTTCTCCCACATAACACTTCCCACACTCCGGGCATTTAATACTATATACGACCCCACTTATATTTTCATTTAAGACAGGGTCCTTGACCTGTGACACAATTGTGTGCAGCTTGCCGTTTGTGTGCAGCTTGCCGTTCCTGGATGTGCTGATTTGTAGAGAAGGCCAGCATTTGAAAACACAAGTATTTAGAAAATCTATGTGCAAAGGCCAATACTCACACTACAACTCAGCTCAGACTAACCATCACAGGAACAGTGTGGTAAGAGCATTAGTGGATAGGGCAAAATCTCATTGTAGTACCTCAGAGGATAGAAAAATGGAGTATGAGCGTGTTACGGCGGATCTTTTGAAGTGTGGCTACCCCCGGAGGATCATAGAGAAATACATTAGTGGAGGACAGAGTAGAAGTGAGTCCTTCACGCCAATAACCACCGCATACATCCCCTACTGTCCGGGCTTATCCGAGCGTTTAGCTCGTATATTAAGGAATTACCAGACACGTTGTGTGCAGCTCCCAGGCAGGAAGCTGCACACAATTGTGTCACAGGTCAAGGACCCTGTCTTAAATGAAAATATAAGTGGGGTCGTATATAGTATTAAATGCCCGGAGTGTGGGGAGTGTTATGTGGGAGAAACAAAACAGCGTCTCAAAGATCGTCTGGGGGAGCACACAAATGTGATAAGAAATGCAGACTATGGTAAATCCGCTGTAGCTGAACATTTCTGGGAGAAGCAACATCAAAAATCCCCAGACGAAGCTGTCATCACTGATCGGGTGCATAGATTTTGGGACCGCAAGTGGCTCGAGAGCTTACGAATTAGTTCTATTGAGAATAATATAAATAGAGATGGGGCACACGCATTCATCCCCTCTTTGAGGTGGTAATCCTTGGAGGGAATGAACGTTTTTGCCCGAAACGCTCCCGAGCCACTTCCGGTTCCGACGGGAACAGTATACGTTTACGTGAGATGCACCGCGAACCTGCTGATATTTAATGATGCACCGCAGAATAGAAGTACACTGTTGAGAAAGAAGGCAGAAGCCTTTGAAAGCTTCAGTTAGTATTTTAGCACTTTTAACCTAGTATATTTTATTGTATTTTAAATTTGGTATTTGTATTATCACCTTGTATATTTACTGTATATCACAGTTGTCTTATTTTAAAATTGCTATCATCAGTAATATGATATTTTGTTTTGTTTGTAAATAAATTTATTGTAAATATTAAAATTTTAAGAATTTGGTTCTTCGTCTTTCGTTTTTACTTCAATGGTTGGTGAGAAACACTAAAAAATCATAGTATGAATATACCCAACCCCAGAGGGCTATTTGAAGAATTGTTAATATACTGTTTTGTGTGAAAGTTGCTTGTTTTTTTCTTTCCAGAAACTCGGGTTTTTCATCCTATAAACAGGCAAATTAATCTTGGAATACTTGAATTTACATAGCCTCAGCTATATCCGCATTCATTCTAAACCCCAGGGGCTCAAATCTGGTGAGTATGGGCTTGGCACACCCAGGGTCCTGAGCTGGATATCATCATTCTTCTCTTTCTTGGTGATTCCCTTCTCTCTCTCTCTCTCTCTCTCTCTCTCTCTCTCAGGGTAACTTGGGAATTTTTTTTTTTTTTTTTTTTGGCTGGTGCAGAAGCTGGCTGTGAGTGGAGTAGCAGGTATGTCTATTATCTGAAATAGGAAGGTGTTTTTTTTTTTTTTTTTTTTTTTTTGTGGTTGATGCTATCTAATGTTGCTTTTTTGCATCATATGCCTCTACTAATGCTAATCTCTGCAATAAAGAATATTTATTTATATATATACAAATATTGAATCTCCGGTAATCAGATTAAGAAAATCTATTAAACTGTTATGATAAAATAGTACTTATGGATCAGATATGTGTGATATATATTTATGGATGAACTAATTAAGAAAAAAATAACCATAGTTCTCAGTAGTACTTGCCCTTTAATGCTTTATTGAAAATGATGTTTACAAAAGAATCATTAAAATAAAATTATAAAAGAATTTGCCAAAATAATATTTTTACTACTTTCTGAAATAAACATGTTTTGTATGGCATATAAGTGCACAGGCTTGGTATCGTGCATAATCTCCAGCCAGCTTGTTTACAGGAAATTAGATATCGAAAAATACAAGGAATTTAAAATAAAGTGAGAAGTTACTACTGTCAGAGATGTAAAGTTGTAATTACTGTCAAGGGCAAAGGGAAGAAGGACTTGCTTTTTAAAGGTGCCTACAGTTATCTGAGACAGTTTTTTTAAAATTCTGTTCAATGGGACCACCTTATCATGTTACCAACAATTTCTAAATGGAAAAAATTCAGGGAAGTAGTTATAGAAGTTACTAGTCTTTTTTTTTTTTTTATCAACTTTAGTGATACTGTTCAAGGCTTAGACACAAACAGATTTCAGATGAACTGATGAAACTCATGGTAGAGAATAAATAATATGCTTATAAATTATCAGGAAATACAAAACCTACAGTAACTAGTCTGCAATCAAGTAACAAAAGGGTTAGGCAAGTTAAGGTAGATTACAAGAAGCCTCTGCCAAAGAATGCAAAGAAAAGTAGCAAATACTTCTTTACCTATGTTAACACTAAGAGGAAGAAGAAGAATCACATTAGTTCACTAGATATAAACGGTTTAACTCTTGATGATCCTGCTCAAGTTGCTGACAAACTGGATAGATATTTTGCATCTACATTTACACATGAGGAATTTTTTTTTGGATGGAGATGTCAGAAGTGTATCATATACTAAAAGGGAGCTAGACAATTTTGTGATAATCCAGAAGAATGCAGAAGAGAAACTGTTGAAGCTAGAAGTAACAAGGTACCTAGAGCCAATGAAGTATATTCAGTTATATTAAGAGAAGCAGCAAAAGAGATAAGCAGTCTTTTGGCCATAATTATGAGAACATCCTTGGATTCAGGGAAAGTCCCTATAGATTGGAGGTGTGAAAATTGTCTCTCTTATATACAAAGGGAGGGGGGATCGACAGGTGACTTGAGTAATTTAATTATGGACCTTTTAGCTTGAGTCCAGTTCTAGAAAAAATAATGGAATCACTGGTTAAAGAAGTAATGAAGGACCATCTAGACAGGAATGCAATTACACTTCAATCACAGTATGCTTTTATTAAGGGGGCAATCTTGTCTGACCAATGTGATTTGAATACTATGGTGCATTAACACAGGAACTGAATGTAAAAACAAATTTTGACATTACATACTTAGACTTCAAAAAACCTTTTGATACTGTACTACATAAAAGGCAGCTGTATAAATAGAAGCAGTCTGGTATTAGGGGCAAGTTACTGTTATGGATAAAGGGATGCTTGAGTATGAAAACACAAAAAGTGGTTATCAGTGTGCAGCTCTTCTTGAAGTAAAGAGTGGAGTCCCCCAGATTCAGTCCTAGGACCATTATTGTTTTCAATATTTATTAATGATATTGATGAAGACATTTAAAACTTGTCTAATTTTGCAGATGATATGAAAGTTGTCTGATTGATTAATGAGAGTAATCATACTACTGCAACAATAAAGATGTGGCAATTTAAATTTAATATTAACAAATGTAATGTAATGCATATTGGTAGCAAGTATCCCAGATTAATGTGTCTACTCTGTGGTACCACACTCAGGTTAGTGGAGAAGAAAAATACCTGTGTATAATTATGCAGTCAAATATAAAGTTCTCTGAGCAGTGTAGACAGGCTGAAAAGACAGCTAATGGGGTTTTTGACAACGATATGCATGAATTTTGTCAGCAGGAATAAGGAGGTGATTATCATGTTGTATAAAATAGTAGTTAGGCCACATCTTGAGTACTGCATAAAAGGCCTAGAAGTCTCATTTTAGGAAGGATGTGAATCTGTTGGAACAGATGCAAAGAGCAACAAGGCTCTATGCACCTGATGCATTTTCAGAACCAAAGCCTTTCCTGCTCTTACTAGGAAAGGCTTCAGTTCTGAAAATGCATCATTTGGAGACTAATCACCCATGAGGAGTATCTGATTGAGGTGTTTAAGGCTTTGAATAGATTGAGGAAGCTCAGTGCTTATGGAATGCTTCTTGCTCAGATTACACACAAGGGAGCATAAACTGAAATTTTGGAAGAATGGTTGCAGGATATATGTGTGTGGAAATTTGCCTTCAGCCTGTGGGTAGTTGATTGTTGGAACAAGCTTCCATCTAATCTTTTGGAAGTGAGTATTTTGAATAATTTTAAGGAAGAATTAAATGAATTTTTAGAAAGAATTGACAGTTCACGTGTTTTTTTTTTTTTTTTTTGTCTGATGCTTTATAAGCTGGTTTCCTAGCATGATTTTCCACAATACTAATATTAAGTTCAGTGAACTTATAAAATTATTGAGAACTGTATAAAATTAAAACACTTTTAGTTTATAACCTAAATTTTCCCTTTGAATTTTTGCTAAACTTTTCAACTAAGGCTTTTAATTAGTATATTTTATTCATCAGATTTATCAGGCATTTTGTATCACAATAAAGTTGAAAGATGTCTTGATTGCAGATATGAGGAAATTAAGTTAAAATGGAAAAATTGGATACTGTATTGTAGGATTGCAGTATATATTTCAGAATAAATTGCAGTATATATTTCAGTATTGTAGGTGAAACCAAATTAAATACAAATAAAGATAAATTAATAGAGGAGTCAGATATATGTTGTGGGAATTGTGTTTTTTTGGGGTTGATGTGTATTAGTGTGCTTTCTTGCATCATTTTCCCATTTCCCATCATTTCCTAAAATTTATCAAATGCAGAAAAGCACATGAATTTTCTTTGAAAAAAAAGTTGGTTATGATCTTAATCTTTGTCACAACCACTTGACCTTTTCTTAACACACAGCTTTTATCTCTTTATGTTGAATTCTTTTTTTTTTTTTTTGTGCCATTCACTTCTCCGACAGAACAGTAAAATTGTATTTGCTGAAAGTGGGCTCTTTTCTTTTTGACTGTTTTGCAAGTACTTTATTGTACACGGAAATTTTATCAGCTGAGCACTATAGTAATTATCAGTAAAGACAGCTTGCAACTGGACAACTGCCTTTGTACTTGTTATCTGAAATACCACAGATAAGTTAAACCTTATCTTTCACTTGGTGATGCATACATTGTAATCGTAAAAAGTGCTCAAATAGTTTTTTGTTGTTACCTCTGCTAAAGGATACAGCGGTCCTCTTGCTTAAGATGAAAAGGTGGATAGGTTTATTATTTTCTCCTTCACAATGGGAAGAGTCAGTAATGTATACAGCCTATGGCTCCAATGTAGTGAGTACAGCCAATTTTTGCCATTTCTTTAATTTACAGTATAATAATAATTATTATTATACTGCATACAAAAAAGCACCATCTTTATGCTTTCCACCGACTGTTAGTAATAAAACTAATCCAATATGATAGTTCTCATTTGCATTAGTATATAATTATCAAAATGTCCTTTGTATGATGGTTGATATGCTTTTATATTAAATGAAAATAGATTTATGGCTGTTTCAGAATGTTATTCACATTATTTATATTATTAATGTGGGCATTAAGATGATAATTGTGATACACAAATGAATGAATTTTAGACAAGTCATTCTTAAGCAAGTAAACTGATGATAGTAATGATGTTAATTCCTGAATTCTTAAATTGATAATATATTTATAATCTTCTGGAGATCACAAATGAGCTTTTTGTGAATTGTTACTTATTTTTGAAAACCAAAAGGCACAACATAGATAGATCATCTCATTAACATAGAAATGTATGTACTATATACTCTCAACTGATGCAGCCACTGAAGTATAAAAGAATTTGCAACATATGTGTACATGTTGGCTGGCTTTGGTTAAATGAGTAAATGAACTGGTAGAACAGTGGAAATGTTTGACAAGTCTGTTTAAAGGAGAGAAGTAGTGAGAAAAATAATCTGAGTACTTTTCAGAGTTACCAAATTGAAAAGTACAAGTGATCGCTAGGGAGTGACACTGACTCGTGTTCAGATTTAGTTCATTATCCAAAAGTTTTGAATGAAGACAAATCGATGAACTCAAGAAAAATAACTTAAATTGAAACTTTTGTTGAAAGCAGTCGTAAACATGATAAATCTAAGCATGTTACCCTCACTTGTGCTGAAAGTCTGTTCATTCTCTTCTCTTCTGGTTTGAAAAAAAGCAACTTGCTTGTTTTTTTGAATGTTATGCCAAGTTTTGAAAATCTGAATGTAGCTCTTCAATCCAACATACCTCACATTCATGTACTTGAGATCATTACTCTTAGATATGTTAAAGAATGTGCAAATTTGTTATACCAGCAGTGTTTCATTTCTACTTTCATTTTGGAAGATGATTATCATAGCAGAACAAACCAGAAAGATGACTCTAGCTTAGTCTTATGCAATTCTACTGCCAAGGTCATGAGGGAATCTAAAACAAGGGAAGAATATTGTATTCTTTTGCTCATTGAGAAAGTACTTTATGGCTGCATTGACTACATTATGCTCTGATAAACGTTGGGATTGCATAAATTTCATCAGCTGGCAGTATATCATTTTCAAATTTGAAATTTTTTGTGGACAAGTTTCCAATACTTCTTGGTGTCATTAAAGATAAAGAAATAGATGTTTTACAGCATCAGTTCTGTCAATTTCAGTGTGAGAGCCTACCAGCTGCTATTGTGAAAGAAGAAAGAATTGATGTACAGTGGTCCTTCGTTGGGGAACCTGATAAGTGTACTTGAAATATAACAAAAAATATCCAAAGTCGTTCTTGAAATTTTAACAATTCATTATAGCAGTGCTGAATGTGAGATTCTATTCAGCCAAGTTAGAAAAACAAAAACTGAGTTCAAATCTTCTGTTTCTGTTGAAGCTTTGGAAATGCTCCTTACAGCCAGGTCTGGACAGCAGGACCATTGTTATGAACAAAACTTTGACTCAACATTTCTGAAGAGGGCAATGTCAGCATTATCTTTCTTGAAGCAACAGACTCAGTTGATATCTAACAGATGATCCAAACAGAAAAACATTAGCTGATGTTTAAAATAATATTGTACTGGTAAACAATCCTATGGCTGCAGTTTAATATAAAACACGGATATTTCCAGTGAGATTTAATAACTAGTGCAGTGTGAACTTTTAAAATATCCTTTTACTTTTTCTGAAAAATCTCCTGTTTTCTTTTTTTGCTAATAAATGCATGCCAGATATCAAACTTTTTGAAAGTCAAAAGTTGGCAGCTATGCTTTTAGTATGGACATTATACAGACTTTGCCAGGCATGAGATAGATGGGAAACCTGGCAGTACAATATTTCAATTTATTTTATTTATTGTGAAATAGGTAATTAATGAGCAGAAGACAGAGGGAAAGAATGGATGAAATGAGAGCTTCCAGAAAGGGAGCAAATGAAGTAATCAAATAGAGATGAATAAAAAAGTTTGTTTGGTTTGTGCATTTGGTAAAAGTTTTTGACAGAGTAAATTGAAAAAATAGGAATTGATTCGAAAGGTATGAAATTTATAGAGGAACTATATTAGGTTTAAAGGGCTATGCTGGGAATATATATGGATAATATGAAGAAAACAGAAATGAGTAGAGGGGTGGGACAAGCATGCTCCCCCCAAGCATTGTTCAATATTTATTTAGATTCAATGAGAATGCAAGGAGAGAATAGAGGAGGATGTAAAAATAGTGTGCAAAGTTGTCAGACAGTAAAATTTGCCAATAATATAATGATACTGGAGAGAAATTACAGCTTTCATTGGGAAAACTTGAGACAAGTTGTGCAGAATATGGGATGAGAATAAATTTTGATAAGAATAAAGTCCTGATGCTAGGAAGGGATATAAAATGGATGTTTCCCCAGAAAAGAAAAATCCAAGGTTGAGAAAAACACGCCTTCAGCACTTTGGAAGCCAACTGACAAATCCACAAAGTCTAAATAATGGCTAAATTCCCTTGAGCAGAACTGTCACAGATTCCGGTGAAATGTAGATGACATCTTTGCCCTCCTGCAAAAGCATGAACTAGTTTGCATTTGCTTGCATACATAAGGATAGAACTGCCCATGGAGGAGTTGCTATCCTTGTGGGCAACCAGATCCTGTTTCAACCTATACCATCAGAGAAGTGGTAGCAATTCAGCTTACAGTAGGGTTTTTATTGACAGTTAGTAGCAGTAGTGGGATCTGATGCAAGAAAGCAAGTGTATGAGCTTATGCAGCATCAGCCCAAAATAAAAAAAAAAATTACACCATTCCCTCCAAATGCCTGTCCAGTTCCTCCTTAAATTTATTCAACCTATCAACTTCCACAACGACAGATGGAAGTTTGTTCCAGCAATTACCACCCGCTAGCTAAAGGCAAATTTCCACACATCTATTCTACATCTGTCCTTTCTTAATTTGAATTTATGCCCCCTTAGGTTCGTAATTTGAACAAGTGGAAGGATCCCATCAGAATTCAGCGTGCTCAACCCATTCAAGGCCTTATACACCTCAGTCAAATCACCGTGCAGGTGCCTAGTCTCCAGCCACTGCAATTTACAGAACTTAAGCCTCTCTTGGTAAGAGGATCCCTTCATTCCCCTCACCAATCTTGTTGCCCTACTCTGTACACGCTCAAGCAAATCTACATCCTTCCTAAAATGAGGCCTCCAGACCTATACGCAGTACTCAAGGCGTGGCCTGACCATTGCCTTATACAGAGGGACAATCATCTCCTTTTTTCCTGCTAGCAAAATTCCTATATATCATTGACAAAACCCCATGACCTGCCCTGTCAGCCTGTCTGCATTGCTCAGAAAACTTCATATCTGACTGCACAATTACACCCACGTCTTTTTCATTTTATACCACCTTAAGTGTAGTACCACACAGTTGGTACGTTTCTCTGGGGTTACTTCTACCCATATTCAGTACTTTGCATTTGTCAAGGTTAAACTTCAGTTGCCACTTCTTAGCCCATCTGCCCAAATTATCTAGATCCTGTTGCAGTAGCACACTGCCATTACTGTCATTAACAACCCTGCCAACCTTTGTATCATCTGCAAACTTCAACATTAAGCCTGATATACTTTCATCAATATCATTGATAAATATACAAAACAACAGTGGACCCAACACTGAACCCTGTGGAACTCCACTAATAACATTAGCCCACGAAGAGCAGCACCCATTGATTACCACCCTCTGTCTTCTCCTACTTAACCATCCTTTTATCCATTGTAGCAACTTACCCTTAATACCATTCTGCTCCAGTTTGTACAATAGTCTTCTATGCGCAACAGTGTCAAAAGCTTTCCTGAAATCCAAATATATGATATCAAAATTATTTTTTGCATCCAGTTCCTTTGTAAACACATCATAATATCCTATCAAATTTGTCAGACAAGACTTTCCCTTAACAAACCCATGCTGTGTCTGAATTATTGCTGCAGTCTTGTCTAAATGATCCTGCAATGCATCTTTAACCAGTGACTCCACCATTTTACCTGGAACAGAAGTTAAACTAACTGGTCTGTAATTACTTGTGTCACCCTTCGATTCCCCTTTGTGAATTGGGGATACATTTGCACATCTCCAGTCCATGGGAATCTCCCACGAGTGCAAGGATGCTCTCATAATTATGGCTAAGGGTTTGTTTCGTTGCTTTGCCGCCTCCTTTAATATAACTGGATAGATCCCATCCACCCCAGGTGCTTTCCTTATGTTTAACTTCAACAATTTCTCCTCCACTTTGCTCTCAGTTATTATAAAATCATTACGTATCCTGCTACAATTTGATAACCTTCTGCCATTTTCAAACCTTAATAATTCCTAATGTGTGAATGTATATAGATGCAAAATACTCATTCAGTTTGTTTGCTATCTGAGCAGGATCATCAACAGTCGGACATCGATGTCAAGTGGACTAATCAGATTCATCCCCTTCCTTTTAGAGTTTATATAAGTAAAGAAATCCTTGCTGTTTTTCTTAGCATCTTTTGCCAAGAATTTCTCGTAATCTGCCTTCGCCTGCCTAACCTCCTTTGTGACCTGATTACAGACTAGCTTATATCTGCCATAGGCTTCTGAGTCGCTTGATAATTTATATGCATCCCATGCATTTTACTTCTCTGTTACGAGTCTCATTAGTTCGTTAGATAACCATTTAGGCCTAAACCTTGAACAATATTTCTTAATAGGTATGAAACTTTTAGTAGCATCCACGATTAATTCCTTGAATGCTTCCCACCTAGAATTTACTGTTGGTAACATCGTCAGTTAATCCCACTGTACAGAATTTAAAAACTTTCTGAGACCACTGTACTCACCTTTCGGGAAGCAAAAACCCTTTCCTTTACCCCTGATGGTAATTAAATCTTTAAGTAAATCCCACATCAGTACACTGTGATCACTGCCACCTAGTGGTTCCTTTATCTGCAAATTCTTAATACACGAATGATCACTGCTGATAACCAGATCAAGAGTATTACTCTCTCTGGTTGCCTCTCGAACATGCTGCTGCAGAAAACAATCATCCAATAAATCCACAAAAGTCTGACTAGTGTGTGAGTGACCAACCCACAAGTTAGCTTCATATGTCACCTGGAACTTCCCCACCCCCCCAACAAACCTTGATCTTATTATGCAGGTACACTCTTCTGTGTTGCTTCTTAGTCATTTAATATTAGTAGTGAAAAATGATGAAAGCAGCAAGCTCATACTGCATCAGCTAAAAAACAAAAATCCATATTACCTGTCCATCCCCTCTAATAACTTGTCTTGTTCTTCCTTGAATTTATTACAACTACCCACTGGCTTAAGGCAAATTTCCGTGTATCTGCCCTGCAACCATTCTTCCTTGGTTTAAATTTATGTCCCCTCATATGTGTTGTCTAAGGGGGAAAATGCCATTAGCATTTCAGCCTTAAACGCCTCAATCAGATGAATTGGAGAACAAACACCTGTGAAGAGAATAGTTCCTGCAGTATGCAGAACTGAAGCCTTTCTTTGTAAAAGCACCTTTTTGTTCCCCCCTCATTAATCCCATTGCCCTTTTCAGCAGCACCCATTTTGACAGATCCAGTTCCTTCCTAAATTGAGGCTTTTAGAACTTATATGCAGTACTCAAGATGTGTACTAACCATTGCCTTATACAATGGTATAATCACCTTGATCCTGCTGGGAAAATTCCTGTATATCATTGACAAAACCCTGTGAGCTGTTCTAGCAGCTCCTCTGCACTGTTTGAGAACTTCATACATGACTGACTGTATAATTACCCCCAAGTCGTTTTAATTCTCCACTACCCATATATTTTAATTCTCCACTACCCAATCTGCCAAAATTTTCTAGATCCTGTTGCAGTAGCATTCCCTGATTACTGTCCTTAATTACCCTGCCAAGCTTCATATCATCTGCCAACTTACCTAGAAAGACTTCAGTTCTGCAGATTGCATCATCTCAAGACCAGGCACCTTTTTTCCCCCTTCACTCCTTTCTCCACTTAAGTGGTGAAGAAAGGAGAGAAGTTGCAGGGAGTTCTGATTGAGGTGTTTAAAGCTTTGAATGGATTGAGTAAGCTGAATGCTAATGGTATTCTTTCATTTGCTGAGACTACAAACATGAGGGGTCATAAATTCAAGTTGAGGTAGGATGGTTATGGGATAGATGTGCAGAAATTTGCATTCAACCAGCGGGTGGTTGATTGTTGGAACAGGCTTCCATTTGCCATTGTGGAAGTGGATGAGTTGTATAAATTCAAGGGAGAAATAGACAAATTCTTGCAGGGTACGGATGGGTGAACAGTGTTTTTTTGGCTGACGCTATTATATAAGCTGGCTTTCTTGCATCATTTGCCACTACTACTACTTAGACATTAAGCTTGATATGCTTTCATTAATTTCATTAATAAATATAGAAAACAATAGTAGACCCTGCACTGAACCCTGGGCAACTCCACTCTTTGTCTCCCACTCAACCATCCCTTTATCTAAAGCAGTCTTTTTTTTTTTTTTATTTCTTGTTGTGGAACAATGTCAAAAACCTTTTCTTAATCCAAAGTAGATGATAGGGGATCACATCTGGTGAGTATGGGGCCTGGTACACCCAGGATCCTGAGCTGGATATCATCATTCTTCTCTTTCTTGGTGATTCCTCTCTCTCTCTCTCTCTCTCTCTCTCTCTCTGGGTAACTCAGGAATTTTTTTTTTTTTTTTTGGCTGGTACAGCATAAGCCTCAAGCTTCCTTGCACCTTATGGCTGATAATAATAATATTGTCAGTATTTTTTTTTGCATCTGGTTATTTTTTTCACTCATGTAGTAAGCAGTCAAATTGGTCAGACTAGGTCACCCCTTAACAAAATTCATGCTGCAACTGCAGTATAACTGTATTCCTCTCCACATGGTCCTGCATTACATCTTTAACTAGCGACTGCATTATTTTTCCTGAACAGAAGTCAAGCTTACAGTCTGTAATTTCTCATTTTGCCCTTTGATTCCCCTTTGTAACTGGGGATACATTCTCACATCTCCAATCTAGAAGGACCTCCCCAGAATCCAATGCTGCCATCATAATTATGGCCTTTTTCTGTCTCCCCTAATATAAATGGATAGATTCCATCCATTTCAGTGGACATTACTTTCTGTGTGGTAATGTGACAAGTCCCATTGCAATAGTGGCAATGCAATGGGACTTGTCACAGAAGATTTGCTCACTGACAATGACCTCTCCCTTCTAAATGTGGGATATATCAC
Organism: Mastigoproctus giganteus; assembly: GCF_048544385.1. Lineage (NCBI taxonomy): Eukaryota > Metazoa > Arthropoda > Arachnida > Uropygi > Thelyphonidae > Mastigoproctus > Mastigoproctus giganteus. The sequence continues at coordinate 27,410,852 of NC_143575.1, read as the reverse complement.
CTTCTTATGTATAGTTACCCATATGTTTTTTGCCACTAATCTTTCTGTATGTTCCCCTTCTCTCCTTTCTTTACTTACATGGTGAAGAAAAGATTGAAGTGAAAATCCCTGGCCTTATTGGAAGGCTGTGTTCTCATTTTAGGTTATCCCAGCGGAAGATTGATCAGTCTGACTGGAATGCCATCTAATATCTTGCAGAGATTAACATAACTACAATCAGTCAGGAGCCTATCAGTCTATATATAATCAGTCAGGTGATGTACATCACGGAAAATATTGTCCATGCAACTGCAATTTCAAAACTATCTACCTGGTTTCTATCATTTCCAGAACCACGATGGTATACAAAATATGCAACAGCAAGAAAGCTCAAAACAAAGCTTAGGAGATACTCTGAATTTATTCTATTATGACTAATCTTTCAGCCTTTTGAATGTGCAAATGCCAAAGCATGGTATATTTGCTGTCAGAGCAAAAGGGAATCGTGGATCTACTTTACATCCTCTATTATCCAGTCAGTCAGCACTAAGGCAGTCTGGACAGAATCTGAAAAATGAAGGGAAAATATATTGCACCCTTCATTGGTGCAATTCATTGCAGACCCCGCTGTAATGGCCAGTTTCTTGTGGAGGCATTTTCTAACATCTTTACATCACCTTACTTCACTGGTCTTGAAAGTGAAGGATGAAAAGTGGGCACTTAATTTTAAATCTAAGGATTTTAATCATTATAATGGGCCATTCACCATAAGAGAGTTAAAAACAGAGCCCTAACTCTTACTAAGGCTAGCACTTTGGGATCAGATGACATCCATTATAGAAAGATTAAGTGCCTTTCACCAAAATCTGTGGACGACCTACTTTTTCTGTATAAAAGAATCTGTCTTGAGAAGCAAATTCCAGATTCCTGGCATAATCATCTTTGCTCTTTTTAAGCCAAGATAGGATCCCCAAGTCACAACTAACTCTTGTCCTCTCACTCTGATGAGCTGTTTGTGCAAATTCATGGAGAGAATGGTCAGTGTCCATCTTATATTGTATTTAGAGACCAGTGACCACCTCTTAAGAGTATAGTGCTGCTTCTGAAGGAAGGGATTTGCTTTGGACAATTTAATTAGACTGGAAACTTCTATCCCCAATGATTTCCTAAAATAAGAGCACTTGATGTCAGCCTTCATTGATGTGGATAAAATGTGTGATACAACTTTTAAAAACTTTTAGTCTTAGTCATAGGGGTCATTCTCTGTGTTTATTAAAAACTTTTTATCCTGTCGATCATTCCAAGTTTGTGTAAGATCAACCCTCCCTCCATCGTTTTGCAAAGAGGAGGAAGTTCCCCAAGGATCAGTTTTAAGTGTTATGCTTTTTGCCATCAAAATAAATTCCATCAGAGAATGACCTCCTATAAGTGCCTTCTGTGACTTTAACATTTTCCCAGTCATTCAAAATAAGGGTTGTTAAAAAAACAACTGCAATAAGTTATTGATTGTTTCAGTTTCTCAGCCATGATTAATGGCTTCGGGTTTCTGCAAATGACTATTTACATACATTTTTATTTTAAATGTAAGCTTCATCTCAAACCTGAATCAAGGCTTGGACAAAATGTTATTCCAGTAGTACTAGACACAAAATTCTTGGGGCTCATATTTGATAAAAAGTTTGACGTTTCTTAAACATATTCTTCACCTTCTTGTAAAGTGCACAAAAGGTTTGCATATCCTTTGTGTTCTCTTCTGTACATCACAGGATGCAGATCGATTCACCTTACTATACCTTTATCCTGCACTTGTGTGATCTAAATTAGAGTATGGGTTTCAAGTATACAGATCTGCCATAAGCAGCATTCCTCAATGGTTGTATCCTATTCACCATCAGGATATGAATATTACCACTGGAGCATTTTGATCACCTCCTGTTTGGAGTTTGTATGTGGAAGCAAATGAGTCATCCTATTTATTTGATAGAAGATGTTCTCTCCATTATGCTTTGAAACTGAAATTCCTGCCAGTCCACCTGATGTGGACATCTGGTTTTGAACCATTTAGAAAATTTGCATAACACCATCTCCCAGCTGCCCATCATAGAACTGAATACTGACTTCTTGCCAGTCTACACAGATGGTTGTCTGTGGCACCTGCTGCTGTCTTTCCAGACACTACTATATCCATGAAGATTCCTGGTGAATGCAGCACATACGCTGCAGAGTTAGTCTTGGATCACCTCAGAACTTTTCAATACTATAAGTGTATGTCATATACACAGATTCTTCAAGCATGTTATTAGCTTTATCAGTGATGACATATTCAACTCAGTTAGTCCTGTCCTGGGTTCAACAGACACTATATTCTTTTTATGAACTTGAATTCAACACTACTTCTGCTGGATCCCTAGCCATATTAGGATTAGAGGAAGCGGTTTGCTGATATCACATCCAAATCAGCAGTTCCCCTAATTAAATCTGGCCTCTCAATCTCCTATACAGACTACAGTCAAATTATACATAATATAGTAATAGTAATAGAGGCATGTGATTCAAGAAAGCAAGCATATGGGCTTATGCAGCATCAGCCAAAAATAAAAATAAAATAAAATTCACACAACCATTCCCTCTAAATGTTTGTCCAGTACCTTCTTGAATTTATTTAAGCTGTCAACTTCCACAGCGACAGATGGAAGTTTGTTCCAGCAATTAACCACCCGCTGGCTAAAGGCAAATTTCCGCACATCTATTCTACAACTGTTTCCTCAATTTGAATTTATGCCCCCTTAGGTTCGTAATCTGAGCAAGTGGAAGAATCCCATCAGAATTCAGCATGCTCAACCCATTCAAGGCATTATACACCTCAATCAGATCAACTCGCATGTGCCTAGTCTCCAGCCACTGCAATTTGCAGAACTTAAGCCTCTCAGTAATGATTCTTCTCAGTAGTGATTCTTCATGCATAGAGAATCTGCAGATAAAGGAACCACTAGATGGGAGTGATCACAGTGTGCTGAAGTGGGATTTACTCAAAGAGGTAACTACCATCAGGGATAAAGGGAAGGGTTATTGCTTTTGTAAAGGCGGCTACGATGGTCTGAGACAGTATTTAAATTCTATACAGTGGGACCAACTGATGATGTTACCAACAGCAAATTAAAAATGGGAAGCATTCAAAGAACTTATCTTGGAAGCTACTAGGCTTTACATACCAACTAAGAAATATTGTTCAAGGGTTAGGCCTAAATGGATGTCAGATGAACTAATGAGATATATGGCAGAGAAGAAAAATGCATCGGATACATATAAATTAACACGTGACACAGAAGCCTATGATTGATATAAGTTGATCTGTAACCAAGTTACAAAGGAGGTTAGGCAGGCAAAGGCAGATTACGAGAAATCTTTGTCAAGGGATGCAAAGAAAAACAGCAAAGAGTTCTTTACTTATGTAAACTCTAGAAGGAAGAGGATGAATCAGATTGGTCCACTTGATATCGATAGTTCAAATGTTGATGATCCTGCTCAGGTAGCTAACAAACTAAATGAATATTTTGCATTGACATTCACACATGAGGAGTTATTCAGCGAGGGGAATTCCAGAGGTGAATTCAACTCTGGCAGTAAGCTATATAATCTTGTAATAACTGAGAGTAAAGTGGAGGAGAAATTGTTGAAGATAACCACAAGAAAGTCACCGGGTGTGGATGGGATCTATCCAGTTATATTAAAGGAGGCAGCAAAGGAAGTAAGCAAATCCTTAGCCATAATTATGAGAGCTTCCTTGGAGTCAGGGGAGGTACCCACAGAATGGAGATATGCAAATATGACCCCAATTCACAAAGGAGGATCAAAGGTTGACACAAGTAATTATAGACATGTGAGTTTAACTTCTGTTCCAGGAAAATTAATGGAAGCATTGGTTAAAGAAGCACTGCAGGATCATCTAGACAAGACTTCAGTTATAGCTCGGACACAGCTTGGTTTTGTTAAGGGGAAGTCTTGTTTGATTTGATTTGATCAATTTGATTCGATACTATGATGCAGTCACAAAAAAACTGGATACAGGGAATAACTTTGATATTATATACTTGGATCTTAGAAAGGCTTTTGATACTGTTGCACATGGAAGACTGCTGCACAAATTGGAGAGTGTGGCATTGGAGTCAAATTGCTGCTATGGATAAAGGGGTGGTTGAGGTGGAGAAGACAGAGTGGTAATCAATGGACACTGCTCATCGTGGACTAATGTTATTAGTGGAGTTCCTCAGGGTTCAGTGTTGGGTCCATTATTGTTTTCTGTATTTTTAAATAATATTGATGATGGTATATCAAGCTTAATGTCGAAGTTTGCAGACGATACAAAGGGTGGCATTGTTGTTAAGGACACTACTGACGTTATGCTGTTGCAACAGGATCTGGAAAGGTTGAGCAGATGGGCTGAGAGGTGGCAAATGAAGTTTAACATTGACAAATGTAAAGTACTACATATGGGAAACAGCAACCCCAGAGCAACATATCAACTCTGTGGTACTACACTGACAGTCGTAGAAAATGAAAAGGACTTGTGGTATTGTGCAGGCAGATATGAAGTTCTCTGAGCAGTGCAGACAGGCTGCAAGAGTAGCTCATGGTGTCTTGTCAATGATATACAGGAATTTTTCTAGCAGGGAGAAGGAGGTGATTATTCCCTTGTATAAGGCAATGGTCAGGCCACACCTTGAGTACTGTATACAGGTCTGGAGGCCTCATTTCAAGAAGGATGTAGAGCTGCTGGAACGAGTACAGAGAAGGGCAACAAGATTAGTGAATGGAACAAAGGGTTGCTCTTACAAAGAAAGGCTTAAGTTTTGCAAATTACAGTGTCTGGAGACTAGGCACTGGCAAGGTGATATGATAGAGGTGTATAAAGCCTTGAATTCTTCCTCTTGCTCAGAATAATCACCTGAGAGGGCCTGAATTCAAATTTAGGAAAGACAGATGTAGGATAGATGTGCGGAAATTTGCCTTTAGCCAGCGGGTAGTTGTTTGGTGGAACAGACTTCCATCCCTTGTTTTGGAAGTTGATAGCCTAAATAAATTTAAGGCTCAGCTGGACAGGTATTTCGAACGAACGGAGGGGTGAAGTGGAAGTTTTTTTTTTTTTTGGCTGATGCTGCAGACAGGCTGCAAGACTAGCTCATGGTGTCTTGTCAATGATATACAGGAATTTTTCTAGCAGGGTGAAGGAGGAGATTATTTGCTTGCTTTCTTGCATCATATGCCTCTGCTAATGCTGATACTAATGCTCTCTTGGTAAGAGGATTCCTTTATTCCCCTCACCAATCTTGTTGCCCTTCTCAGTACATGCTCACGCAAAGCTGCATCCTTCCTGAAATGAGGCATCCAGACCTGTACGCAAAGCTACATCCTTCCTGAAATGAGGCATCCAGACCAGTACTCAGGGCGTGGCCTGACCATAGCCTTATAAAGAGGGACAATCACCTCCTTTTCACTGCTACCAAAATTCCTGTATATCGTTGACAAAACTCCATGACCTGCCCTGGCAGCCTGTCTGTATTGCTCAGAAAACTTCATATCTAACTGCACAATTATTCCCAGGTCTTTTTCATTTTCTTCCACCCTAAGTGTAGTACCACACAGTTGGTACGTTCCTCTCGGGTTATTTCTACCCATATCCAGTACTTTGCATTTGTCAGTGTTAAACTTCAGTTGCCACTTCTCTGCCCAAATTTTCTAGATCCTGTTGCAGTAGCACACTGCCATTACTGTCATTAACAACCCTGCCAACCTTTGTATCATCTGCAAACTTCAACACTAAGCTTGATATACCTTCATCAGTATCATTGATAAATACAGAAAACAACAATGGGCTCAACACAGACCCCTGGAGACACAACAAATTACATTTATCGATGAAGAGCAATGTCCACTGATTACCACTCTCTGTCTTCTGCCACTCAACCATCCCTTTATCCATAGCAGCAATTTGCCCATTATGCCATACTGTCCCCTTGCAATACAATAGTCTATAAGAGTCTAATACAGTACAATAGTCTATAATAGTCTTCCATGTGAAACAGTAACAAAAGCTTTCCTAAGATCCAAGTATATGATGTCAAAATTATTTTTTGCATCCAGTTCCTTTGTAACCACAAAGGGACTGGATACTAAAGAGGCATATAATGCAAGAAAACAAGCTTATATTGCATCAACAGATGGAAGTTTGTTCCAACTATCAACCACCCACTGGCTAAGGGCAAATTTCTACACATCTATTCTGCTGTCTTTCTTCAATTTGAATGTATACCCCCTCAGTTGAGTAATCTGAGCAAGAGAAAGAATCCCATTAGCATTGAGCTTGCTCAATCCATTCAAAGCTTTATACACCTCAATGAGATCTCCTCACAGGTGCCTAGTCTTCAGAAGCTGCAATTTGCAGAACTTAAGCTTTTCTTGGTAACACCAACCCTTTGTTCCACTCATCAATCTCGTTGCCCTTCTCTGTACTGCTTTCAGCAACTCTACATCTTTCCTAAAATGAGGCCTCCAGACCTGTATACAGTACTCAAGGTGTGGCCTGACCATTGCCTTATACAAGGGGACAGTCATCCCCTTATCCCTGCTAGCAAAATTCCTGTATATCATTGACAAGAAACCGTGAGCTACTCTTGCAGAATTTTTGCACTGCTTAGAAAAGTTCATATCTGCCTGCACAGTTACCCCCAGTTCCTTTTCATTCTCCACTACCCTGAGTGTAGTAACACCCAGTTGATACGTTACTGTGGGGTTACTGCTACCCATATACAATACTTTACATTTGTCAATGTTAAACTTCAGTTGCCACCTCCCAGCCCATCTGCTCAACTTTTCCAGTCCTGTTGCAGTAGAATACTATCATTACTGTCATTAACAACCCTGCCAACCTTCGTATCGTCTGCAAACTTATACATTAACCCTGGTATAACTTCATAAATATCATTGATAAATACACAAAACAACAATGGGCCCAACACTGAACCCTGGGGGACTCCACTAATAACATTAGTCCACAAAGAGCAGTGTCCATTGATTACCACTCTCTGTCTTCTCCCACTCAACCATTCTTTTATCCATTGTGGCAACTTGCGCTTAATGCCATGCTGCTCCAATTTGTACAGTAGTCTTCCATGTTAATGAATACTTAAGTGTCCGTAGATTTACCGTTCGTAACTTGCCGCCATTGTTATACGATACAACGTTGTATCCTGAACTAGATAGCATTAGCTTAGTATACAGTAGTATAGTATATAATATTATCAATTAATCAGTAAAATTTATTAATCTTGTTAAACTTCATTGTCAATTAAATTGTACTTTTTAACTAAATACATATAATGAGTTAGATTTTACAAACGTAACATAATTAATTAATACATAACTTGATACGGAAGTTACATTATGAAACTCGAAGATAATACTCGATACTGAAAAGTATATATAGTGTTACAAATGGGTTGGGATACAATTTTAGGGTGGTAATTTTGTACTTAATTGAAATTTTATTGAAATTTAATCGAAATCATGACTCAGACCAGAGCAGCAAACCAAAAGGCTCAAGTTAAATGGAGTGCTGTGGCTCAGGGGAGAACTCAGTGGGGCAGTTGCCCTCTGAATCACAGCCTTTTAAAATGCACTGCTTGCTTGATGTTTGTGGAGCAATCAGGTACGGGATATGATATTGCCAAGTGGGATGTCTTTGTGTGTGTGTGCGATGTAAGGAGTGTGAGGAGGAAATCAGGCGACAACTCAGCATTGTTATGGGCCTATATGAGAGCTTGAAGGACAGAGTGGATGCCCTCGAAGGATTTAAATTGAGGGCCCATCAAGCTCTCAGCTGCCCACATCAACGTCAGAGTTTACACTTGATCATCACGCAACACAGCGGCAACTCCCAAGGCAGAATGCGCTGGGCCCACAGGAACTAGTAGTTGTTCATGACTCTGTTGTCAAGGGAACATGCTATCTCAAAAGTATTGGTGGAACAAGACCAAGGTATGTCTGCCAGGGGCAAAGGTTGATGACGTTGTAGAGCGGATATCATCTTTTAAGGGCACAAAAGGTGATATAGTTGTACACGTTGGCACTAATGATATTAGGAGTAGGAGACCGGCGGAATTACTTAACAATTCAGGTCACTGTTGAAACAAAGCTGTGAATTAGGGTTAAATTTGAAAGGATCTGCAATTCTGCCCAGACACGATAGGAAGGAGAATATGATGAGTGCCTTGTCGATCAATTCAGCCCTGGAAAGATTGTGCAAGGCTAAAGGGGAAGAATTTTTTCAGCCTGGTCTGTACTTGTTAACAGGAGAGACTGCTTCTACAGGGATGGGATACACTTAAATAGAAAGGGTGCAAGAATATTTGCTGATGCTATTGAGACAGTGTTAGATGGGTTGGTAAACTGCTAGCTTGGGGGCTACAACGACTAATAGATTAGTAGTAGCCACTGGCAGAGGTGAAAGTGATCCTTTCACTGCGTCTGTTGGAATCAGCAGCAGCCTGGAAAACAAGATGCGGGATATTTCAGAAACTGCTGGGAGTCATTGCAGTACAAGTAAACACATGGGTTGTGTAAGGGTAGCTAAGAATAGGAACAGGTGCCTGTATACTTGCATGTACACCAGTGCTAGAAGTTTGGTAAATAAATTTGATGAATTTGAGATATTGCTCAAAACATCAAAGGCAGATATTGTTGGGATATCAGAGACATCGTGTCACACAGATATAAAGAATGTAGAACTGGAATTTGGGGAGTACAATGTGTACAGAAAGCATAGACAGGATAGGAAGGGAGGAGGGGTTATGTTATTAGTTAAAAAACACATAAAATCCAAGGAAGTGAAGCCAGTCGACATTGCTGGACAGTGCAGTGTCGAGTCAGTTTGGTGTGACATAAGCATTGGGACATCAAAATTGAGAGTAGGAGTGTGTTATAGACCTGATGACTCTAATGAATATAATAAGAAACTGTACAGGGAAATAGATTGGGCCAGTAAATCAGACAGTCTTATAATGGGGGATTTTAATTTCCCAGATATTGACTGGAATTTGTGGGTTGGTCACTCACACACACTAGCAAGGCTTTTGTGGATTTATTGGATGATTGTTTTCTACATCAGCATGTTCGGGAGGTAACTATAGGGAGTAATACTCTTGATCTGATTATCAGTAATGATTCTTCATGCATTAAGAATCTGCAGATGAAGGAACCACTAGGTGGCAGTGATCACATTGTGCTGAAGTGGGATTTACTCAAAGAGGTAACTACCATCAGGGGTAAAGGGAAGGATTTTTGTTTTCGTAAAGGCGACTACAGTGGTCTGAAACAGTATTTAAATTCTGTACTGTGGGACCAACTGATGATGTTATCAACAGTAAATTCAAAATGGGAAGCATTCAAAGAATTTATCTTGGACGCTACTAGGCTTTACATACCAACTAAGAAATATTGTTCAAGGTTTAGGCCTAAATGGATGTCAGATGAGCTAATGAGACATATAGCAGAGAAGAAAAATCCATGGGATACATATAAATTAATTGGTGACACGGAAGCCTATGATAGATATAAGCTGGTCTGTAACCAAGTCACAAAGGAGATTAGGCAGGCAAAGGCAGATTATGAGAAAACTTTGGCAAAGGATGCAAAGAAAAACAACAAAAGGTTCTTAACCTATGTAAACTCTAGAAGGAAAGGGATGAATCAGATTGGTCAACTGGATATTGATGGTTCAACTTTTGATGATCCTGCTCAGGTGACTAACAAACTAAATGAGTATTTTGCATCTACATTTGCCCATGAGGAGTTATTCAGGGAAGGCATACCAGAGGTGAGTTAAAATCTGGCCATAAGCTTGATGATTTTGTAATAACTGAGAGGAAAATGGAGGAGAAATTGTCGAAGATAAACATAGAAAAGGCACCCGAAGTGGATGGGATCTATTCAGTTATATTAAAGGAGGCAGCAAAGGAAGTAAGCAAACCCTTAGCCATAATTATGAGAGCTTCTTTGGACTCAGGGGAGGTACCCATGGACCAGAGAAGTGCAAATGTGACCCCAATTCACAAAGGAGGATCAAAGGGCGACACAAGTAATTATAGACCTATTAGTTTAACTTCTCTTCCAGGAAAATTAATGGAGGCACTGGTTAAAGAAGCACTGCAGGATCATCTAGACAAGACTTCAGTTATAGCTTGGACATAGCATTGTTTTGTTAAGGGAAAGTCTTGCCTGACCAATTTGATTGGATACTATGATGTGGTCATAAAGGAACTGGATGCAGGGAATAACTTTGATATCATATATTTGGATCTTAGGAAGGCTTTTGATACTGTTGCACATGGAAGACTGCTGAACAAATTGGAGCAGTGTGGCATTGGAGGCAAAAATGCTGCTATGGATAAAGGGATGGTTGAGTGGGAGACCTATTAGTTTAACTTCTCTTCCAGGAAAATTAATGGAGGCACTGGTTAAAGAAGCACTGCAGGATCATCTAGACAAGACTTCAGTTATAACTTGGACATAGCATGGTTTTGTTAAGGGAAAGTCTTGCCTGACCAATTTGATTGGATACTATGATGTGGTCATAAAGGAACTGGATGCAGGGAATAACTTTGATATCATATATTTGGATCTTAGAAAGGCTTTTGATACTGTTGCACATGGAAGACTGCTGAACAAATTGGAGCAGTGTGGCATTGGAGGCAAAAATGCTGCTATGGATAAAGGGATGGTTGAGTGGGAGAAGACAGAGAGTTGGAATCAATGGACACTGCTTATCGTGGACTAATGTTATTAGTGGAGTCCCTCAGGGTTTAATGTTGGGTCCATTGTTGTTTTCTGTGTTTATAATTAATATTGATGATGGTATATCAAGCTTAATGTCCAAGTTTGCAGACGATACGAAGGTTGGCAGGGTTGTTAAGGACACTAATGACAGTATGCTACTGCAATAGGATCTAGAAATGTTGAGCAGATGGGCTGAGAGCTGGCAAATGAAGTTTAACATTAACAAATGTCAAGTACTACATATGGGAAAGCAGTAACTCCAGAGTGACATATCAACTCTGTGCTACTACACTGACAGTGGTAGAGAACGAAAAGGACCTGGGGGTAATTGTGCAGGCAGATATGAAGTTTTCTGAGCAGTGCAGACTGTCTGCAAGAGTAGCTCATAGTCTCTTGTCAATGATATACAGGAATTTTTCTAGCCGGGATAAGAAGGTGATTATCCCTTTGTATAAGGCAATGGTCAGGCCAAACCTTGAGTACTGTTTACAGGTCTGGAGGCCTCATTTTAAGAAGGATGTAGAGTCGTTGGAACGAGTACAGAGAAGGGCTACAAGATTAGTGAATGGAACAAAGGCTTGCTCTTACGAAGAAAGGCCTAAGTTTTACAAATTACAGTGTCTGGAGATGAGGCACCTGGGAGATGATCTGATTGAGGTGTGTAAAGCTTTGAATGGTTTGAGCATGCTCAATGCTGATGGGATTCTTCCTCTTGCTCAGATTAATCACCTGAGAGGGCATAAATTTAATTTGAGGAAAGACAGATGTAAGATAGATGTGCGGAAGTTTGCTTTTAGCCAGCGGGTAGTTGGTTGGTGGAACAGACTTCCATCCTTTGTTGTGGAAGATGACAGCCTAAATAAATTTAAGGCTGAGCTGGACAGGTATTTGGAACAAACGGAGGGGTGAAATAGGAGTGGGTTTTTTTTTTTTTTTTTTGGGCTGATGCTGCATAAGCTTGCTTTCTTGCATCATATGCTTCTACTAATGCTTATGGTTCATGGTAATGTGCCACAGTATCAAAAGCTTTCCTAAAATCCAAGTATATGATATCAAAATTATTCATTCCATCCACTTCCTTTTTGACCACTCCTTAGTATCCAATCAAATTTGTCAAGGAAAAGTCAGGCAAGACTTCCCCTTAACAAAACAATGCTCTATCTGAACTATAACTGCAGTGTTGTCTAGCTGATCATGCATCACTGTCTTAACCAGTAACTCCATTATTTTCCGTGGAACAGAAGTTAGACTAACAGGTCTGTAATTCCCTGTGTGTCTCCCCTTTGGGAATTGGGGACAAATTTTCACATATCCAGTCCATGGGGACCTCCCCTGAGACCATGGAAGCCTTCATAATTATGGCTAAGGGTTTTCTTACTTCCTTTGCTACCTCATTTAATATATCTGGATAGATGCCATCCACCCCAGGTGCCTTCCTTATGCTTTAACAATAACTTCAACAATTTCTCCTCCACTTTGCTCTCAGTTATTACAAAATCACTTAGCTCCCTGTTAGAGTTTGATAAACTTCTGGCATTCCCCTCCCTGAATAACTCCTTATGTGTGAATATAGATGCAAAATACTTATTTAGTTTATTAGCATTAGTAGAGGCATACGATGCAAGAAAGCAAGCATATGCAGCATCAGCCAAAAAAAAAAAAAAAAAAAAAAAGCTCCCATTTCACCCCTTTGTCTGTTCTAAATACCTGTCCAGTTCATCTTTAAATTTATTTAGGCTATCAATTTCCACAACAAAAGATGGAAGTCTGTTACACCAATCAACTACCCGCTGGCTAAAAGCAAACTTCCGCACATTTATCCTACAACTGGCTCTCCTAAATTTGAATTTATGCCCTCTCAGGTAATTATTCTGAGCAAGAGGAAGAATCCCATCAGCATTAAGCATGCTCAAACCATTCAAGGCTTTATACACCTCAGTGAGATCACCTCGCAGGTGCCTAGTCTCCAGACACTATAATCTGCAAAACTTAAGCCTTTCTTCATAAGAGCAACCCTTCATTCCATTCACTAATCTTTTTGCCCTTCTCTGTACTCGTTCCAACAGCTCTACATCCTTCTTAAAATGAGGCCCAGACCTGTATACAGTACTCAAAGTGTGGCCTGACCATTGCTTAATACAAGGGGATAATCACTCCCTTATCCCTGCTGGAAAAATTCCTGTACAGTATATCATTGACAAGGTACCATGAGCTACTCTTGCAGACCGTCTGCACTGCTCAAAAAACTTCATATCAGCCTGTACAATTATCCCCAGGTCCTTTTCATTTTTTACCACTGTCAGTGTAGTACCACAGAGTTAATACGTTACTCTGGGGGTTACTGCTTCCCATATGTAGTATTTTACATTTGTCAATGTTAAACTTCATTTGCCATCTCTCAGCCCATCTGTTCAACCTTTCCAAATCCTGTTGCAGCAGCATAGCGTCAGTAGTGTCCTTAACAACCCTGCCAACCTTTGTATCATCTGCTAACTTGGAGATTAAGCCTGATATACCATCATCAATATAATGTATAAATACAGAAAACAACAATGGATCCAACGCTGAACCCTGAGGGACTCCACTAATAACATTAGTCCATGAAGAGCAGTGTCCATTGATTACCCCTCTCTTTCTTCTTCCACTCAACCATCCCTTTATCCATAGCAGCTATTTGCCTCCAGTGTCACTGCTCAAAATTGTGCAGCAGTCTTCCATGTGCAACAGTATCAAAAGCCTTTCTAAGATCCAAATATATATCAAAGTTATTCCCTGCATCTAGTTCCTCTGTGACCACATTATACTTTCCAGTCAAATTGGTCAGACAAGACTTCCCCTTAACAAAACCATGCTGTGTCCGAGCTGTAACTGAATTCTTGTCTAGATGATCCTGCAGTGATTCTTTAACCAATGCCTCCATTAATTTCCCTTGAACAGAAGTTAAACTAACAGGTCTTGTGTTTCTCTCTAATCCTCCTTTGTTTTGCTCTCTAATCCTCCTTTGTGAATTGGGGTCACATTTTCACATCTTCAGTCCATGGGTACCTCCTCTGAGTCCAAGGATTATCAGCTAACTGAACATGATCCTCAATAGTCACACCATTTATGTTAATTGGACCAGTCTGATTCATTCCTTTCCTTCTAGAGTTTACATAAGTAAAGAATTCGTTGCTGTTTTTCTTTGCATCCTTTGCCAAAGATTTCTCGTAATCTGCTTTCGCCTGCCTTACCTCCTTTGTGACTTGATTATAGACTAGCTTCTGTGTCGCCTTATAATTTATATGCATCTCATGCATTTCTCTTCTCTGCCATGAACCTCCTTAATTCATCTGATATCCATTTATGCCTGAACCTTATGCTGAACTCCCAATGGCAAGATTTGTGGCATAGATAGATCACCAACAAATTATATCATATTAGGCATGTAATAAAAATATGGCACTCTCTTCTGCACGGAAATTGTTCTTGCTTAACTCTGCATAGGACACAAGGTCTTATTACAAAAGTAATAAGACCTTGTGAGATGGCTGTGTCCTACGCAGAGTATCCTTTTGCCCCTGAATAATCTTTTTGCTCTTCTTTGTACCTGTTCCAATAGATCCACAATTCTCCCTAAAATGAGGCTTCCAAACCTATGTGCAATACTCAAAGATGTGATGTAACCTTTATCTTCTTCTTGGTATTCTTCTATTTCACTTGCCTGTGTGTCTCTAGTTCTTGAATAATTTTTTCCACTTGTCATTCTCTATCCTATTTTTTCCCATTCTTTTTTTTCCTATTATATATCTTCTCATTAATAGGTAGTATTTTACATTGTTCCATGATTTTCTCACTTTTAACCATTATCTTTTAATGTTAATTAGTTATTTTCCTTAATGTTTTCATTTCTTCTGTTTTATTTTATTTGTTTAATTTTGCTCTTGTACCTCATTGTCTCATCTGCATGTGTATATCTTTCTTTTAAATTTGGTGTCCTGATTAATCACCAACCAATATTCTGCTCACTTTTATAACCATTATACAGTGGGATAAGCAACTTCTTGTTCCTATTGGCAAAATTCTTGTTTATCATTAACAGAACCTCATGAGCTTTCCTAGCAGCCTGTATACGCTTCTCAGACATTTTCATGTTAGACTGTACAATACTCTTAGTTCTCTTTCATTCTCCACTACCTTAAGTGTGGCACCATCCAATTTGTTTGTTATTCTGGATTACTATTATCCAGATGAAGCATCTTGCATTTATCAATGTTTAACTTCAATTGTTACTTTTGGGCCCATGCACTTAATTTATGTGGGTCTTGTTGGGGTAATATAGCCTGATTACTGTCATTAACCATCCAGTCAACCTTTTTATCAGTAGCAAACTAAGAGAACAAACTCGATAGGCTATCATCAATATCATTTAATAAAGACTGAAAAACAGTAAGAAGCCCAGCACTTGAACTCCAGTGGACTGCACTAATATTAGTCCACTGGCCATTAATACCACTCTCTATCCCCTGTATTTCAACCAACCCATTATCCATAAGAGTAACTTGCTCACTAATGCCACACTTCTCTAATTTGTACAGCAGTTGTTCATATGAAAGAGCATGTAAAGATTTACTGAAATCCAAGTATATGATTCAAAATTATTTTTTGCATCTAGTTCCTTTGACTACACCATACTAATCAGATTGGTCAGGCAGGATCCCCCCGTAACAATTGCGCTATGATTGCTGTGTAACTTGCATTTTTTTTTTCAAGATGATCCTGCAATATTTCTCTAACCCGCTGACTCCATTATTTTCTCTGTCACAAAACTCGAGCTTACAGGTCTGTAACTAATCATGTCACCCTTTGATTCTCCTCCCCCCTCCCCCTTTGTGAATAGGAGAGACATTTGCATATCTTCAGTCCTTGGAGATCTTCCCTGAATCCAAGGATGATCTCATAATTATGGCAGAATGTTTGCTTACCTCTTTTGATGTTTATTTTATTTTAATTGGATAGATTCCATCAGCCCCAGGTGCCTTATTCACTTTTATCTTTAACAGTCTCTCTCTCTCTCTCTCTCTCTCTCTCTCTCTCTCTCTCTCTCTCTCTCTCTCTCTCTCTCTCTCTCTCACACACACACACACACACACACACACACACACACACACACACACACACACACACACACAGTTATTATAAAATCATTTGCTCCCAGAATTAGGTATACTTCTGGTACCCACTTCCCGAAAAGTATTATTCACTTGTGAATGAAGAAGAAAAATATTTTTTCACTTTGTCAGCAATCTGAACATAATCATCAACAGTTATATTTATATGCAATCAACCAATATAATTCAACACATTTCTTCCTAATGTTAACATAAGCAAAGAATTCTTTTCTACATTTCTATGTGTTCTTAGCCATGGACTTCTCACAATCTGCCTTAGAATGCTTAACCTCATTAGTAACTTGATTTCAAACTACTTGCTATAGGCTTTTATGTCATCTGATAATTTATATTTTTACCTTTTTGCCTTGCATTTTTTTTCTCTAGCATTAGTCTCATCAGTTCAACAGACATCCATTTAGGTCTAAACCTTGAATAATATCTCTCGGTTGATATAAAAAGCTTAGTAGCTTGTACAGTTACTTCTTTCACTACTTGCCATTTAGCCTTTGACATCAGTTGGTCCCACTGAAAAGCATTTCAAACTTGTCTAAGGCCATTGTAGTCACATTTGCAAAAGCAAAATCCTTTTCCTTTATCCTTAACAGTAGTTGCATCTTTAAATACATCCCACATTAATACACTATGATCACATCTGGCTAGTCATTCCTTTACCTCAAGATTCTTAATTTGTGAAGAGTCATTACTGATAATTAGATTAAGAGTATTTCTTTCTCTTATCACTTCCCTAGCATGCTGGCATAAAACACAGTCATCCAGTAAATCTAGAAACATTCTGCTACTGAGTGAATAACCAGCTCACAAGTCCCAGTCAGTATCTGGAAAGTTAAAATTCCTTCACTTTACGACTTTCTGAATTACTGTACTGGCTGACTCTTTTTGGCTGTATAGTTGTTCATTATACTCATCAAAGTTTGATATATGAATAATCCTACTCCCATTTTTGTTTTCCCAGTGCTTATGTCATACCAGACTGACTCAATATTACACTGGTAACTTGTGCCAATTGGGTGTACTGTTTCGGAGTGTATGTGGTTCTTAATTGATAACCTAACTCCACCTCCTCCCCACTCCTGTCCTTTTTGTACACATTGTACAGAACTTCAAATTTAAACTATGCAGTAGTTCAAATTTATCTAATTTATTTAGTTGTGCTTCTAGTATTAGTGACTTGTAACAGCATGGCACAAAACAGGGAAACAGCTCTAACACCCAAAAAAAGCCTATTATCATGAAAAGCAGCAGCCTGTTAGAAAATGTTTAGCTGATCTTCATAGTGCAGTAACAGTTTTATGACACAACTGCTTAAAGTATTATCATGATATTGAAATGGAATGATACTTTTGTTTCATCTATGTTAAATTTTGATTTTTCCCTTGGTCAACCTATCATTCTGTATTATATTAAATACCAGTAAATGTTTTTATATGCATAAATTAACTAATGTGCATTCCTTTAAAAGTACTATAATTTCAGGGCAGTTTTATTCCTATTTAATTGCAGATCAATGGAGATGATGACTGGGAATATGACCAAATTGTCCTTGAACGGGTAAGTTTAATGATGAATAGTAAACTTCTTTTTTTTTTTTTTTTGTTTGCAATTTTTGCTTATTTTATTCTTTACCTCAATACAATACTTTGTTAGGGTTTGGTACACAAGGCAGTTTTCTTTCACCTTCAGCATCTTAAAGAAATGTATGTCATATTTCCAGTAAAAGTATGAATCCAAGGAACATCCCTTGGATTCATACTGAATGCTTATAAGAGTTTAATGCCTGGAGGTTGTGTGTGTGGGGGGGTTATTTTCCTAGAAGATACAAGGTTCAGAGACTGTGAGAAAGAGAGGCAGGAGGTAAGTTATCAACTTTAAAGATATGTTTATATGAAATATATTTTAGTGCTGTATTAATAAAATTTATAATTTATATATATTCACCAGCTATTAATTTTTCAGGACTTATATTGAATAGAAATATAGAGAGCATCTAATTTATGAAAGTATTTTTTTAAAAAACATTATTAAATCTATATTATTACGATTAAAAATATGTGGTATTATTATGATATTAATGAATGAACGATAGACATTGTTATGGTTTAGGGATTTGAATTTATCATTTTAGATAAAATGATTACAGGCATACTGTCTACAAAACCCAAACAGCTCTTAACCAAATCATCTATGATTTGGCTAAGAGCTGTTGAGGATGTCCAGGGGGTCGGAAACCTACTGGACATCCTCAACCTCTTTACTACTATAGATGTTTTAGAATGAATAAATCTTGTTAGGCTAAGACCATTTTGTATTCTAGGATCTTATCTTACCTTCTCCTTGTTAAGATATTTATGACCAACTCTGAAGCTCAAACCTTGTCCACCAACCCCTCCAAACTAGCTTTTGAGTAAGATGTTTTTTAATATATTTGTGATCTGGCCACATAAGAAGAATAATTTAATCACTTTACACAGTTATATTAATTCTGTCCACCCTACCATAAATTCAAGTTAGAAATGAAGCATAATAATAAGATTCCCTTCTTGATCCATTGACAGAATCTGTGCCAACATTTTCTAGAAAATCTGTAGTTATAGGCAAAATACTAAACTCTGCTTCCAATCACTCCAGAGACAAAAACAGACATCTTAAAAGGTTTTATACTTAGAGGAGCCAGACTATGTGTGAATCAGTCTCTCAACAGTGAATTTGCCACATTAAAATGCATTCAGGAATAATGGGTATACTTACACCTGAGCTATATGCAATCCATTTAGCTCTGGTTAAAATATGTAATCTCTTCTTGTAGCTTGCAATGATTTTCACAGATTTCCCTCAGTGCAGTATTAGTTATGCAAAATAATATCCACATTTCTTATCCAGTATTAAAAGATACGTGATCTCAACTTCACTACTGACAAGGATGCAAAGTGGAAATCACTTTTCTACTGGATACCAGGCCACTCTAGTTCCAGAAGAATAAGCAGGCTAAGTTATTGTCTTTGTCCTTCTCTCTCTCTAGTACTTTACATGGATTCTAAGAATATAATCTGAAGGGTTATATTCTTAGACTCCATGAATAGGCACAGATACAGAGTGAACAAATAAAAAATTCTGCTAAATTAAAAATAAAGCACAAATGTGGATGCCAAGTGCCTGGTGAAACCAATGAGCAGAAATTATTTTAGCACAGTTACATATTTGGCCACAAACATCTTGCCCACCTCTGTTTACTCACGGACAGAAGCTCTCCTCAGTGCACTTTATGTCAAACACAGCTAACACTTAAATACATTTTTATTGATGTCCATGCTGATCAAATGGGGAGATACATCAGGTACTTTCAAGGGGTGTTCAGAAATGTTAAAATTATGTTCATTTTCCACTACAATCCTATATGTAGTATGGCTAAAAGTTCCACTTATAAAGTTATTTAAACTTATCAGTTTAAAGAAAATCTGGGTGCGAGTTTAGCCTGTGCGGCGTTGCTCCTTAAAGCTCTTGAAACAGAGAAGTTTTTCCTGGTTTATTTTCTGCTTTATTAGTTTAAATTGTCATATTAACTTATTTTCTAGAGTAGCTTTATATTCCTAGTTACGATACTTAGTTTAAAGTTTAACTTAGACAGAGATTTTGTAGATATTACTTAGTATCGGTAACGGTATCAAATCCACGTGTCACAAATTGAACGAGAGGTCTTCTTTTTTTTTTTTTTAACCAAATTTAGTCGATTTATTAACCAATTGTTATATTAAATTATCTTCTATAAGTAGATTATAGACCTAGTTAGGATCCTTCGTTTATTCTAAATTGAGATAGCGAGATTTGGAAGCTAATCAATACTTACGAGTCCGTAGAAATACCGTTCGTGAATTCCCGCCATTTTTACACAATAGCATAAGCTTAGTGTAGTATAGTGCATAATATAATATTGTCAATTAATCAGTAAATCTATTAATCTTGATAAACTTTATTGTCAATTAAATTGTATTTTTAACTCTATATATATATATATAATGACTTAATCGTAACAAATAATTAATACATAACTATAGTGGTACACGTGATACGGAAGTTGTATAAAGGGAACTCGTAGAAAACACTAGATACCGAAAAAATATATATATAACATAACTGTTTTGGGATATAACTTAAGGATTTAATTTTTGTTTTGAATTTTATTGAATTAAATCGGAATCATGACTCTGACCAGAGCAGCAAAGCAAAAGGCTCAAGCTAATGGGAGTGCTGTGGTTCAGGGGAGAACTGAGGGGGGCAGTTGCCCTCTGAATCACAGTCTTTTAAAATGCACTGTTTGCTTGATGTTTGCGGAGCAGTCGGGTACGGGACATGATACTGCCAAGGGGGATGTCTTTGTGTGTGCACGATGTAAGGAGTGCAAGGAAATCAGGCGACAACTCAGCGTTGTTATGGGCCTTTATGAGAGCTTGAAGGACAGGGTGGATGCCCTCGAAGGAAATAAATTGAGGGGCCCATCAAGCTCTCAGCTGCCCACATCAACGCCAGAGCTTGTACTTGGTCATCAGGCAACACAGAGGCAGCCCCCTAGGCAGAATGCGCTGGTCCCACAGGAACTAGTAGTTGTTGGTGACTCTATTGTCAGGGAAACGGGGAACATGCTTTGTAAAAAGGATAGGTGGAATAGGACCAGGGTATGTCTGCCAGGGGCAAAGGTTGATGACGTTGTAGAGCGGATATAATCTTTTAAGGGCACAAAAGGTGATATAGTTGTACACGTTGGCACTAATGATATTAAGAGTAGGAGACCGGCGGAATTACTTAGCAAGTACAGGTCACTGTTGAAAAAAAGCCGTGAATTAGGGTTGAACTTGAAAGTGTCTGCAATTCTGCCCAGACACGATAGGAGGGAGTATATGATGAGAGCCTTGTCGATCAATTCGGCCCTGGAAGGATTGTGCAAGGCTCAAGGGGTAGAATTTTTTTTCAGCCTGGACTGTACTTGTTAACAGGAGAGATTGCTTCTACAGGGATGGGATACACTTAAATAGAAAGGGTGCAAGAATTTTTGCTGATGCTGTCGAGGCAGTGTTAGGTGGGTCGGAAAACTGCTAGTTGGGGGGGATACAAGGACTAATAGATTAACAGTAGCCACTGGCAGAGGTGGAAGTGATTCTTGCACTGCTTCTATTGAAATGAGCAGAAGCCTGGAAAACAAGATGCAGGATATTTCAGAGACTGCTGGTAGTCATGGCGGTACAAGTAAACACATGGGTTGTGTTAGGGTAGCTAAGAATAGAAACAGGTGCATGTATACCTGCGTGTACACCAATGCTAGGAGTTTGGTAAATAAATTTGATGAATTTGAGGTATTGCTCAAAACATCAAAGGCAGATATTGTTGGGATATCAGAGACGTGGTGTCACACAGATATAAGTAATGCGGAACTGGAATTTGGGGAATACAATGTGTATAGAAAGGATAGACAGGACAGGAGGGGAGGAGGGGTTATGCTATTAATTAAGAAACACATAAAGTCCAAGGAAGTGAAGCCAGTCGACATCGATGGCCAGGGCAGTGTCGAGTCAGTTTGGTGTGACATAAGCATAGGGAAATCAAAATTGAGAGTAGGAGTGTGCTATAGGCCTAATGACTCTGATGAGTATAATAAGATATTGTACAGGGAAATAGAGTGGGCCAGTAAATCAGAGAGTCTTATAATGGGGGATTTTAATTTCCCAGATATTGACTGGAATTTGTGGGTTGGTCACTCGCACACTAGCAAGGCTTTTGTGGATTTATTGGATGATTGTTTTCTACATCAGCATGTTCGTGAGGCAACAAGAGGGAGCAATACTCTTGATCTGATTATCAGTAGTGATTCTTCATGCATTAAGAATCTGCAGATAAATGAACCACTAGGTGGCAGTGATCACAGTGTGTTGAAGTGGGATTTACTCAAGGAGGTAACTACCATCAGAGGTAAAGGGAAGGGTTTTTGTTTTCGTAAAGGCGACTATGATGGTCTGAGACAGTATTTAAATTCTATACAGTGGGACCAACTGATGATGTTACCAACAGCAAACTCAAAATGGGAAGCATTCAAGGAACTAATCTTGGAGGCTACCAGGCTTTACATACCAACTAAGAAATATTGTTCAAGGTTTAGGCCTAAATGGTTGTCAGATGAATTAATGAGACATGTGGCAGAGAAGAAAAATGCATGGGATACATACAAATTAATGGGTGACATGGAAGCCTATGATAGATATAAGTTGGTCTGTAACCAAGTCACAAAGGAGATTAGGCAGGTAAAGGCAGACTACGAAAAATCCTTGGCAAAGGATGCAAAGAAAAACAGAAAAGAGTTCTTTACATATTTGAACTCGAGAAGGAAAGGGATGAATCAGATTGGTCCACTGGATATTGATGGTTCAACAGTTGAGGATCCTGCTCAGGTGGCTAACAATCTAAACGAGTATTTTGCATCTACATTCACGCATGAGGAGTTATTCAGGAAGGAGAATGATGTAGGTAAAGTAAACATTGGCAGTGAGCTGGATGATTTTGTAATAACTGAGAGGAAAGTGGAGGAGAGATTGTTGAGGATAAACATAAAAAAGGCACCTGGGGTGGATGGGATCTATCCAGTTATATTAAAGGAGGCAGCAAAGGAAGTATGCAAACCCCTAGCCATAATTATGAGAGCTTCTTTGGACTCAGGGGAGGTACCCATAGACTGGAGATGTGCAAATGTAACCCCAATTCACAAAGGAGGATCAAAGGCTGACACAAGTAATTATAGACCTGTTAGTTTAACTTCTGTTCCAGGTAAATTAATGGAGGCACTGGTTAAAGAAGCACTGCAGGATCATCTAGACAAGAATTCAGTTATAGCTCAGACACAGCATGGTTTTGTTAAGGGCAGGTCTTGCCTGACCAATTTGATTGGATACTATGATGTAGTCACAAAAGAACTGGATGCAGGGAATAACTTTGATATTATGTATTTGGATCTTAGAAAGGCTTTTGATACTGTTGCACATGGAAGACTGCTGCACAAATTGGAGCAGAGTGGCATTGGAGGCAAATTGCTGCTATGGATAAGGGGATAGTTGAGTGGCAGAAGACAGAGAGTGGTAATCAATGGACACTGCTCAACGTGGACTAATGTTATTAGTGGAGTTCCTCAAGGTTCAGTGTTGGGTCCGTTGTTGTTTTCGGTGTTTATGAATGATATTGATGATGGGATATCAAGTTTAATGTCCAAGTTTGCAGATGATACAAAGGTTGGCAGGGTCGTTAAGGACACTACTGATGCTATGCTGCTGCAACAGGATCTGGAAAGGTTGAACAGATGGGCTGAGAGGTGGCAAATGAAGTTTAACATTGAAAAATGTAAAGTACTACATATGGGAAACAGTAACCCCAGAGCAACGTATCAACTCTGCGGTACTACACTGACAGTGGTGGAGAATGAAAAGGACCTGGGGGTAATTGTGCAGGCAGATATGAAGTTCTCTGAGCAGTGCAGACGAGCTGCAAGAATAGCTCATGGTGTCTTGTCAATGATATACAGGAATTTTTCTAGCAGGGATAAGGAGGTGATTATTCCCTTGTATAAGGCAATGGTTAGGCCACATCTTGAGTACTGTATACAGGTCTGGAGGCCTCATTTCAAGAAGGATGTAGAACTGCTGGAACGGGTACAGAGAAGGGCAACAAGATTAGTGAATGGAACAAAGGGTTGCTCTTACGAAGAAAGGCTTAAGTTTTGCAAATTACAGAGTCTGGAGACTAGGCACCGGCGAGGTGATCTGATAGAGGTGTATAAGGCTTTGAATGGTTTGAGCATGCTCAATGCCAATGGGATTCTTCATCTTGCTCAGAATAATCACCTCAGAGGGCATAAATTCAAATTGATGAAGGACGGATGTCGGATAGATGTGTGGAAATTTGCCTTTGGCCAGCGGGTGGTTGGTTGGTGGAACCGACTTCCATCACTTGTTGTTGAAGTTGATAGCCTAAACAAATTTAAAGCTCAACTGGACAGGTATTTCGAACGAACGGAGGGGTGAAATGGGAGTGGTATGTGGGTTTTTTTTTTTTTTTTTTTGGCTGATGCTGAATAAGCTTGCTTTCTTGCATCATATGCCTCTACTAATGCTAATGCTGTCAGTTATTTTCTTTCTTAAAAGTAGTAAGTACCCTTGAGTAGTTCTCTCCTGCCATAACTGGAATTATTTCTGGAACCCATTTACTGATATCAGTTTTAGTGACATCTACATACAACACTGGACTTGTATGGAGACCCTTTCATTAAAATTTTGGTATTTAGAATAGAAATATGTCGAATGACCAAATTGGGAAAAGAATGAGGATGCTTCCTTCCTTCTACTAAAGGATCCTTTTGGTTTTTTTTTTTTTTTTTTTGTCATTAGAAATTGCCTCACTGATAGCAGCATGTTGGGATGCTCATACCTTTACTGCAATACATGTTCCCTGAAATTTTTCAGAACTTGGATTTAAGGTGTTTGATTGGCAGTTTTCCTAGAACATGCCGTTCCAGAAATTTTTCAGAATCCTGAGTAGACAATACTTTATCAAAGAAAACAGTGAGCATGGCCTTGAATTTTTATTTGCTCATCCTTGAGAACTCACTGTCTTCCACTGTTTTCTCTGCCTTTACATCTCAGGATTATGCTGAATGTATGATAACATCATCACAGGGATGAAATATATAGATGTTATCCAGAAAGCATTGATATATATATTTTTTTTTAATTTTATCCAAAAGGTTGATGCAAATGTGTTCTTGCCTTAATGTTAGTTATGAGTGGAGTTTTTTGGCACTATCTTTACAAAGGCATTTTAATTATCAAGATGATAATTAAAATCATTCTTTCATTAGCACAAACAAGTTCCCACTCTTGGTTTGATAGCCAGATAGAGAATCATCATGGATGTTTTCTCTTCAATTGTTTGAGTCATTCAATCTCATCCTTGCTTTTTTTTTTTTTTTTTTTTTGTCTTTATTATTATTTTTTTTATTGCTATCTTCCAATGTTTCCTCTGCCTTTTCATCTCAGGATCATACTGAAATATTCAAGTTTCATTCCCTCCTCCGATAATATTATTCAGAAAGTTTGGTTCTGCTTGAATTTTCTGGTTCTTGCTTATGTGGTTGATGAAAACATGTTTTTAATTTGGCAGTTGGTCACAATTCAAGTATTACGTTCTTTACACAGACATCTTCACTTCAAGATTGATTGTTAAAATTTGACAACCATTCTTTGTCTAGCTTCAATTCTGCTATTCTGATAATCATTCTTTGATTACAACATACTAGTTCCTTTAGGTTTTCAATGTTTATATCAGTTTTTACTGTGTTCATGTGGTCATGCTGAGAGTCATCTTGGATATATATGGTTAAAGATGCATTGCAGGATCATCTAGACAAGACTGCAGCAATAACTCAGACACAGCATGGGTTTGTTAAGGGAAAGTCTTGTCTGACAAATTTGATTGGATATTATGATGTGGTTACAAAGGAACTGGAGGCAAAAAATAATTTTGATATCATGTACTTGAATTTCAGGAAAGCTTTTGACACTATTGCGCATGGAAGACTACTGTACAAATTGGAGCAGAATGGTATTAAGTGTAAGTTGCTACAATGGATAAAAGGATGGTTGAGTGGGAGAAGACAGAGGGTGGTAATCAATGGGCGCTGCTCTTCGTGGACTAATGTTATTAGTGGAGTCCCACAGGGTTCGGTGTTGGGTCCACTGTTGTTTTGTATATTTATCAATGATATTGATGAAGGTATGTCAAGCTTATTGTCGAAGTTTGCAAATGATACAAAGGTTGGCAGGGTTGTTAATGACAGTAATGGTAGTGTGCTACTGTAACAGGATCTAGAAAATTTGGGAAGATGGGCTGAGAAGTGGCAACTGAAATTTAACATTGACAAATGCAAAGTACTGCATATGGGTAAAAGTAACCCCAGAGGAATGTAACAACTGTGTGGTACTACACTTAGGGTGGTAGAAAATGAAAAAAACCTGGGAGTGATTGTGCAGTCAGATATGAAGTAGAATGTGAATTGGGGTCACATTTGCACATTTCCAGTCTATGGGTACCTCCCCTGAGTCCAAGGAAACTCTCATAATTATGGCTAAGGGTTTGCTTACTTCCTTTGCTGCCTCCTTTAATATAACTGGATAGATCCCATCCACCCCGGGTGCCTTTCTTGTGTTTATCTTCAACAGTTTCTCCTCCACTTTACTCCCAGTTATTTCAAGATTCTGTAGCTTACTGCTAGAGTTGAATACACCTCTGGCATTCCCCTCGCTGAATAACTCCTCATGTGTGAATGTCGATGCAAAATATTCATTTAGTTTGTTAGCTGCCTGAGCAGGATCATCAACAGTTGACCCATCAATATCAAGTGGACCAATCTGATTCATCCCCTTCCTTCTAGAGTTTACATAAGTAAAGAACTCTTTGCTGTTTTTCTTTGCATCCCTTGCCAAGGATTTCTCGTAATCTGCCTTCGCCTGCCTAACCTCCTTTGTAACTTGGTTGCATATCAACTTGTATCTATCATAGGCTTCTGTGTCATGTGTTAATTTGTAAGTATCCCATGCATTTTTCTTCTCTGCCATATGTCTCATTAGTTCATCTGACATCCACTTTGGCCTAAACCTTGAACAATATTTCTTAATTGGTATGTAAAGCCTAGTAGCTTCCAAGATAAGTTCTTTGAATGCTTCCCATTTTGAATTTGCTGTTGGTAACATCATCAGTTGGTCCCACTGTATAGAATTTAAATTATTAGGAGCACCATCTGCAGCGCAAGATGTTATATTTTTCATTGATATATTATTGTCATCTAAGTAATTTTTTAGCTTATTATATATATCTTTGTTGGTAATGGTGCTCTCTAACGATTTAACATTTCTTCAGCAAAATTACCTTTATCAATATATCTTACATAAGTTATCAGTACGGTTTCACTGTCTCTCAAAGTTGAGTCATCCATTTGCACTGAGAATTTTCTTGTTTTCAGCTTTCCAACAAGTTGTATTTCAATATTTTTACTCATTTCATCTATTCTTCCGCTAACAGTATTGTTATTGAGTGGCTTAGCTTTCACGTCTTTGTCATCTTTTTCCAGAACTGTTTTAAGAAATGCTGATATTGATGGTTTGATTAAATTTTCTCCTATAGTATGATTTTTCCCAGATTTAGCAATGAGTAAAGAAATTTCATAACTAGCCTCAAGAGTACGATTGACAGTTGCAGTATGAGCAGTAAACAGAGACTTTACCAACAATTCTTCTTTTGTACAAGTTAAGTCATAGTAGGCGGTTGTTTTAAACTCTAGACGAGCAATTTTTGAATTGCCCCCCTGAACAATCAAATTTCCCCCATGTGGGGCGTGGGACCCACGCTGGGAAACACCGGGTTAGTCGGTGTCATTTTATTTCAGCTGCAGTAACATAACAAGGGAATTCAAAAAATGAATAAGTAAAATACCAAATTACTGTAACAGTGTAACTTTCAGTAAGCATTTTTATTAATTGAACCATAAATTAAGTCCACAATATGTTCCAGAAATGTTTCAGATTTTTTATTTTTTTGAACCAAAACATCATCATCATCACATTAGCCATTTTCAATCATCTGCAGCATGAAGGCCTCTCCAGCAACTTTCCAGTTCCTTTTGTTTTGTGCAATGGACATCCAAATTAGTAGTGTTTAATACACACAAACTCGTAAATTTCATGTGTCCATCTCCATCGTTGTCTTCTAGGTTTTCTTCTGGCTCCTCTTGGGTACCATTCTGTTATTTTCTTAGTCCATCTGGCATCATGTCTTTGAGCTGTGTATCCTGCCCAAGCCCATTTTAGTTCTTTAGTTTTGATAAGGATGTCCTTCACTTGAGGTTGCTGCCTAATCCATGTGTTTTTCTTCTTATCTAACAGTCTGATTCCTAATATAATTCGTTCCATTCTTTGCTGTGTAGTTTTCAGCTTCTCTTCCATTCTTTTGGTGAGTGCCCAAGTTTCACTTCCATAAGTTATAGTGGGGAATATACACTGGTTTGTTATTTTACATTTCAGACAAATTGGGATATTGCTCCTCAGTATGTGACTATTTCTTGAATGCTATCCATCCAAAATTTATTCTTCTCTTGACTTCCAGCCATTTATCATTATTACAGCTAATGACTTGCCCCAGATAAGTATATGAATCCACCTTTTCAATTACTGCTCCTTCAATGATTATATCCTTTCTGTGGCATACTTGTTCAACATTACTTTTTCATCAGGTCACAAAGGAGGTTCGGCAGGCGAAGGCAGATTACGAGAAATCCTTGGCAAAAGATGCTAAGAAAAACAGCAAGGATTTCTTTACTTATATAAACTCTAAAAGGAAGGGGATGAATCTGATTAGTCCACTTGACATCGATGTCCGACTGTTGATGATCCTGCTCAGATAGCAAACAAACTGAATGAGTATTTTGCATCTACATTCACACGTGAGGAATTATTAAGGTTTGAAAATGGCACAAGGTTATCAATTTGTAGCAGGGTGCTTAATGATCTTGTAATAACTGAGAGCAAAGTGGAAGAGAAATTGTTGAAGTTAAACATAAGAAAAGCACCTGGGGTGGATGGGATCTATCCAGTTATATTAAAGGAGTCGGCAAGGCAACTAAGCAAACCCTTAGCCATAATTATGAGAGCATCCTTGGACTCAGGAGAGGTTCCCACGGACTGGAGATGTGCAAATGTATCCCCAATTCACAAAGGGGGATCGAAGGGTGACACGAGTAATTACAGACCAGTTAGTTTAACTTCTGTTCCGGGTAAAATAATGGAATCGCTGGTTAAGGATGCATTGCAGGATCATCTAGACAAGACTGCAGCAATAATTCAGACACAGCATGGGTTTGTTAAGGGAAAGTCTTGTCTGACAAATTTGATAGGATATTATGATGTGGTTACAAAGGAACTGGATGCAAAAAACAATTTTGATATCATATATTTGGATTTCAGGAAAGCTTTTGACACTGTTGCGCATGGAAGACTATTGTACAAATTGGAGCAGAATGGTATTAAGGGTAAGTTGCTACAATGGATAAAAGGATGGTTAAGTGCGAGAAGACAGAGGGTGGTAATCAATGGGTGCTGCTCTTCTTGGACTAATGTTATTAGTGGAGTCCCACAGGGTTCGGTGTTACGTCCACTGTTGTTTTGTATATTTATCAATGATATTGATGAAGGTATATCAGGCTTAATGTCGAAGTTTGCAGATGATACAAAGGTTGGCAGGGTTGTTAATGACAGTAATGGCAGTGTGCTACTGCAACAGGATCTAGATAATTTGGGCAGATGGGCTAAGAAGTGGCAACTGAAGTTTAACCTTGACAAATGCAAAGTACTGCATATGGGTAGAAATAACCCCAGAGAAACGTACCAACTGTGTGGTACTACACTTAAGGTGGTAGAAAATGAAAAAGACCTGGGAGTAATTGTGCAGTCAGATATGAAGTTCTCTGAGCAATGCAGACAGGCTGCCAGGGCAGGTCATGGGGTTTTGTCAATGATATATAGGAATTTTGCTAGCAGGGAAAAGGAGGTGATTATCCCTCTGTATAAGGCAATGGTCAGGCCACGCCTTGAGTACTGCGTACAGGTCTGGAGACCTCATTTTAGGAATGATGTAGATTTACTTGAGCGGGTACAGAGAAGGGCAACAAGATTGGTGAGGGGAATGAAGGGATCCTCTTACCAAGAGAGGCTTAAGTTCTGCAAATTGCAGTGGCTGGAGACTAGGCACCTGCGCAGTGATCTGATTGAGGTATATAAGGCCTTGAATGGATTGAGCACGCTGAATCTGATGGGATCCTTCCACTTGTTCAGATTACGAACCTAAGGGGGCATAAATTCAAATTAAGAAAAGACAGATGTAGAATAGATGTGCGGAAATTTGCCTTTAGCCAGCGGGTGGTTAATTGCTGGAACAAACTTCCATCTGTCGTTGTAGTTGATAGCTTGAATAAATTTAAGGAGGAACTGGACAGGCATTTGGTGGGAATGGTGTGATTTTTTTTTTTTTTTTTTTTTGGCTGATGCTGCATAAGCTCATACATTTGCTTTCTTGCATCACATGCCACTACTACTACTACTACTTTCGTTTTAGCCATATTCATCTTTAGTCCAAAATCCTTACTAACTCTGCATAACTGTTTAAGATTTTCCTCTAATTCTTTGGGATCATGGCTTATGATCACAATGTCATCTGCAAATCGTGAATGGTTTAGGTACTCTCCATTGACATTGTCTCCTTTCTGCGACCAGTCTAATCTTCTGAAGGCGCCTCTGTAGCCAGGTGGGAAGGAGCAGCAGTGCGTAGCACACGCTTCTTGATTAGACCGGGGTTCGAGCCAGTCACCACCAAATGCGGAGGATGCGGAAAGGTCAAGGAATGACCACCGCATATTCTCGGAGCAATATGGCCTTAGTTGCTAATGCTCCTAAAAAAAAAAAAAAAAACCCAAATAACAAATAACAATCTTCTGAAAGCTTCCTCAAGGGCAGCAGTAAACAGCTTCGGAGATATTGTGTCTCCTTGTCGAACTCCTTTCTTAGTTTTAAATATGCTACTGTCTTTGTCTAGTCTAATAAAAGAGGTAGCGTTCTCATATATTTTCTTCAAAATTATAATATATGGGGTATCTATGCCTTGTCTTTCCAGTGCCCAAAACATTGCCTTATGCTGTATGGAGTCAAAAACCCCCTGGGTCTCACATCTGATGAGTATGGGCTTGGCACACCCATGGCCCTAAGCTGCATATCATCATTCTTCTTTTTCTTGGTGATTCCCTTCTACTCTCTCTCTCTCTCTCTCTCTCTCTCTCTCTCTCTCTCTCTCTCTCTCTCTCTCTCTCTCTCTCTCTCTCTCGGCAATTCAGAAAATTTTTTTTTTGGCTGGTGCAGCATAAGCCTCAGGCTTTATCGCACCATATGGCTAATAATAATAATAAATGCTTTTTCCTAATGCACAAATGCCGGGAATAATGGTGTTCTATATTCATTTGCTTTCTTCATTAGCTGTGATATTACGTGAAGGTGATCCATATTTGAGGATCCTGTCCTAAAGCCAGCTTGCTCTTTTGGTTGATTCACATCAAGTATTCTTTCTAATCAGTTAGTAATGACCCTTGTGGACAACTTGTAAATGTGGGATAACAAGCTGATTGGTCAATAATTTCCAATTTCTGATTTATTTATCTCCTTTCTTATGCAGCAAAACTATGATTGCATAGAGTTTTGCCAGTTTCTGTGTCATGTCTCTTCCTCCCAATTTTAACAACTCTACAGTAATTTCATCTTCCCCTGGGGCTTTCTGATTCTTCATTTTCTTCAACACATGTTCTGCGTCATCGGGAAGGATATCAGGTACGTTGCATGTGTTACTAATTTGCGATCCATCTTCCCCACTGCTAGTATCATTTCCAAACGTACATCATCTCTATTCTTCAGTTTCAGTATCATTTGTCTTTCTGCATTACTGCTCATAGCTGCTGATTTAAGTTCTTTGTTTTCCCTTAATGCTTGTTCTACTTTTCTTGTGTTTTCTTCCTCTCTGAGTTTCTTTCTAATGGCTTTGCATAACCCAGTATACTCAATTTTGTCCTTGTCAGTGTTTATCTTACTCTTCATTTGTCATCTTCGGTTCATCACAACAAGTGTTTCTTGACTAAAATTTTCTTCTTTGGATTTCTTTTTATCAATAGGTTTATTGGGCTTTATCACTTTCAGAAAGTTGTAGTATTCCTTGTTGATAACTTGGTCCTGAACAGTCTGCAGAAGCTCAAACTTGTTCTTAAGTTTCAGTACATTCTGCCTTTTCTCCTCTTCTTCATATTATTTACTTAATAAGACCTTCGTATTATTTACTTGAGTCAGTTTTTTTCTTTCTTTTCTATATCAATCGTGCATCTTACCATTCTGTGATCACTTCCAACATTTACCTTGTTCAGGACGGTAACAGCAGCTGATATACTTCTATTAGTGAGGATGAAATTGATTTCATTACTTCTTAACCATTTGTCCACTTTCTTTTCACCCTTTTCTTGAAAAAAGTGTTCATTACTGACATTCCTCAAGATTCTGCAAATTCCACAAGTCTTTTACCTCTTTCATTTCTGTCCCCAATTCCAAAATTTCCTATAGCTCTCCTTTCTGTGCTGTTTTGTCTCTTTCTGACCTTAGTATTGAAGTCCCACATAATGATAGTGTAGTGGGTTTTCTGCCCATCTAGAAGACTCTTGATTTCGGTGTACATTTCTTCAACCTCTCATTATCATGGCTTGATGTTGGTGCATAAATCATTATAACCTTTAGCTTGTACCAACTAGAAATCCTGAGTAGTAGTCTTGACACACTTGTGATGTACTTTTGAATTCCAAAATGTTGTTTTTTATATCTTTATTGACCAGAAAGCCAACTCCACCTTCACTCCTTTCACTGTTTCCATTGGTGTACAGCAGATTTCTACTTGATAAACTTATAAATGATTAATTTCTTCTTGTTTCAGCCAAACCGATGATATTCCAATTCACATTTTCTAATTCCTTTTCCAGCTCTAATATCCTATCTTCACCGATGAGCGATCTTATGTTGTAACAGGCCAAGTTCGGTTTCCGTGCTTGGCAGCCTGGTCATATCCTGAGATTCTTAGCACGCTCTGCTTCCACTCTGATCCTCTTGCTGCTGTAAGAGGGGAAGTGAAAGCCGCTGGGGACTAGGGCATACAATACCGGGATCCCGGTAATTTTTTTCCAGTATTCAAATGCTAGTATTGATTCAAAAATGTCGGTTTTTCGCTAATAATTTTTAAAAAATAGTTTATAATTTAATCACATAAAGGTTATAAAATCACCTTTATGTGATTATGATGTCCTTATTTCTACTAGCAAATGTTCGATAAATCATCGATAGGACACCATGCAACATTGCAACCTGTCCACAATTCTCAGACAACTTCATGTTTGATCGTATCGTAACTCCCAAGTCCCGTTCCTCCACTACATTTATGATGTAGTGAAGTTCCTCCACTACTATACGATGAACGTATATTAGGCTTAGTGTTGAAGTCTGCAGATGATACAAAGGTTGACAGGGTTGTTAATGACAGTAATGGCAGTCTGCTACTGCAACAGGATCTAGATAATTTGGGCAGATGGGCTAAGAAGTGGCAACTGAAGTTTAACCTTGACAAATGCAAAGTACTGCATATGGGTAGAAGTAACCCCAGAGAAAAGTACCAACTGTGTGGTACTACACTTAAGGTGGTAGAAAATGAAAAAGACCTGGGAGTAATTGTGCAGTCAGATATGAAGTTTTCTGAGACAGGCTGCCAGGGCAGGTCATGGGGTTTTGTCAATGATATATAGGAATTTTGCTAGCAGGGAAAAGGAGGTGATTGTCCCTCTGTATAAGGAAATGGTCAGGCCACGCCTTGAGTACTGCGTACAGGTCTGGAGGCCTCATTTTAGGAAGGATGTAGATTTGCTTGAGCTTGTACAGAGAAGGGCAGCAAGATTGGTGAGGGGAATGAAGGGATCCTCTTGCCAAGAGAGGCTTAAGTTCTGCAAATTGAAGTGGCTGGGGACTAGGCACCTGCGTGGTGATATGATTGAGGTTTATAAGGCCTTGAATGGGTTGAGCACGCTGAATTCTGATGGGATCCTTCCACTTGTTCAGATTACGAACCTAAGGGGCATAAATTCAAATTAAGAAAAGACAGATGTAGAATAGATGTGTGGAAATTTGCCTTTAGCCAGCAGGTGGTTAATTGCTGGAACAAACTTCCATATGTCGTTGTGGAAGTTGATAGGTTGAATGAATTTAAGGAGGAACTGGACAGGCATTTGGAGGGAATGGTGTGATTTTTTTTTGGCTGATGCTGCATAAGGTCATACACTTGCTTTCTTGCATCACATGCCACTACTACTACTACTACTACTGACTTTATTTCAACTCCACCAAGTGTATAAGTTATTTTGAGGTTGCTGTTCCCCAGGTGTAAGACCTTGTATTTTGCTGAATTAAAGCATCATATAGCTGCAACTTTTCTGATCATCCCAGAAGTCTATCTAGGTCACTCTGAAGAAGCTCTGCTTGGCGGTGATCACTCTATTGATCTTTACATCATCTGCAAGTTTAGACATCACACCCTATATCCCTTCATAGATGTCATTTAAGATAATCAAAAACAACAGTGGTCCCAATACTGATCCTTGGGGAACTCCGCTTCTTACATTAATCCAAACTGAGGAATAATCATTTATCACAACCCCCTGCTTGGTGCCCTCAAGCCATCATGCTATCCATCTAAGGATTTTCCCTATAATTCCAGCCTAATCCAACTTATAAAGTAACCGCTCGTATGGGACTGAGTCAAATGCTTTGCTGATATCTGAATAAACAATGTTGAAATTATTCTCTAAATCCAGCTCATGAGTGACCTTTCAAAATGGCTAACCAGGTTTGTTAAACATTATTTTCCCTTTACAAAACCATGCTGTGTATCCTACAGAATTCTATTTCCATCTAAATGATCCTGAATTCCACCCTTGAGCATTGCCTCTATGATTTTCCCTAATACTGAAGTTAGACTGGCCAGTCAACATGTGAAATTTCAACATCATTAATTACATTTTTTTCAACATCACTGCCACAATTTCTCATTGACGTGAAGGGTTTTTCTTCTGTAAACATTGATGTAAAGTAACTGTCGAGTTTATCTGCAACATCAGTTGGAGTATCTAATACTATCCCATGCAATTAAATATGCATCCGATCTGATTTGTCCTTCTCTTCTTTGCATTTATATATGTGAAGAATTCCTTAACTGCACTCTTTGCTCTCTTTATTCCTAGGTGCCTCCGTAGCCAGGTGGGAAGGAGCAGCAGTGCGTAGCACACGCTTCTT
The DNA here is from genome assembly GCF_048544385.1 of Mastigoproctus giganteus. NCBI lineage: Eukaryota > Metazoa > Arthropoda > Arachnida > Uropygi > Thelyphonidae > Mastigoproctus > Mastigoproctus giganteus. The sequence continues at coordinate 27,375,886 of NC_143575.1, read as the reverse complement.
GATTAGACTGGCGTTCGAGCCCGTCACCACCAAATACGGAGAATGCGGAAAGGTCAGGGTATGACCACCGCATATCCCAGAGCAATATGGCCTTAGTTGCTAATGCTCCTAAAAACCAAATAAACAAACAAACAAACAACTCTTTATTCCTTATCCCCACTCTTTGCTCTCTCCCAGACTCAGTAAAGATACTATAGTGAAAATTATACTTTGCTGAATAAAACGTCTTTCTACTTCAGAAAATGATGAACATAATTTAACCATGGAAGACCAACATGGAACAGAACATCAGTGTTCCGCAAATTCTTTCCAAAATAAGAAATTGTCTGACTCCAATGAGATTTTAAAAGATGAACTTGAGTCGGAAATTAATGAAATACTTTTAACTAATTTTGCTGAAAAAGTTCAAAGCCTAGAAAATACGGACTGAGATCGTCTACAATTATCTCAGTACAATAGTACCAGAATAGAATCCGAAAGGGCATTTTCTGCCGCTAATCAAATATGTACGAAAATTAGATCCATTTTAAACGACCACACTATTGATTGCTTATGTTTCTTAAGAGCTCACTTTATTCAAACAGGTAGTGTGGATGCTTAAACATAACTAAACTTTGCAGTAATATTATGTATTTTTTTGTTTTTAGAATAATTGTATTTTTAATGATTTGTTTCAGAATATTTATTATTGCAATAAATGTTTATTTAAAACTTGAATTCAAGTAATTACAGTACTTGTTTTTTCCTTACTTTATTGCACCTATGTAATCAAAATTTATTGAGAAAAATGTTTGTTTTTGGAATACTAGTATCCTGGTTTCATAAATTAAAAATACTGAAATACCAGTATTAAGATTTTTACCGGTATTGTAAGCCCTACTGGGGACTGAGAGCCATATGTTTCATCATGTTGTCGTGTGCTGGAGAGTTTGGTCTTTTCCTCTTCATGCTGAACAGACGTCTTGAAGAGAATCACTTTACATTTTCTTTGCCACCTAAGTGACGTAACAGGGCTTACCATCGAGAAGGTCTGCATGAGCGGATTTTAGGGAGGCAGGCCAACCGGACTTCTCCTAAATCTTTTGAAATAGAAAGGTGTTGGATCCATCAGTGTTTTAGACTTGAGTGTCTGATAACACACAGAATGCCTGTTCCCCTCTAATCCCCTTAATTTAACATTATGAGACCCACAATAAATGCATAGTTACTAAGTGGCCATTGTTACAATAGATGAAGAAACATGTACAGCTTTCATTGGTTACTTTACTTGGCTATTCTTAGAAACTTTTTAGTCACACTGCAGATTTATAGTTTTTTTATAAATAATCTTTCATGTAATAAACTTTTGTGTAATAAGTAAAATAAAAATAAAATGTAAGTATAGCATGTTTTTAGCTCAATTTTAAGATGTACTGCAGATCTACAAGGATGTTTTAAGGATATGCCAACATAAAGAAGGTTGAATATAACTGGTTTGCTTGGTAGGAGATGATTAATATATTCTTTCATAATAGTGACTATAATGGACTTGGACAGTTTCTAAATTCTTTTCAGTGGGACTCAGTGAAAAGAATTTTACCAACTACAAATTCTAAATGAGAAACATTCAGGGAAGTAACTGTAAAAACCACTAAGCTTTTAATATCAACTAAGAGATGAACTGATGAAACTAGTTACAGAGAAGAAAAATGCATGGGATGATTATAAATTATCAGGGAAACTCAGAAACTTACAGCAAGTACAAACTGACTCTGATCAAGTCACAAAGGAGGTTAGGACAGGTTATGAGAAGAAAAGTAGCAAAGAGTTCTTTGTTTATGTTAGCACTAGAAGGAAGGGAATGAATCACACTGGTCCACCAGCTATGAATGGCATAACTATTGATGATCCTATCTGAAAACTGAATAAATACTTTGCCTCTCCATTTATGCATGAAGAAATGTTTAGGGATGGGTATTCCACAAGTATAACAACTTATAACTAAGAGCTGAATGATTTTGATCCTAGGGGGCTCACATCTGGTGAGTATGGGCTTGGCACATCCAAGGTCCTGAGCTGGATATCATCATTCTTCGCTTTCTTGGTGATTCCCTTCTACTTCTTCTGACTCTCTCTCTCTCTCTCTCTCAGGGTAACTCAGATTTTTTTTTTTTTTTTTTTTTGGCTGGTGCTACAAATAATTATAATAATAATTTTGTGATAACTGAGAGGAAAATGGAACAGAAATTGTTGAAGCTAAAAGTAAATAAGGTACCTGAGGCTGATGGAATCTAATAAGCAGCAAAAGTGATAAGTAAACCTTTAGCCATAATTATCAGAACATCCTTGGAATCAGGGAAGTTTCCTATGGATTGGAGATGCACAAATGTCTCCTTTATTCTTAAAAAGGAAACAAAGGGAGAAGTGAGTAATTACAGACCTGTAAGCTTAACTTCTGTTCCAGAAAAATGATGGAGTTAATAATAAAAAAAGTAATGTAAAATCATCTTGACAGGATTTCAGTTATAAGGCAATCATAGTACAGATTCATTAAGGGGAAGACTGTCTAACCAATCTGATTGGCTACTATGACTTAGTAACAAAGGAACTGGATGCAAAAAATAACTTTGACTTTGTTTCAGCAAAGCTTTTGAGACTGTTCTGCATGAAAAACTGCTATATAAATTATAGCATTGTGGCATTAGAGGCCAGTTACTGCTGTGGATAAAGAGATAGTTGAGCCAGAAGGTAGTGAGTAGTTATTAATGGGAAGTGCTCTTGTCTAATATTATTAGTGGAGTCCCATTAATGTTTAACATTAGAAGGGAAAAGAAACATTACAGTAAGGGGCTTCAACTAACATGGAGGCCATTTATTGTTTTTACAGTAGATATTACTGATATTGATGATGACATATCAAGCTTTATTGTATTAGTATTAGCAATGGCCACATAGTGCAAGGAAGCCTATGGCTTATGCTGCACCAGCCAAAAAAAAAATAAATAAATAATAAAATAAAATAACAAAAAATAAATAAAATAAAATAATAAGAATAAAATAATAATAAGAGAAAAGGAAATAGACAACCTATGCATTTCCCTCCTATCATAGGTAATTATCCAGCTGACCTTTGAATTTCCCCAAAATGTCAGCCTCTACTACCCATGTGGGTAACTTATTCCAGTAATTTATAACTCGCTGACTAAAATAAAACTTCCTGCAATCCAGTCTAAACATCTCCCCTCCCCTGTAACTTGAAATTATGGCCCCTTGTTCTAGAATCATTTATAACTGTGAAAATTTCGTCCTTATTCATTTTGCTTAATTTTGCAGATGATACAAAGGTCAGCAGGGTGGTTAATGACAGGAATCAAGGCATACTATGGTAGCAAAATAGAAAAATTAGGCAGGATGTGCTGAGAAGTGGCAACTAAGGTTTAGCATTGGTAAATGCAAGGTACTACATATGAGCAGCAGTAATCGCAGAATAACATACCAATTAGGTGGTACCAAAGTCAATGTGGTTGAGAACAAAAGTGACCTAGGGAAATTGTACAGTTTGACATGAAGTTTTCTTAATAGTGTAGACATGCTACTAGGACAGCTCACAGGGTTTCTGTCAGTGATATACAGAAATTTTGCCAGCAGGGAAGGAGGTGATTGTTCCATTGTATAAGGCAGTGATTCAGCTGTATCTTGAGTACTGCACATAGGTGTATGGAAGCTTCATTTTAAAAAGGATGTAGATCTGTTTTAATGGATGCAGAGAAGAGCAACAAAGTTAGTCAAGGACACAGAAGGGTACTCTTACCATAAAAGATTTCTGTTCTGCAAATTTCATTGTCTGGAAAGTAGGAACCTGCAAAGAGATTTGATTGAAGTATAGCCATTCCCTGATTAACGTAAGGGTTGTGTTCTGTGGAACTCTATGTAAGTCGGATTTTATGTAAGTCAGAATTTCCCCCATGCTTGTGCAGTACTCGCAACTGTGCTTGCTGCATTGATTGAATCAAAAAAAGAAATGTTCAACGAACATGTAAATAGAGTTATTTATTGTATTTATTCTGTTTTTTTTTTTTATCTCATGCACAGGAAAAATTACAAAAGTGTGCAGTTTAAAAAATTCAAAATTATAAAATTACAAAAAAAATAGAGAAGACAGGTATACCGTTAGTAAGTGTTACCTCTCACGCATCGTTGCCAGAATCAATGTCTTCAGCTGATAAGTATGCCGCTGTAGAGGTTGAGGACTGTGGAGATTTAGAAGGGGTCAGCCACTCAATCTTACGAAAGAACATACTAATGGATGACTGGACAGTGGCTTTTTACTTTTCATCGTAGATTTCTTTGTAGCAAGCATATCATTCACCCCTCTGTTAACTGTTAAGAAACTTTTGCTGTTAGGATCCATCTTCTGAAACCCTGCCATTGCCGTCTCTCTGGTGATGAAGCATCTCCGGTCCTCATTTGGTTCATCTTGAGCTTCATCAGCATTTTCTTCTTTCACTATCACTGCCTGCAAGTCAATAAGTTCTTCGTTAGATAATCCTTCTCTTCTTCCTCTATTACCTCCTCCACATCTTTGGCATCAACCTCCAACTGAAGTAGCTCTGCAACCTTTACAATCTTATCTGTAACTACTTCATATGATTCATCTTTTTCAAATCCTTTAAAGCCTTTTATGTGCCATTGGCAAATTTTCTTCCATGGGCCATTTAAACAGCTTTTAGTAATTTCCACCCAGGTCTTATTAAAGTTTAAGATGGCGTGGTAAATTTTGTAAGATTTCCAAAAGTCTCTTAAGGTAAAATTTTTCTCACCATCTACTGCAGACAATGCCTGAGCAAATGTTGTGCTTAAATATTATGCTTTTAAATTTGAAATAACACCCTGATCCATAGGTTGGATGAGTGAAGTCATGTTTGGCAGTAGAAATATGACTCTCATGTTCAAATAGAAATCATCTAGATGTGTAGATTGTCCAGAAGCAAAATCTTGAAAGGAATGTCGTTGTCTTTACAATATTTTTCAACCTCGAGAACGAAGCAGCATTTAAGCCAATCCTCAAAGAGAGATATTGTTATCCGTGCTCTCTGGTTCGATCAGAAATGCACAGGTAAGGTGGCATTTATTGATGCCCTTAAATGCATGAGCATTTCCAGAATGGTACACAGGCAGTGGTTTTAATCTGTAATCTCCCGCTGCATTAGCCCCAAGCAAGAGCGTGTGCCTATCTTTTGAAGCCTTGAAACCTGGCATTGTCTTTTCCTCTTTGGCAGTGTATGTTCGATCCGCCATTTTTTTCCAATACAGAGCAGTCTCGTCAACATTAAAGATTTGCTGCATTGAATAGCCACCTTCATCAATAATTTTTTCCAACACATCACAAAATTTCTCTGCAGCTGCAGAATCGGCACTGGCAACTTCACTGCGTACTTTAATGTTTTGGAAACCAGCATGATGCTTGAACCTATTAAACCACCCGTTGCTTGCCACGAACTTGGCTTGGGGCTTGCCATACTATCCATAATATCTTCATAAATACTTTTTGCTTGAATGGCCATTGGACTCAATTCTGCCCACTTCTTAATCTGATTTTCCATCCATATTATTGATAGTTTTTCCATCTTCGATATAGCACCTGTATACCACCTCGAGCCTTGCACAATCTTTGAGATTGTGCAAGGCTCAAGGAGTAGAATTTTTTTCAGCCTGGTCTGTACTTGTTAACAGGAGAGACTGTTGTTGTTGTTATTTGGTTTTTAGGAGCATTAGCAACTAAGGCTATATTGCTCCGGGGTATGCTGTGGTCATTTGCTGACCTTTCCGCATCCTCCGTATTTGGTGGTGACGGGCTCGAACCCCGGTCTAATCAAGAAACGTGTGCTACGCACTGCTGCTCCTTCCCACCTGACTACGGAGGCACCAGGAGAGACTGCTTCTACAGGGATGGGATACACTTAAATAGAAAGGGTGCAAGAATATTTGCTGATGCTAGTGAGGCAGTGTTAGGTAGGTTGGAAAACTGCTAGCTTGGGGGGATACAAGGAATAATAGATTAACAGTAGCCACTGGCAGAGGTGAAAGTGATTCTTGCACTGCTTCTATTGGAATGAGCAGAAGCCTGGAAAACAAGATGCAGGATATTTCAGAGACTGCTGGGAGTCATTGCAGTACAAGAAAACACATGGGTTGTGTTAGGGTAGCTAAGAATAGGAACAGGTGCATGTATACTTGTGTGTACACCAATGCTAGGAGTTTGGTAAATAAATTTGATGAATTTGAGGTATTGCTCAAAGCATCAAAGGTGGATATTGTTGGGATATCAGAGACGTGGTGTCACCCAGAATTAAGGAATGCAGAACTGGAATTTGGGGAGTACAACATCTATAGAAAGGATAGACAGGATAGGAAGGGAGGAGGGGCTATGCTATTAGTTAAGAAACACGTAAAATCCAAGGAAGTGAAGCCAGTCACCATCGCTGGACAGTGCAGTGTCGAGTCAGTTGGGTGGGACATAAGCATTGGGAGATCAAAATTGAGAGTAGGAGTGTGCTATAGCCCTAACAACTCTTATGAGTATAATAAGAAACTGTACAGGGAAATAGAGTGGGCCAGTAAATCAGAGAGTCTTATAATGGGGGATTTTAATTTCCCAGATATTCACTGCAATTTGTGGGTTAGTCACTCACACACTAGCAAGGCTTTTGTGGCTATATTGGATGATTGTTTTCTATATCAGCATGTTCTGGAGGCAACTAGAGAGAGTAATACTCTTGATTTGATTATCAGTAGTGATTCTTCATGCATTAAGAATCTGCAGATAAAGGAACCACTAGGTGACAGTGATCACAGTGTGCTGAAGTGGGATTTACTCAAACAGGTAACTACCATCACGGGTAAAGGGAAGGGTTATTGCTTTCATAAAGGCGACTACAATGGTCTGAGACAGTATTTAAATTCTATACAGTGGGACCAACTGATGATGTTACCAACAGCAAATTCAAAATGGGAAGCGTTCAAAGAACTTATCTTGGAAGCTGCTAGGCTTTACATACCAACTAAGAAATATTATTCAAAATTTAGGCCTAAATGGATGTCAGATGAACTAATGAGACACATGGCAGAGAAGAAAAATGCATGGGATACATATAAATTAACACATGACACAGAAGCCTATGATAGCTATAAGCTGGTCTGTAACCAAGTCACAAAGGAGGTTAGGCAGGCAAAGGCAGATTATGAGAAATCTTTGGCAAAGGGTGCAAAGAAAAACAGCAAAGAGTTCTTTACTTATGTAAACTCTAGAAGGAAGGGGATGAATCAGATTGGTCCACTTGATATCGTTGGTTCAACTGTTGATGATCCTGCTCAGGTGGCTAACAAACTAAATGAATATTTTGCATCGACATTCACACATGAGGAGTTATTCAGCGAGGGGGAATGCCAAAGGTGTATTCAACTCTGGCAGTAAGCTAGATAATCTTGTAATAACTGAGAGTAAAGTGGAGGAGAAATTGTTGAAGATAAACACAAGAGAGGTATCTGGGGTGGATGGGATCTATCCAGTTATATTAAAGGAGGCAGCAAAGGAAGTAAGCAAACCCTTAGCCATAATTATGAGACCCTCCGTGGACTCAGGGGAGGTACCCATAGACTGGAGTTGTGCAAATGTGACCCCAATTCACAAAGGAGGATCAAAGGCTGACACACGTAATTATAGACCTGTGAGTTTAATTTCTGTTCTAGGAAAATTAATGGAGGCACTGGTTAAAAAAGGACTGCAGGATCATCTAGACAAGACTTGAGTTATAGCTCGGACACAGCATGGTTTTGTTAAGGGGAAGTCTTGCCTGACCAATTTGATTGGATACTATGATGTAGTCGCAAAAGAGCTGGATGCAGGGAATAAATTTGATATTATATACTTGGATCCGTAGCCGAATGGGCAGGAGCGGGAGTGCAGTACCACACCCTCTTTGAGTAGACCGGGGTTCAAGCCCCTGACTGCTGAATACGGTCGATCTGCCAACCCACACTGGACCAGCATGGTAGATTATGGTACATTTCCCTCAACATGAATTGTTGAGGAGGCTTCCATACTGCAGTGTTTTGATAATGGCTGCACTTTACTTTTACTTTAATTGGATCTTAGAAAGGCTTTTGATACTGTTGCACATGGAAGACTGCTGCACAATTTGGAGCAGTGTGGCATTGGAGGCAAATTGCTGCTATGAATAAAGGGGTGGTTGAGGGGGAGAAGGCAGAGAGTGGTAATCAATGGACACTGCTCATCATGGACTAATGTTATTAGTGTTATCAGGGTTCAGTGTTAGGTCCATTTTTGTTTTCTGTATTTATAAATAATATTGATGATGGTATATCAAGCTTAATGTCGAAGTTTGCAGACGATACAAAGGTTGGCAGGGTTGTTAAGGACACTACTGACGCTATGCTGCTGCAACAGGATTTGGAAAGGTTGAGCAGATGGGCTGAGAGGTGGCAAATGAAGTTTAACATTGACAAATGTAAAGTACTACATATGGGAAACAGCAACTCCAGAGCAACGTATCAACTCTGTGGTAGTACACTGACAGTGGTAGAGAATGAAAAGGACCTGGGGGTAATTGTGCAGGCAGATATGAAGTTCTCTGAGCAGTGCAGATGGGCTGCAAGAGTAGCTCATGGAGTATTGTCAATGATATACAGGAATTTTTCCAGCAGGGATAAGGCAATGGTCAGGCCACACCTGGAGTACTGTATACAGGTCTGGAGGCCTCATTTCAAGAAGGATGTAGAGCTGCTGGAACGAGTACAGATAAGGGCAACAAGATTAGTGAATAGAAGAAAGGGTTGCGCTTACGAAGAAAGGCTTAAGTTTTGCAAATTACAGTGTCTGGAGACTAGGCACTGGCGAGGTTATCTGAAAGAGGTGTATAGAGCCTTGAATGATTTGAGCACTCAATTCTGATAGGATACTTCGTCTTGCTCAGAATAATCACCTGAGAGGGCATAAATTCAAATTGAGGAAAGACAGATGTAGGATAGATGTGCGGAAATTTGCCTTTAGCCAGCAGGTAGTTGGTTGGTGGAACAGACTTCCATCCCTTGTTGTGGAAGTTGATAGCCTAAATAAATTGAAGGCTCAGCTGGACAGGTATTTCGAACGAACAGAGGAATGAAGTGGAAGGTTTTTTTTTTTTTTTTTTGGCTGATGCTGCATAAGCTTGCTTTCTTGCATCATATTCCTCTAACAATGCTAATGAAGAGAAGTATCTGAAAATTTGTTTTTTATATGATTGAAGATTTCAGTGAAGGGGTACACATTTCACCATAATAACTTAAAAACATCACACATTCCAGCAATTGGTATTTTCTCAAATGCAATAAGATTGAGTTTACTACCAATTCATAATAGATTGCACTAACAGAAAAGCCCAATAAACCAAAATGTGCAAATTGTTTTTTGGTTGTGACCTCCAGAAACACGCTTTAGGAAAATGTCACAAAGGCATTCAAAATTGATTCTTATAAGGAACATATGATAATGATGAAAGTGTAGTGCAATTTCCATTATAAATATGAACTTTTAGAGATATAAATAGCTTAGTAATAAGCAAAATTTTTAACTTCCAAGGACATGGAATGAATTATATATTTAAAAAAAAACAATATGTTTTTATTGGGTTCACATTGCAATATTTTCAGAATACCTCCGTTTATCCCTACAGATGGAAAATACGTTTACATATTTTTTCAATGCACCGGCAAAAACTTGCGTAAAGTCGTATTTGCATAAGTCGAGTATTACATAAGTTGGGGAGTTCCTGTATTGAAGGCCTTAAATGAATTCAGTAAACTAAATTCAGATGGTATCTTAACTCTTGCTATATTGATGATGATATATAAGAGTTATAAATTTAAATCAAAAAAGATATTTATAGGATCGATGTGTAAGCTTCTCGGTAAATCTTCTTTGCGTTGTTTACCACTATTAATGTTAATGTGGGCAATATTTCTTTGGGGGGGGGACCTAAAATTTGCTGAAACTTGGAGGAAAAATTACTTTGGAAACAGGGAAAATGGTATACATTTTTTTCACTGAGGAAGCTGTAAACATTTTTTAAATAGTGCTAAGCTGTAGTGAAAGCAGTGGGAACTTTTAAGATAAAAACAGATATTGTATAATGTAATTTTGAAATTAAATTCATTCCTAAAATGTATAAAAATTCTGTACTCAATATGAAAATAACAAAATAATTAGTTTATTGATCTGTATAATACAGGAAATGAAAATTCCCACATCCAGCGCATTCAATAAATGGAATAAGTAGGGTTTTCGTCTCACAAAACCTGCAAATTAATTCATGATCATACGCTTGTACAAACTTAATACATTCAGCATAATATGGCCTACAATGATGATGAGCAGATTAGCATTTTAGCCATATATGCCAATTTGTAGCTGATGATGTTTCTGAACTCCCTTCCCCTTTAGGATTCTGTATTCAAGTATGTTGAGAAAGGAGTGGGTGACTTTGACCAGAATAAAGATTTAGCATTAATTTCTCACATTGCCTCATATTATGAGAAATTATTGTCAAGTATTAAGACTTTGAAAATTTTTATTTTTATTTTTATTTCTCAGAGCAAACTAAACTAAAATTACAATTAAGACTTTGTTTAATTGAAAAAGATTTTTATTTGTTCTGTGTGTTGACTCGTGTAAGAAATGCATGTTAATGTAGCTCATTTATATAGTTAATTCAGATACAGATATAAGCCATAAATTTATCACTACCATTTTTATTTGCTGCTTAGTATCACATCATGTTCATTAGATAAATATTTCAACAGGATTTAAAATATTTCTATAAACTTTTCATAATATCTTCATAATCTTTAGGGTGGTGCTGGCCTGGGATTCAGCATTGCTGGTGGTATAGACAATCCACATGTTGGGGAAGATCCTAGTATATATATTACAAAATTAATACCTGGAGGAGCAGCAGCTGCTGATGGACGACTACAGTGGGTACTTCCTTTAGTATTCTATTCTTGGTTTAAAAAATATATTTCAAGTAAGTGTGTCTTAACACAAAAAAAAAAAAAAAAAAAAAAAATCAATTTCAATTTCACAACTAATGTAAGTTAAAAATTGAGATTCTTTAGTAATGGTGAACTGAGTCTAAATTTATAATTTTTGAATGAAGATAAAAATGCTCCTTATCTCATTAATTCTGAACATTTGCCTTCATTTTTTTTTTTTTTTTTTTTTTTTTTTTTAGCAGATAAATTTACTTGCATTATTTTGTTCTCAAATCAAGGTTGGGTGCATTTTAAAAAAAAAAACAATCTCTATTTTTTTGCATGAAAACTTCTGTCTCATTCTACTTAAGTTACTATTCTTAAAAGAAGCACTTCTCACTAAATATGCTTATGTGACTGTTACAGATCTGTGGAAAAATCCCCACCTTCCAGCAAGTACTGGTTCTATGCTGCATGAGAAATTAAAATTACTGCTAAAATTTTCTGCTACAGTACAGAACTGTACATTTTTTGTTGCTGGGGCTCCAGGTGCCAAGCAATATTTGTGCTTTTCATAGAGTGCTCTTCAAAGGCGATTAAAGTTATTTTTAAGTTTTTAAGTTCTTCCATTTCTCTAAAGTCTTATTTTTAAAACCTCACCATTTGTTCTCCAGTACTGGTCCCGACCATAGAGGGGTATGTTATAAATGATCCTATGGACAGTGACCACTTTGCGATCGTATGCAATTTTTTAATCACACAGACTCCTTCAACCAAACTCTGCAGTAAATGGAAATTTGTCCGAGCCAACTGGGCAAAAAATCAGTCTCTCTTGATGAGGAAAAAATCAACCTCTAGAATATTGATAATGTAACAGATTACAACACCTCACATCTCATAAAAGTGGCCAAGGACACAATACCATTATCAAATCCCCCACGTCGAAAGCATTATAATTACTGGTAGAATGCACAAAAGCAAAGAAAGCAAAAATTAAAGCCTGAATTTATTTCAACAATGTCCAACCACAGCCAACATCATTAATTATAAGAAGTTAAGGGCAAAAGCACATTTCATACAAAGGCAAGCCAAGAAAGAATCCTGGACCCATTTTGCATTGAGCTTTAACAGAAACACTGATCCCAAAATAATATGGAAAAAATTAGACAGTTATCTGGTAAGTTTCCTACCATACCTTCTCGAATCCTCTCCTGGAACCAGAAGGATTTATCCAGTCCCTTAGATATTGCCAGTGCTTTGGGCAGTACTTTTGCTGAAATCTCAGCAGCATCAGCCTATACTACACCAGTCCAACGAATTAAAAACACTAGAGAAAAATATGCTATTAACTTTCAAACTGCCCGCCTTCTTCCATATAACAAACTTTTGCAATATTTTGAACTTTTTCATGCCATTAGAATAGACCACAATGGTGCTTTCGGGCCAGATGGGATTTATTTTGTAATGCTAAAGCATCTTGATGACAAAGCTTTGTGCCTGCTCCTGGTTTTTACAATTATATATTTTTAGAAAATGTTTTCCCAGCTTCTTGGCATCACTCTACTGTTTTGGCATTCCTAAAGCCTGGGAAAGATCCAACTAACCCCATAGCTATCGACCAATATCTCTCTCAAGCTGCCTGAGCAAAATCCTAGAAAAAATTGTCCATGGAAAACTCGTCTGGTTCGTTGAATCAGAACATCTAATGAGCCCTAGTCAATATGGCTTTCGTCAAAATAGGTCATGCTTGGACCTTATGGTCAAGGCTGAATTCACCATTCGAAATGCCTTTGTTAAACGTGAACATCTTGTAATGCTTTCAATAGATATAGAGAAGACTTTTGACACCACCTTGTGGCATGGCATACTTAGTAATCTTTACTCTCTTGGTCTGCGAGGCAACCTTCCTATATTTGTTCAGAACTTCCTACATACTAGATTGTTTCAAGTTCAATACCAACATGCCCTCTCCACAACGTTCATGCAGGAAGAAGGTGTTCCACAGGGATCAGTACTGAGTATCACTCTTTTTGCTCTTAGAATAGATTCCATCACCAAACAACTTCCAAATGCAATTGAGACATCTTTATGCAGATGACTGTTCCATCTCCTGCTATTCCCAAAACATGAGTCTATTGAGCGGCAGCTTCAGATATAACTTAATAAAATACGACAGTGGGCCAGCCTCAGTGGCTATCGACTCTCGCAGCAGAAAACAGTTGCTATCCAGTTTTGTAGGCAACGCAAACTTCATCCAGATCCAGAACTTCAAATTCCTAATGTCTCCATCCCAGTCACTAATAACATCAGATTTCTAGGATTAATCCTTGACAACAAGTTAAATTTTTTAGACCATATTAAAAATATATGTACTTCCTGTCTAAAAAAGTTAAACATACTCAGAGCTTTATCCTCCCAAACATGGGGCACAGATCATACCTCTCTGTTTCTGCTATACCGAGCATTAATCAGATCTCGTCTTGATTATGGAACTCCCATCTATGATTCAGCCAGATTGAGTGCATTGCATTGCCTTGATCCAATTCAACACAGTGCTTTGAGGCTTGCACTTGGTGCTTTCAGGACATCACCAGTACATAGTCTCTATATTGATGCCCACGAGCCCCCACTAACTTTATGTAGGAAAACACTGTTATTGAAGTATGCTGTCAAGATACAAAGTTGTGCCACGCATCCCATTCAGTCATACCTGTTCAATCCACCATTAGAAAACCTCTTCAGAAATGAACCTAGCAGAGTAAAACCAGCTGGTCTTCACCTTCTTGAACTGTTGCAAGTTTGGAATGTTTCCATCCATTCCGTACAACAGATAACAACTTATACTCGACCACCATGGGTTCCACCTCCTATACCAACCTGTGACACTTACCTCTGTCAGTGGGGAAAGAACATTTAACAAATATCAAACAACTTTATGCAGTTCACACTCAAAGATATATTGATTTTTCTCCAATTTATATACGGATGGCTCTAAATCTAATTCAAACGTTGGAGCAGCCACTGTTTCCAAATACTGTTATTTCAGCATCCCTTCCATCTGAATTCCGTATCTTCTCAGCTGAATTATGTGCAATTAAACTAGCTTTACAAAATCGCTGTTCTGACTGTGCTTTAAAATCTGTTATTTACACTGATTCCCTCAACTCAATCATGGCTTTATGTAATTCCTCAGATAAAGTTCACCCTGTTCTGGACGAAATAAGAAGCATGTTACTACAAATTGAAGGATGCCATAAACTGGTCATCTTCTGTTGGATTTCAGCACATTCTGCCATTTTGGACAATGAACTGGCTGATAAAGCTGCAAAAAATCCAGCTACCTTTGACTTAACTAATATCCCTGTTCCGCCATCAGACTATGCATTAACCATTCAGGCTGCATGCCTGTCAGAATGGGCAGCAATATGGCACTCTGAGACTAATAATAAACTCTTTCAATTTAAATATGATCCAAAAATTTGGCACTCCATTGTCTGCATATCAAGATGAGAAGAAGTAGTCCTTTCAAGGGCAAGAATAAGTCATACTTATCTGACCCACCTTTATTTATTCACAGGAGATGATCTGCCAGAGCGTCCACTTTGTAATATACATCTGACTATTAAACACATTCTCATTGACTGCCCCTACTATAAACAAGACAGAACTTCAACCCTGCTATCACTGGTTAATCTTAATAAACCAATAACTTTAGAGAATCTCATTGGAGACAGTGCAAATATTTCCGAACTTTTCAACTTCCTAAAGCAAACTATCAAGCATCATTGAAGGTGACAGTGAAAAGCTGATAAGTATTAATAGTTATTGGTTGTTAAACTGAAATTATATTATCCTTATGAAAAATTAAGTTTCTTATTTTTTTAACTATGTTATTATTATGTTTCACTAATTTTGTATGAAAAAAAATGCTAAATATAGTTTCATGATTTAGTCTTCCTCCAGCTGTATATTATTTTCAAAGTTTATGCTATGTAACAGTTTTTAAAATTGACAAAAGTGTACCACATAACTGTTTTAGATATTAAAAAAAAAATAACAGTCTTTAAAAAAATGTTTGCTATTACTGATATTATGTATTTTTTGCCCATATGTAGTATATCTTTAAAAATTTTATGATAATAATATTTAGAAAAACTGCAGCAATAGAAAAAGATATTTAATAGTTTAGTTCAAATTAAAAGTATTTTTATCTGTAATAGTAATCAAAAATACTATCATATCATATATTAAAATCATATTTTAATTCTTGTTTTCTTTTTTCCAAAGAGTGAATGATATAATTTGTAAAGTAAATGAGATTGAGCTTGAAGATGTTCCTCATAGTGTAGCTGTAGATGCTCTAAAAAGAGCTGGAAGCACAGTCCATCTGGTAAGGCAAATATTTGCAATTTTCTACAACTTCAGTTAATATTTATTATTCCTTCCACGTTAAATTATAATTTTGTTCTTAAAAGGGATTATACTGAGCAAAGAGAAAGTGCTGTTTTGCAAAATGATTTGCAAATAGCTTGCTAAAGACATTTTTCCGTATTATAGACATAATACTGTCCATAAGCAATTAAATTTTATATCTCAGATTTGAAAACTTACATTTTTACACCTTTTGGCATTTCTCATCTAGCAAATTAAATGATCGCTAAGTTGTTAGATATTTTGGTGATGGATGCCTAACTTCTTGTTTGATGAAGTACCAATGAGCACTGAAAAAAACACTGTAGAAAGGGAGGAAAGAGTGGCACTGCATTGTGAATAAGTAGAATATACTTCTCTGGAAGAGAAGTACTATTTATTAATATTTTCTGACGTACATGTATGTTTTTTGTGTATGCAGACCTCGAGGAGTATGTACACACACATATATACATATATGTCTAAAGTAAGTGCTTCCATCTCTTATCTGTAAGAGTTGTTCAATAAAGAGTGATCATAACTTTTCACGAACAACCTTACTGTTTGCTATTTCTAACTGAACTGAAAAATTTAAGATCAAACCAAGCTGCATCACATAGCAACTGGGCAGTTGACTCGCACACAAATTCACTCATGTGCACAGTGCCACCCTGACAGTTGGTCAGGTTTATGCATGATCAGTTTCACCTATGTAACAATAGACATGACACATGAGGAACTGTATGCTTCTCTAAAATATTGTTTCTGTCCCAAGAAAACATCAGCTTGAAGCATATGAAATGTTAAAAGAGGCTTATAGTGAGTCTATGCTTCCATATAGCACAGCTCGCAGGTGGTTTAGAATGTTTAAAGATGCATGTGATTCAATCACAAAAATTGGTGGTCCTGCAGCTCCACTGCTATCACCACAGAAACCATAAACACTGCTTCTGTAATCAAGAGAGAAGATCATCATATGTAACTGGCCAAGATAGTAAGGCAACTGGCCGGAGATGCTGAGAATATCAGTAGGAAGCATGCACAGTATTTTCCATGACCATTTGCATGACACACATTTGTTGCACTCTGGGTTCCAAGACTACTCACACCTGAGCAACAGCAAGTTTGTGTGGAGGATTGTCAGGAGCTACAACAGATTGTTACTGAAGATGGTGAGATTCTGCACAAGGTGATAACCAGATAAGATGTGGCTTCATCATTTTCGACCCAGAGAATAAAAAACAAAGCTCTGTTTAGAAGTCTATGTTTGGCAACACTGAAGAAAGCAAAAGTTGTCACTTCTGCAGGAAATGTTATGGGCATCTTTTTTTTTACATTCAAGGAATGTTTTACCAGCATTTTGTGCCACATTGTACACCTGTTAGTTATGGGACCTTACTACTACTGAACTGTACTGCACACTTTGTGGGATCACATTTGTTCTAAACTGCCACAACTGCCCGCAGGTGGGTAGATGCTGTTTCATGACAATGCAAGACCTTACATTTCTCATACTGTCATCAAGTACTTAGTCAGCATTAATGTTAAATGTGTTCCTCATCTGCCCTACGGTCCTGACCTTTCAACCTGTGATTTTATTTTTTATTTCTAAAGTTAAAGAAGGTGATGCAAGGAAAGCGTTTCCAGTTGTCAGAAGTTGTAAAGGCATCAGAGGCAATTCTTAAATGCTTCTCAAAAAATGGTTGCCAATGTTTTTGAAGAATGGCAGAAACATTGGAGTAAGTGCATTTCACCAAATGGGGACTACTTTCAAAAGGACCATCAAAATATGAATGATTAATAAAGGTATGGTGCAAAAAAAAATATATCATTCTTTGTTGAACAGCCATTGTTTTCTGATTTTGGCTTATAAAAGCAAATTCTCTGAAATTCAGATCCAGATATTGATGAAATTGGATCAGTTGATATATAAATAGATGTAAAAGATGTACTTTTTTTTTTATGTAATGTGAATATCACATCAAAAAAAGTAGTAACAATGAGTTTTTATGATTTTTAAAAATATATATTTTTACAATTTTTTAATATATATTTTTTAAATTCAGATTTGA
The DNA here is from genome assembly GCF_048544385.1 of Mastigoproctus giganteus. Taxonomy (NCBI): domain Eukaryota; kingdom Metazoa; phylum Arthropoda; class Arachnida; order Uropygi; family Thelyphonidae; genus Mastigoproctus; species Mastigoproctus giganteus. The sequence continues at coordinate 27,358,397 of NC_143575.1, read as the reverse complement.
TTTTTGAAATACTTTCACTCTGATGCTGGGCAACCATGTCATAATAAGAATGAAATAATTTTTAAAAACATTTATATACAAAGTTTTTTTCATTTTTATGAATTTTCAAAATTTCACGAAAAAAACTCACTCCACAGAACTGGCCACTAACAAAACTCACCCCTTAGGGCCCAGACATGTTCTAGGAACTTACTCCAGAATGGTTAATAATGTAGCATTTAAGCAACTTATGGTGGAAGCCTCACAGTTTGAGAGATTACATCTTTTCACTCAATTTCATTTGGTGAAGAAATATAAGATCATGGTGTAAAAAAAAGTCAGAAGGGAGAAAATGTTCTTGTGTCTGCAGTTCTGCCCAGACATAAGAGAAGAGAATGTATGAAAATCTTGAGAATTAATTCTGAACTTCAGGGACTCTGGAAGCATTATAGGGGAAATTTTTCTAAGCATGGCCTGTCCTAATTAATAGAAGAAAAATGTTTTGTAAAGGTAGAATTTGAGCTAAGGATCTGAAAGGTTTGTTTGCTAATGTCATTTAGGAAGCCTAATAGGTTAGGGGAGTCATAGGAATGACACAGGATAGTAACATGGGCCAGAATCACACTTGCATCCTCTCTGTGAGCATTTGTGTCCAGCCTATAATTACCTTATGCCCAGAATGAAACTTTAAAACAAGTGCAAAAACCACCAGCCATATTAGTTTCGTCACCACGTGGAATAGAATAGATTTTAGTTGTATGTTCTGACTTGATAATGGAACCAAAAGAGGTTCCGAAACATCGTCAGATTTAGGACAAGATTACCTGGCTGTTTGGAACTTATTTAGTAGTAACTGTACTACTCTTAAGAACCAATAAACTATAATTTTGTCAGTTTATACATGGAATTAAATGTTTTTATTTTTAAGCTAACTTTGACATTATTTACCTTGACTTCATTAAAGCTTTTGATATGGTACCCACAAAAAGCTGTTATACAAAGCTGAAGAAGTTGAGATTACTAGTTAGTTCCTTCATTGGATCAGGGGCTGGCTAAAAATTAGTAAACAGAGAATTGTCGTAAATCGACATTCCTCAGGTGGAATGGTATAGGGGATGGAGTTCCTCACATTTCAGTATTGGGGCTACTCCTCTTTCTAATCTTCCTTAATGACATTGATACAGGAGTGCAGGGGAATTTGTCAAAGTTTGCTGATGTAAAGATAGGAAGAGTGGTTAATGAACCAGGTCATTTTTATTCAAAACGACTTAGATCGGTTACACAAATGGTAAAAAAAAAAAATGATAATTAAACTTTAAAGCTTCTAAATGCAAGGTTTCACACCTATGGAACAGAAATCTGGGAGTTGCTTACAAGCTGACAGGAAGGGAGGTAAAAATGTTTTGGATGAAACATTTAAGAGTTATGATTTAGTCAGACATGACATTTTCCATGTAGTGTAAACAGGCAGCTAGGAAGGCTCCTAGTGACCTGTCTGTGATATATAGGACCTTTGCAAGTAGGAAAAAGGATGCCATTGTTTCTCATCCTGATATCTCAGGATACACCTGATTGAAGTATATAAGACCCTGAAGAAGATCAGTAAAATGAATGAGGAGGTGTATTTTCATTGGTAGGACAAACAAGAACTAGGAGTCACAAATATAAAATCTTAGGGAGTAGCAGAAAGCTGGATCTCATGAAATTTGCCTTCGTTGAATAAATTTCCTTGCCACAATAGCCAAGGCAGAAAGTTTAGTAAAGTTCAAAGTGGAATTCGGTAGTCAGTTTTTGGTGATTGATATTTTTTCCCCTTTTTCTTTCTCTTTGATTTTTGACAGATGCAAAAAAAAGTCTGCTTCCTTACATCATTTAGCCATTATAATACTAATAATAATTTACTCGTTATATATAAAAAATGGAGGGAAGTAATTTTTTTTTTTTATCATTAATTATTCAGATTATATTAGAGCGTTCTCATTTGTGATTATCTTGCACCTTTTAGAACTAAAATGTCAAGTAATTTGAGTTTTGGAATTATATGGTTCATTTAAAAATCTTTCATGCTATGCTTTCTTAATAAATGGAATAGAGCATTATGATAAGATGTCCAACAGAAGCATAAAATGACATAATAATAAAATAATTAAATATAATAACATAATAAAATAACGTAAAATAACATATTTTACTAGGAAATTAAACGACGAAGATTTTCTACTCACCCTGCTATTGTCAAAATAGAATTAATCAAAGGAAATAGGAGCTTAGGGTTCAGTATAGCTGGAGGAATAGGAAACCAACATGTGCCTGGTGACAACGGTATATATATCACCAAAATTATGGAAGGTGGGGCAGCTCATTTGGATGGAAGGTTACAGGTTGGAGACAAACTTTTATCAGTAAGTTGAGCACATATTTCTGCATCTAGATAATGTTTGATAGCCAGATGATTTATTTTGAAATGTGTACCTTTTTTGAGTGTGGCTAATAAACAATATTATGTAATGTGACATTTTCATTAACTGTATAAACTGCACAGTGACATTTCAGTACCATCTTAAGTATTCTATTGCTGTTGTGTTGAAAAGGTATACCTTAGCAAGTGGCTGTTTCATTACATTCTTCAGTGTTTGTTTTAAATTTGATTTCTTTACTACTCAACAATCAACATATTCACTTATGTACATTCTTAAATGTAAGTTAGTACTTTCGGTAAGTAGAGACCAATTTTTCTAGAAAATATATTTTGTCAGTCCTTAAAACACATACCCTTGCCTACCATGATCAGTACAAATGAACTGTGCATGCAAATGTCTATGTGGCAATTGGAGTTTGACAAATGCAATGTACTGCATATGGGTAGCAGTAATCCCAGATTAACAAACTAACTGTTTGGTACTACACTCAGTGTAGTGAAAAATAAAAAAGACCTGGGGGTAAATGTGCAGTGCAGACAGGCTACCAGGACAGCTCATGGGGATTTGTCAACGATATACAGAAACTTTGCTAGCAGCGATAAGGAGGTGATTATCCCTTTGTATATGGCAATATATGCCGCATTTTGAGAACTGCACACAGGTGTAGAGGAAGGGTGTACATTTGCTGGAATGGGTGCAGGGAAGAGCAACGAGATTGGCGAAGGGAACAAAAGGGTGCTTTTACCACCATACTTTTATCAACTGGAACCTGCAAGGTGATCCATTTGAGGTTTTTAAGGCCTTGAACGTTGATCACATTCTTTCTCTTGCTGAAAATACACACATGAGGGGGGCATAAATTCAAATTGAGGAAGGATAGTTTCAGGATACACATGCAGAAGTTGGCCTTCAGCCAATGGGTGGTTGATTGTTGGAACAAATTTCCATCTGTTGTGGAAGTGGGTAGTTTGAATAAATTCAAGGAAGAATTAAACAAATTCTTGGAAGGAATGGATAAGGGTGAGATGAGTAGTGTTTTTTTTTGGCTGATGCTTTATAAGCTTGCTTTCTTGCATCATTTGTCACTACTGATTCTAACTTATAACAAAGTAAGAGAACTGTTCAGTGTATCTGCCGTGTCTTTCCTTAATGAATTTTGTTTTAGTAGACAAAACAAAATTCATTAATATAACACTTTCTACATTACTGAAAAGGAGTGTAAACATTATCTTTTAAATATATGGAGACAACAACACATAATAAAATTGTTTCTTAAGTGCTCCTTTGTATTCACACACACTCCATGTATTCAAAGTATTGCAATTAAGATGCACTTGGGGAGGTCTATCTTGCTTGTTTTTGAGATTTAAGCTATTTGTGATTTAGACCTTTCTTGCATATTTAGGCTGAAATTTTTGAATTTGGTATAAAAACTGAACTAACTATTACCATTTAAATTTATCAGTAACATACAACAACATTGTACAGCTACTGCTCTTATTTCCACAACGTAACTAATAACAACAGTGGCGGATTGAAGTAATTTTAACCTCATAACAAAACAGCAGATGCACACCACACAATTTACTTAGAACTTTCTGCATTTTTTATGCAAGAAGATATAGTTTCAAAAGAGAATCAATGCGTGTGCTTTTAATGTTATTCATAAACTTGACATGGCTTCCCTCTGCCACAATACAACATTTTTTAGAATAATGGTAGTAATATCAGTGCATGCATTATGTATTTTCCTTTTGAGATCGTCTGAATTGTCAATGGGTGTTTCATACACTTTTTTCCTAATGAAACCCCCAAAGAAAAAGTCTGAAGGAGTGAAATGGCGAGAATGGGTAGTCAAGACACATTAACCCCATATCCTCTACTTTAAATATCTATCATACCCACTCTTGTACTGCTACAATTTTGTGTGGTGGGGTGCTATTGTGCTGGAACCAAAGGTGTTGTCAGGCTTTGATGTTTATGGAACTTTTAACCAATCAGATAAATTAATGTGAAGTAACATAATATTTTGCCCCAGTCAGTGTACTGTCAAGAAAAACTGGGCTGACAGCTTCATCTTCCCATATATATCACACCAAAAATTGAAGATCATCTCACCTGATGGCAAGTATTTCTGCAACAGTATGGGTTTTGAGAGATAGGAGCCCAGTAGATGGAATTGTGCCTGTTGGTGAAACCATCTCAAGTGAAAGTGGCCTTGTCAGTCCACAGGATACTGTTGAGGAACTGGAGTTTTCTTCTTCCTTGGTTAAGGGAAAATTACAAAACTCCATGTACTTTGTATCATCTAGGCAGAAATAAAAAAGAAGCTAGAGTTGATACAGTGAATTATACTTCCTACGAGGCATGCATGCTGCACAGTCAGTAAACCTGCTTTGCAGGTATTAGCAGTGGCACTGTCACTCAACCTAGAAGTTATCAAACGAGGCTTCGACTATGAACTCAAGAAACTAATAGTAATTGTGGCATGTGATGCAAGAAAGCAAGCTTATGTAGCATCAACCAAAAAAAAAAAAAAAAAAAAAAATTTACACAACCATTCCCTCTGAATGTTTGTCCAGTTCCTCTTAAATTTATTTAACCTATCAACTTCCACAACGACAGATGGAAGTTTGTTCCAGCAATTAACCACCCACTGGCTAAAGGCAAATTTCCGCACATCTATTCTACATCTGTCTTTCCTCAATTTATGCCCCCTTAGGTTCGTAATCTGAACAAGTGGAAGAATCCCATCAGAATTCAGTGTGCTCAACCCATACAAGGCCTTATACATCTCAATCAGATCACCTTGCAGGTGTCTAGTTTCCAGTTGCAATTTGCAGAACTTAAGAGGAACCCTTCATTCCCCTCACCAACCTTGTTGCCCTTCTCTATACACACTCAAGCATTCTACATCCTTCCTAAAATGAGGCCTCCAGACCTGTATGCAGTACTCAAGGTATGGCCTGAACATTGCCTTATACAGAGGGACAATCACCTTCTTTTCCCTGCTAGCAAAATTCCAATATATCATTGATAAAACCCCATGACCTGCTCTTGCAGCCTGTCTGCATTGTTCCGAAAACTTCATATCTGACTGCACAATTACTCCCACGTCTTTTTCATTTTCTACCACCCTAAGTGTAGTACCACACAGTTGTTACATTCCTCTGGGGTTACTTCTACCCATATGCAGTACTTTGCATTTGTCAATGTTAAATTTCAGTTGCCACTTCTCGGCCCATCTTCCAAAATTTTCTAGATCCTGTTACAGTAGCACACTGCCATTACTGTCATTAACAACCCTGCCAACCTTTGTATCATCTGCAAACTTCAACACTAAGCCTGATATACCTTCATCAATATCATTGATAAATACACAAAACGACAGTGGACCCAACACCGAACCCTGTGGGACCCCACTAATAACATTAGTACGCGAAGAGCAGCATCCATTGATTACCACCCTCTGTCTTCTCCCACTCAACCATCCTTTTATCCATTGTAGCAACTTACCCTTAATACCATTCTGCTCCAATTTGTATAGTAGTCTTCCATGCACAACAGTGTCAAAAGCTTTCCTGAAATCCAAGTATATGATAACAAAATTATTTTTTGCATCCAGTTCCTTTGTAACCACATCATAATATCCAATCAAATTTGTCAGACAAGACTTTCCCTTAACAAATTCATGCTGTGTCTGAATTATTGCTGCAGAATTATTGCTAGATGATCCTTCAATGCATCTTTAACCAGTGACTCCATTATTTTACCCAGAACAGAAGTTTAACTGGTTTGTAATTACTTGTGTCTCCCTTCAATCCCGCTTTGTGAATTGGGGATACATTTGCACATCTCCAGTCCGTGGGGACCTCCCCTGAGTCCAAGGATCATAATTATGGCTAAGGGTTTGCTTAGTTCCTTTGCCACCTCCTTTAATATAACTGGATAGATCCCATCCACCCCAGGTGCCTTTCTTATGTTTAACTTCAACAATTTCTCCTCCACTTTGCTCTCAGTTATTACAAAATTGTCAAGCACCCTGCTACAATTTGATAACCTTCTGGCATTTTCAATCCTTAATAATTCCTCATGTGTAAATGTAGATGCAAAATACTCATTCAGTTTGTTTGCTATCTGAGCAGGATCATCAACAGTTGAACCATCGATATCAAGTGGACCAATCAGATTCATTCCCTCTTCCTTTTAGAGTAAAGAAATCCTTGCTGTTTTTCTTAGCATCCTTTGCAAAAGATTTCTTGTAATCTGCCTTCGCCTGCCTAACCTCCTTTGTGACTTGATTACAGACTAGCTTATATCTGCCATAGGCTTCTGTGTCACCTAATAATTTATATGCATCCCATGCATTTTTCTTCTCTGCCACCAGTCTCATCCGGGCTAGCCGGGTGAGTAAAGTGCCTGCCTGGCAACCCAAAGGTGGTGGGTTCGAATCCCGCCTCGGGCTTGGATCAAAGTACTCCAAAAACCTTGGGAGGTGCATTATGGCCACAGAAGCCGATGCGGAAACAACTACAAAAAAAAAAAAAAACAGTCTCATTAGTTCATTTCACAACTATTTAGGACTAAACCTTGAACAATATTTCTTAATAGGTATGAAATGTTTAGTAGCTTCCACGATTAATTCCTTGAATGCTTCCCACTTAGAATTTGCTGTTGGTAACATCATCAGTTGGTCCCACTGTACAGAATTTAAAAACTACCTGAGATCTCTGTAGTCACTTTTACGGAAGCAGAAACCCTTTCCTTTACTCCTGATGGTAATTATATCTTTAAGTAAATCCCACATCAGTACACTGTGATCACTGCCATCTAGTGGTTCCTTTATCTGCAAATTCTTAATACACGAATGATCACTGCTGATAACCAGATCAAGAGTATTACGCTATCTGGTTGCCTCACGAACATGCTGCTGCAGAAAACAATCATCCAATAAATCCACAAAAGTCTTACTAGTGTGCGAGTGACCAACCCACAAGTTCCAGTCAATATCTAGGAAGTTAAAATCCCCGATTATAAGACATTCTCATTTACTAGCCCACTCTATTTCTCTGTACAATTGTTCATTGTACTCATTCGAGTCATTAGGCCTATAAAACATTTCTAATCTTATTTTTTCTTTCACAGTGCTTATGTCATGCCAAACTGACTCAACAGTGTTCTGTCCATCTATATCAACTGGATACACTTCTTTTGATTTTATGTTTTTCATAATTATCAGCATAACCCCTCCTCCCTTCCTATCCTTTCCGTAAAAATTGTACTCCCCGAATTCCGATTCTGCATTCCTAATATCTGTGTGACACCACATCTCTGATATCCCAACAATATCATCACATTCATCAAATTTATTTACTATACTTCTAGCATTGGTATACATGCACCTATTCTTATTCGTAGTTTCCTTATCACATCCCATATACCCACCTGTTTCACAATGACTGCCATCAGTCTCTGAAACCCCCACCACTACTTGCTCCAGGCTGCTACTTATTCTAATAGAAGTAATGCAAGAATCACCTTCACCTCTCTCTGCCTGTGGCTACTTTTAACCTTTTAGTCTGTGAATCCCCCCCAAGCTAGCAGTTTTCCCAACCACCTAACACTGCCTCGATAGCATCAGCAAATATTCTTGCTTCCCTTTCTATTTAAGTGTATCCCATCCCTGTAGAAGCAGTGTCTCCTGTTAACAAGCACAGACCACGCTGAAAAAAATTCTACTCCACGAGCCTTGCACATTCCCTCCAGAGCCGAATTGATTGACAAGGCTCTCATCATGTACTCCCTCCTATCGTGTCTGGGCAGAATTGCAGATTTTTCACTAAATCCAAACCAACGTCCTAGGGATTACAATAGGCCTTGAGGCTGATACCAAACAGGAAATAAAAAGAATACAGACCTCACTGTAGCAGCAGCAGTGGCAGAATTGGTTGCACCATACACCCAAAGAACAAGTTCCTAGGACACTCCTGCCCCAGGGCTTTATACCACATTTTTGTTAACAGGGCATGACTGAAGATTGATAACGAAACTGAAGATTGGATCCATGTCATTTATGACTGCCCCAACTACCATCCTCTCAGATATAGACTTTTTTATGTCCAAAGTTGGACCAGTACACTGCAGAGATGAACAAAAGTGCAACAATCATTATACATGTTATTATGCCATATATGTGTCTTGTTTTCATGGGTGTTGCTGGTTATAGGAGTGTATGTAAGTGAATTCCTGAGTGCGAGTGTGTAAGAGCAGATGTCTGAATGTGGTGTGCATATGTGTGATGTATATGCAAGTGGGCAAGTACTCACTGCTGTACATGTTAATGGGTATGTAAATGTGTGCATTTACGTACTTATGTGTACTGTGCTGGGTGGTAAACGAATCCACTTAACCTGCGAGAGAAGTGGAATTTAAACACAGTACCCTGAATAGGACAACTCCTGTTCAGGTTACTGTGATGAATGGAGAAGTGTGCAAAAATGGGGAATGCATGACACTGTTCTGTAAGTGTTAAATGTTGTACCCCGAATATGTTTATATATATATTTATATAAATTTGCTTCCTTCAAGTTAAGTTGTATAGATTAAATGTGTGTGTGGGATGTTAAGTCACCTGTGTAAACTATGCAGTGACTGAATGAATGCTTGTGACACATAATAAAAATTGACTGTGATAGTCAGGAAAAATGAATGTGGGAGAAAATATAGTCCTATGTGCTGAAAATTCACCTGTCCCTAGATATATGTCTAAAAAAAAATGTGTAGTTTGTCTGGTGCATAAGAGGACTATGTACATGTAGACTGTATGTTGTTCTGACAGGTCCCCAATTAGACTGCAGTGGGAATAACCTATTAGGAAATCTGCCCTGCCTTGCTGTTGTCACGTCTCCTTCCTTGTTCATAGGCATGGCATGGGATCTGCCGACACTGGCTGAAGCCAGTGTCGGCAGATCCCATGTCAAAGACATATGACCCAAGCTATGGGTGAAAGATCCACTAAAACCCCGAATTATCAGCTAAAAATAATTAGCATGAACAATTCATCGACAGAACAAGGTGAATTAACAAAATACAGTTAGCCAACTGAATGCAATGGCCCTCTGCAACCCACAGAGACAACAGGATGATATTTACATTATGAAGAACATAACGATTTAAAGTAATGTAGCATATAAAATTCACCAACGAAACGAGGTGAATTAACAAAATACAATTAGTCAACAAATGAAATGACCCTTTGCAACCCACAGAGAGAACAAAATAATATTTACATTATTAACAACTATATAATATCGGTGTTTTGATACACCATAGACACTCTTAAAAAAAAAAAAACTACAAAGTAGTTGTTGTGGGCATCATTTGCTCTTTCTCATATTGTGCTCTGCCTTCACGACGAGTTGCCATGATACTGCACTACCTCAAATAAGTAACGCCTCACTAATAGAGAAGGCTATTGTTACTTATTCTCAGTGAGTACCACCACCCAGACATGTTTCAAGGCTATTGGCCTATCATCAGTGGGTGGGTGGGCAGGTACCCTAGTATTGCAGACATGACGACCCAGTTGTGAAGTTAATCGCACAATATGAGAGATGCCAAAAGGTGTATAAGGTAATATTTAAAATAATTAAATGCACAAGGCATAATACTTTAAGAGTTTAGTATCTATATAATATCGGTGTTTTGATACAACACCATAGACACTCTTAAAAAAAAAAAAAAACTACAACAACTACTGTGTAGTTTTTTTTTTTTTTTTTTTAAGAGTGTCTATGGTGTATCAAAACACCGATATTATATAGATACTAAACTCTTAAAGTATTATGCCTTGTGCATTTAATTATTTTAAATATTATTAACAACATAGTAATTTTATAACCCTTAGAAGACAGTTCACGATATTATTGTAATATACAGTTGGAGCCATGTAAGGTGCAGAGACTGCAAAATTCAATTTACATTATTAACAACACAGTAATCTTAAATCCTCATAAAAGAAAATTCACAACACTAATTGAAGTATTCAAAAGAAGCCTACATAGTTACTACTAATAATAAGCTAGAAATATCATACAAAACATCAAGTAATTATCAAAATACATTTAAATAATTCAACAAGATAATTTTGCATTAAACAATAATTCAGCAAGATAAAAGTTCATTGCCACCCGCAGTAGGCAACAAAAAAAAAAAAAAAAAAAAAAAAAGAAATTTACATTAATTACAGAGAAGCTTAGTTTAAGAACTCATTAATAACGAGGTTTAACTCAAGTCATTATATACAGAAAAACTCAATCTAGAGCCATTGACAATAACCAGAACCACTCATAAAAAAAAAAATTAAAAAAAAGCAAGAGGGGGGCCAATCAAAAAAGAAAAACAGCACAGAAAAACCAAAGAAACCGCAGAAAGTCCAAAGCAAAGAAAAGACAAAACTATAAATCAAGAGAAGCTAATCTTTTAGGATGTTTGAAGAATTTTCTGCAAAAGTGGAAAAAGCATTATAGTTTTCTAAAGTCTCCACCAATTTTGGAAGATCATCAACATGTAAAACCCCAGTGACCAGTTGAAATTCAGACCTAAAGTCAACGTAGTGAATACAATCAAAAATTAAATGAGTAGCAGATTCTACTGCACCACAGGAACAATTTGGGGAAGGAGCAAGACCCAAGGAGAGCAATTTTTCATTCAAACTTCCATAACTGGAAAACAAAAATGTAGCATAAAGACCAGGAGAAAACCAAGTTAAATTTTTCTTATTAATTTCAATGACCTTTAGAAAGAATAGAAAAGTGGTACGACCTGTAGTTCCATTAATCCAGTCAAGCTGCCATTCAGAAAGAAATTGATCTCTTATACGTTGAATATCCATTACAGGAAGATCTAAATTTAAATAATATCGATCCAGCACAGAAGGAATACCTTGTCTTCTACAGTATTGAAGGTAACTAAAAATCACTTCAAATTTAATAGAAACTTTACCAGTAATGACTTGGAGGGCAGAGGAAGCAATAGTCCTACAAGTGCAAGAAGTAGCCAGCAGAAAGAAACGTTGGGTCTGAGTCAACTATTTATTAACTATGAATTTGGACACACTTGGATCCCAAACACCAACAGCATAACAAACTATAGGAAGAAAAATGCTTTTATAATAAATTCTAAGAACAGAAGGTTTGAGTCCCACAGAAGCCCTTGTAATTCTGATTAACTTTCCAGTTAAAGTTTTTACTTTTTGTAGAATAAATTTGGCGTGTTGAATGAATTGAAAACGGTCAAGGAGGACACCCAAATATTTTTCAGTAGTAGTAGTAGTGGCATGTGATGCAAGAAAGCATGTGTATGTGCTTATGCAGCATCAACCAAAAAAAATCACACCTTTCCCTCCAAATGCCTGTCCAGTTCCTCCTTAAATTTATTCAACCTATCAACTTCCACAATGACAGATGGAAGTTTGTTCCAGCAATTAACCACCCACTGGCTAAAGGCAAATTTCCGCACATCTATTCTACATCTGTCTTTTCTTAATTTAAATTTATGCCCCCTTAGGTTCGTAATCTGAACAAGTGGAAGGATCCCATCAGAATTCAGCGTGCTCAACCCATTCAAGGCCATTCATCCAAGATTTAACAAGTTTTGTGTGCTGGTCCAAAAGCCTAATATTGGGAGGACGATTGACACTAAGGGAACCCTTAAACAGCATTTGTTTAGTTTTGGAGATAGAGATCTCCAATTTATGAATCTGACACCAACTATGAAGGTGTGATAAAATGTAATTGGCACGTTCCTCCAATTGGAGCCTAGAATAACCAGAACAACCAGATCAAGTTTTTTAGATACAGAGGAAGCAATATTTGTAATATGCTTATTCTAAGAGAGAGAGAGAGAGAGAGAGATTAGAAGTCGGGGTAATCCCCAGTAGAAATATATATGATCTAGCCTAGAAATCAGTGTGTCTTAAAAGATAAGCATAGGATCAGAAGAATTCTTTTTGCAAGATGTATGACAGGACTGAGTTTTAGACGGATTGAAATTGAAAACTAAGTTATCTCTATCCCACTTTAAAATTACCTGGAGATCAGCATTTAAGGAATTCTTAGTGGATATTCGAGAAGTTGAAGCTGTTTGTGCAAGGCAGGGTTTCTCGAACTGGAAGGTGGAATGTAATGTGCTATCATCAGCAAAACTATGGATAGGATTTCCAGTGAATGGGGAACACCATTTCCACTGAATCTTGGGGAACACCAGCATTAGTGGAGAATTTAGCCATCTACCATCGGTGCCTCCGTAGCCAAGTAGGCAGGAGCAGCAGTGTGTAGCACACGTTTCTTGATTAGACTGGGGTTCGAGCTCGTGACCACCAAATACGGAGGATGCGGAAAGGTCAAGGAATGACCACAGCATATCCCCGGAGCAATACGGCCTTAGTTGCTAATGCTCCTAAAAACCAAATAACAAACAAACAAGTGAAGGCTGATTACGAGAAATCCTTGGCAAAGGATGCAAAGAAAAACAACAAAAATTTCTTTATTATGTAAATTCTAGAAGGAAGGGGATGAATCAAATTGGTCCACTTGCTATTGGTGGTTTGACTGGTCCTGCTCAGATAGCTGACAAACTGAATGAGTATTTTTCATCTGCATTCATACATGAAGAATTCTGTAAGAAAGAGGAGGACAAAAGTTTACTAAACTCTAACAGGGAGTTAAATGATTTTGTAATAAAAGAGAGCAAAGTGGAGGAGAAATTGTTGAGTTAAACATAAAAAAAAGGCACCTGGGGCAGATAGAATCTATCCAGTTATATTGAAGGAGGCAGCGAGGGAAGTAAACAAACCCTTGGCCATAATTATGCGAGCATCCTTAGATTCAGGGGAGGTCCACATGGACTGGAGATGTGCAAATGTATCCCCAATTCACAAAGGGTGACACAAATAATTATAGACCTGTTAGTTTAACATCTGTTTCGGGGGAAATTAACGGAGTCACTGGTTAAAGAAGTGTTGCTGGATCACCTAGACAAGACGGCAGTAATAGTTGAGACACAGCATGGGTTTGTTAAGGGGAAGTTTTGTCTGACCAATTTGATTGGGTACTATGATGTGATCACAAAGGAACTGGATGCGAAAAATAATTTTGATATCATATACCTGGATTTCAGGAAAGCTTTTGATACTGTTGCACATAGAATACTGCTGTACAAATTGGAGTGATATGGCATTAGGGGCAAGTTGCTGCAATGGATAAAGGGATGGTTGAGTGGAAGACGGCAGAGAGTGGTAATAAATGGACTAATGTTATTAGTGGAGTCCACCAGGGTTTGGTGCTGGGTCCATTGTTGTTTTGTATATTTATCAATGATATTGATGAAGGTATATCAGGCTTAATTTCAAGTTTTCAGATGATACAAAGGTTGACAGGGTTGTTAATGACACTAAAGACAGTATGCTACTTCAACAGGATCTAGAAAAGTTAGGCAGATGGGCTGAGAATTGGCAACAGAAGTTTAACAAATGCAAAGTACTGCATATGGGTAGCAGTAATCCAAGAGAAACATACCAACTGTGTGGTACTACACTCAGGGAGGTGGAAAATGAAAAAGACCTGGGGGTATGAAGAAATATGAAGAGAACTTCAGATATGAAGTTCTCTGAATAGTGCAGATGGGCTGCCAGAGAAGGTCATGGAGTTTTGTCAATGATATATAGAAATTTTGCTAGCAGAGACAAGGAGGTGATTATCTCCTTGTATAAGGCAATGGTCAGTCCGCACCTTGAGTACTGCATACTGGTCTAGAGGCCTCATTTTAGGAAGAATGTAGAGTTGCTAGAGTGAGTACAGAGAAGGGTAACAAGATTGGTGAGAGGAACAAAGGGGTGTTCTAACCAGGATCTGGAGATTAGGCATCTGCAAGGTGATCTGATTGAGGTGTATAAGTCCTTGAATGGTTTGAGCTGACTCAGTGCTGATGAGACACTTCTGATTGTTCAGATTAAGAACCTGAGGAGGCATAGATTCAAATTGAGGAAAGACAGTTGTAGAAAAGATGTGTAGAAGTTCGCCTTTAGCCAGCAGGTAATTGATTGCTGGAACAGACTTCCATCTGATGTTGTGGAAGTTGATAGCTTAAATAAATTTAAGGCTGAACTAGACAAACATTTAGAGTAACCGGATGGGTGAAATGGGAAGTTTTTTTTTTTTTTAGCTGATGCTATATAAGCTTTCTTTCTTGCATCATATGCCTCAACTAATGCTAACTGTTCCAGGGAAAATAATGGAGTCACTGGTTAATGAAGTAGTGCAGAACCATCTAGACAGGAATGTGGTTAGACTGTACTCAGCATGGATCTGTTTAGGGTTGATCTTGTCTGATCAATTTGATTGGATACTATGATGCAGTAACAAAGAACTGGATGAAAAATATAATGTTGACATAGTCCTTACTGCCCTTAATGTAAATTACTTAAATTTCAGAAAAGCATTTAATACTGTTGCTCATAAAAGACTTGCTGTACAAATTGGACCAGTGTGGCATTAAGGGAAGTTACCGTTAAGGATGAATTGGTGGTTGACAATGGACACTGCACTTTGTTGTGGACTAAGGTTAGCGGAGTTCCACAGAGTTCAGTTCTGGGTCCATTGTTGTTTTCCATGTTTAGTAATGGTATATTCATGAAGGCACATCAGGTTTGACGTCTAAGTTTTGAGATAATACAAAGGGTGGCTAATGACAGTAATCAGGGTATGCTACTGCAACATGACCTAGACAAATTTGACAGAGTGGCAATTGAAATTTAACATTGACAAATGCAAAGTACCTCATATGGATGGCAGTAATCCCAGATTACTTACCAACTGTGTGGTATCATTCTTGAGGTAGGGGAGAATGAGAAAGACCTGAGGATAATTGTGCAGTCAGATATGAATTTCTTTTTACAGTGCAGACAGGCTGCAGGCGAGCTCATGGGGTTTTGTCAGTGATATATAGAAATTTTGCCAGGAGTGATAAGGAAGTGATTGTCCCATTGTATAAGGCAATTATGGCCACATCTTGAGTACTGCGTACAGGTCTGGAAGCCTCATTTTAGGAAGGATGTGGATCTGTTAGAATGGGTATGGAGAAGAGCAACAAGATTATTGAGAGGAACAAAAGGGTGCCCTTGCTAGGAAAGCTTCAATTCTCTTCAAACTCCAGTGCATGGAGACTAGGCACCTGTGATTAAGTCTGATTGAGGTTTTTAAAGCTTTGAATGGAATCATTCCTCTACACACGAGGAGCATAAATTCAATTGAAGAATCGAGAAGGGGAAATCACCTTTCAGCAGGTGGTTTACTGTTTCAACAAACTTCCATCTGTTGTGGTGGTGCATAGTTTTAATAAATTCAAGGAAGAACTAGACAGACTATTGGAAGTGATAGACAGGTGATGTGGTGAGGGTTTTTTGCCGATGCTATATAACAACTTTCTTGCATTGTTTCTACTACTAGCACTAATGTTGTTGAATGTTACTGATAACTGATCTTTGAAAACAAATGGACAAATCGCAAAGTTAATCACCAAAATATGCATTCCTATTTCATTTATCTCTTTTTTTTTTTATTTCTTGATAATTAATTTATTATCTCATGAAATTGCATTTCTATTTCATGGAATTGTTGCTTTCCACCCCAAATTGTTTTTTAAATAGTTCTTTTGAATGTTATTTCTTTTGTCATTATTTGTACAGATAAATGTGCTTATCAAAAACCGACCATCACATAAAGGGAAGTTACCCTTGTGTGACAGGGAAAAACTTTTCCATTAAGAAAAAAGCAGTTGTTTAGGAAACATTTAAATTTAGAGAATTATAAAATCTAAACAGTAATACTTAATCCAATTTTAACATCACATTCAAACATTTTAGCCCATATATGTCAAAAAAGGTCCATGTGACAAATTGCCTAAACCTAAAAATCAGTGAGGTAAACCCTCTCCAATTGCATTTTAATTGAAAGACTCTGTATATACCCTTTTTTGAGATGCTTGATGTATGTTTGCTATGTGTAAAATAGGAACTCTTCAGTCTGAAAGCATAATATCATGTATCACATCAGTGTTTTTCTTCAGTTGACACAGTTCATTTCACATATTTTATATCAGCTTTGAAGCTTTAATTTATGCATTTTTTATCAGTACTTCACTTTTGCAGTTCTGAAAATAAAAAGAATATCATTATTTTCTCTTAAATTTTTTTTATCTTCAATTAATTTAGTAATGATAATATTTACTTATTTTATTATTATTATTAATGATAATATTTATTATCGTTATATATTAGTATTAGACAATAAATCATTATTTTACACCAAGACCACAATCTTATCAATCCTTGTATATACAATGCATCATAATTTTTTTAGGAATAGATGTGTATACCTAAAAACGTTTTCATAATTGAAGTAATAAATTGAAGACACTAATATCGTATCATTATTTTTACTCTAATTTTTTATGGTTTTGCATTCTAAGTTTTATTTAAATTTTTGTTTATAGGTAGGTGATAAAAATTTAGAACATGTTGCTCATGAGGATGCTGTTGCTACTTTGAAGGCTACCTTAGACCATGTGGTCCTTACTGTAAAAAAAAGTAGAGTTCCTGTTGTGTACATAAATCATTCTCAACCATCACCTCCAAACCTCTCTTCATATCCTTCATCTCAAGAACCATTACCTTGTATGTATTTTTTATTTTAGTTTTAATTTTGTAATGTTTATCACTTATTTTAGGTATAAATAGTTTTGTATAAAATATTATTTTTGAGTTTAAAGTTTTATCTCCTAGGGCCATAAGTCCTGTGAGAATTGACAAATGAAGTTTGTCATGTGATCAACAGCTGCTTAATATCTGTTTGAAATTTATTATCAAAAATTTCTTATTGTGACAAGTTAACTGTGTTACTTTTTTTTTTTTTTTTTTGGTAGTTGTTGGCGCATCGGCTTCTGTGGCCATATTGCACCTCCCAAGGTTTTTGCAGTACTTTGATCCAAGCCCGAGGCGGGAATCGAACCCGCGACCTTTGGGTTGCCGGGCAGGTACTTTACCCACTCGGCTAGCCCGGTCGGCTCTGTGTTACTTAATTTCATCTGTCTTTATGTACTTTAAAATAACAAAAATAATTTTTTTTTATTCTCAGTGCCTAGGAAAAGGTATGAACTTCTTTTATATGATCTCACATTTCAGCAGCATATGTTATAGTTTTGTACTTTAATAATACCATCAGCTAAATTTTATCCTGTTTCATTAGATATAAATTTGGTCCCCAAGTATCAAGCAAAATTAATGATTGCAGTGATTTACTATAGTACCTACTTTTCAAGTTAGTTTTTTAAAGTTTTGAAAAGTCAAATCTTGTTAATTGTCAGCAGACAAAAGCAACATTACCTTTCTATACTAAATACTACTTTCTGTATCTGCTTGGTCACTAGATGGCACTATTTCTGCTGTGGCAGGATTAGAAACATGGGAGAAAAAGTCCTGTCGCCCAGTGCCAAAAGAAACAAATTTGAATGACACTTACCCTAAAGTCCTTGTGCCACCAGAGTTTATCCAAAAAAGTCACAGAAGTAAGGAAAATCATATGGTTTCAAAAAAAGAGATAAAAACAAATGACCATCCAGTTGTAAAATTGTCAACTTTCCAGATCCAAAAAACTCTTGAGAGCATCACTTGTCACTAAAACTATGAAATTAGCATTAGCATTCGCATTACTAGAGGCATTTGATGCAAGAAAGCAAGCTTATGCAGCATCAGCCAAAAAAAACCCACTTCCACTTCACCCCCCTGTTCGTTCGAAATATCTGTCCAGCTGAGCCTTAAGCTTATTTAGGCTATCAACTTCCACGACAAGGGATGGAAGTTTGTTCCACCAACCAACCATCCACTGGCTAAAGGCAAATTTCCGCACGTCTATCCTACATCTGTGTTTCCTCAATTTGAATTTCTGCCCTCTCAGGTGATTATTCTGAGGAAGAGGAAGAATCCCATCAGCATTGAGCATGCTCAAACCATTCAAGCCTTTATACACCTCTATCAGATCACCTCGCTGGTGCCTAGTCTCCAGACACTGTAATTTGCAAAACTTAAGCCTTTCTTCGTAAGAGCACCCCTTTGTTCCATTCACTAATCTTGTTGCCCTTCTCTGTACTCGTTCCAGCAGCTCTACATCCTTCTTGAAATGAGGCCTCCAGACCTGTATACAGTATTCTAGGTGTGGCCTGACCATTGCCTTATACAAGGGAATAATCACCTCCTCAGTGGGATCCAGTAATCCCTTAAATGCCTCAGCGGGATCCAGTAATCCCTTATATCAGTTTGATTACCTCAAAAGGAGTAATTGCCGGATGAAATCTCAGTGTCACCAAAGAGGAAATTCAAATGGAAGTACAAAAACAAGAGGTAATGTTAAAAGAATCACAGTAAGAAGAGAAGGGACAGTCATCCCAACTCAAAACTTAATACTAACTTTCAACATACCCAAACCACCTCCACTGTTTCAAACGTCAGAAGTACAAACAGTATGACGTGGAACTGCAGATTGTGCCACAGGAGGCAATGACTATACTTGTCCAACTGATAATTAACATGTCCAAACTGCAAAGGAGATTATTGCATATACTCCAGAGACTGTGAATACTGGAAGAGAGAAAAATATATATATATGCAAAAGTACAAAACAGAACATTTAAAAAATCTGACTCTGCACAACTAGTTACATTTCTTGCCTATCCATCACCTTTGATCTCCAGGTAATTCTTTAGTGGAGAGAAGAAGACTTAGTTAACAGCAATCCTTCTAAAACTCAGTCTTGTCTTGTTTCACTCAAAAAGAGTCTTATTTCTATGCTCATCTTCAGCAACACTTATCTTTCTGAATGAGTTCTCATAAATTTACAAGAGATAACTCCGATGCTCACCTTTCTTGTTATAAGTATATCATGTATATTTCTTTCTCTGCATTTAAAAACTAGGTTTTTCTCTTGGCATTACTTTTCTTCTAAACAGCTACTCACCCTGTAGAAATTACAAATCTTCTCTACCATGGTATATTGTCCCCATTGGTTAGTGCCTCCAAAATTTCCCATCAACTTCAGTCAGGTTAATTAATAATTCTTGCAAACTCTCTACTTCCTACCCAGATGTTTATTTCTGCTGAATGGCTTTTCTATAGATATTATTATCAGCACTCTTCTTCTGAATTTCTATAATTCCACCTCTTTCTTCCAAACATATGCTTCAACTAGTCATAATCCATTCACAGTTCGACTCCAAACTCACCAAACTAACTTTTTGTCTTCCTCATTTATCCCTTCAACTTCTGTTCTTTTTGTAACAACCTTTCTTTATATATATTTCCTAAAAATGACAAACTGCAAACAGAAATTCAAGTCCAGCACTAACAAGTATCTTCTCTCTTCTTGACCTTTAACTAGCACATGGTTCTGGACTACCATAATGCCTACTCTAATGCCTTTTATGTTGTTGGTCACTACAAAAAAATTTATATATGTCACTGTTTCTAAATTATCAATACTTAATAACCTTGCAGGTTTCAATTTCTTTGAAAGTTTATTGCTATGTGGATTTCATTTAAACTTTTTTTTTTAATTATAATTTAGCTTGTATGCAAGAATAAATATTAAAGTTTTTTAAAACTTTTGTTTTTTTATTAGTAATGCTATTTTGAACATTTTGTACTATGTAATACCTTTAATATATTTTTTTAAATAGTAGATATCATGGGAAGCAAGTACCCAAGTGAAACAATGATCAATAGCACCCTTCTTAAGGCATCAAGTGAAGAAGACATCACAAGGTAAAATATAGAAGTTTTTCATTTGCATTGCTGTTTTCTCTCTCTCTCTCTCTCTCTCTCTCTCTCTCTCTCTCTCTCTCTCTCTCACACACACACACACACACACACACACACACACACACACACACACAAGAATGGAGGAAATCAAATATAGAAAGAAAGAATTATATTCACAAGTTTATACCATAATATGGGTCCATATTAATTCAGTGCAAGACATTTTTTATATGATAGTTTAGTGCATGATAGTTCGGAGTAAGAGACAGTTTGTGTCATACAACAAACTGTCATACAGTTTGTTGTATGATACAATCTGGTGAAAGACAATTGGCAGCTATGGCGCCTCTGTAGCCAGGTGGGCAGGAGCAGTAGTGCATAGCACACTCTTCTTGATTAGACTGGGGTTCGAGCCCGTGACCACCAAATACGGAAGATACGGAAAGGTCAGGGAATGACCACCGCATATCCCCGGAGCAATATGGCCTTAGTTGCTAATGCTCCTAAAAACCAAATAACAACAATTGGCAGCTATGATAATTCGGCAAATTTTATGTGAGAATTTGGTGTTTGGCAAAACAAGGCTGAAAATGCAAACTTTTAATATACCATGCTGTAAATGATTAGTTTAATGATCATGGAATGGTTTGTATTTTTGATTGAGCATGCTAACCACCTTTGTTTTCAGGCATATTAGCAAATATGTGTAATGCACCTATTGTCTTAACTATGTCCTTCTGCCTGTCTGTATGTCCATCTGTCCATGTGCAATAACTTGACTCCTTGTGGATTTTCATAAAATATTGTATTTGGCTCTTTCAGAAATATTTGTTGAGCCCTCCTAAATTTTATTACAATCAGTGCAGTAGAAAATCCAGCAATTATTATTTCTTTGTCCATCCACCTTCATGTAATAACACAACTTCCAGTGGATGAATTTTCATTAAATTTTATATTTGGCTCTTTTAGAAAGATTTATCAAGCCCTCCCAAATTTTATTAAACTGGTACCAAGAAATCTTCAACAGGACTGTGTATTCATTTTGTAAAGTTGTTATCATGCAGATGTACAGCCATGCTGAAGATAATGAATGCATATCCACTTTCCAGCCTGCCTACGATTAGGATCTGGTTGAATACCTTTTCACAAAACAAATAAATTAAAAAATAAATTATTTTCTTTTTATATTATTTTCTAAATTTCTCCATTCCTTTTGTCTAAGTGACTAAAATTTCTCTTGGTTTCCCAAACCTTTTACTTCATTAATTTTTGACTATGTATATAAAGTGCTTAGCATCATAATACACAGCCATTTCTGAATAAACAGAAAATTTTTAAGGTGGCATCGTTTTAGGTTATATCTCATATTGTGAATACCTTCACAACGAGTTGCCATGATATTGCACTACTTCGAATAAGTAACGCTTCACCTAAGGAGAAGACTAGTGTTACTTGTTCTCAGATAGGTACCACCACCTAGACAGCACTGTTTCAGGGCTATTTGGCCCTTCGTCAGTGAGTGGGTAGGTACCCAAGTGATGCAATGATGGCAAAAACAGTTATGAAGTATAACTCCACAATATGAGAGATGCCTGATGGTGTATGATGTATTTAGACTAAGGCGCATTTAGGGCTAGAGCCTCAAGCTGCGAACAAATTTAGACTATGTATATAAAGTGCTTAGCATCATAATACACAGCCATTTCTGTGTATTATGATGCTTAATTGTAATTTTCTTAATTTCTAGTCTGTATGTGATACACCAAATTATAGCCAGCAGTTGTCTTTCATCAAATTGCCATATACAGCAAAATGTCATGCACCAAATTGTCTTGTACACTGAACTGTCATGCACTGAATTGTCGCATACACCAGATTTTCATTCACTGAACTGTTGTAAGATGAATTGTCTCATACCTAGTTGATGTGATCACCCATGAGACATTCCATTAATGACATCTGAAATTATAACTTACGTATTAGATCACTGTAGGATAATTACATAAGTGGTGAATTAGTACAGTCAGTTCAGTCCTCGTATAACTCTATAGTTGTGTTCCTAGAAGCCCTCGTGCAATGCAAAATCGTGCAATATAAATAACAGGCCTTATGGGAAAAATAGGGTTAGTTGCCAATCACTCAAGACAATCAATAATAATCATAATCATAATAAAATACTTAAGTATTTTATTATGATTATTATGTAATAAAATATTGCCAATGCTTTTGCTTTTTTCATATGCAAACTTGTTCCTAATCTCTTCTTTGTTTAATCTTCTATCCAAACAGATAACAGACATTCCATCTCTTCCAATTCTTTGTCTGATGGATTTTGTTATTTTGAGTTGTTCCTGCTATAAAAGTTGCTTTTATTTTCTCTGCATTCTTTCTAATTGTTCTCAGTGTTGCCTCATTTAAGCCTGTAGCATGCACTCACATGTCCTTTCATTCCGCTCAAAGCATTTCACAATTTCGTATTGTTTGAAAATATTTTCTTTTTCTCTCTAAACCAGCACGCTTCCTTTTCACACTTTTTTCAAGAATTCAAGTATTTTACTTATTTTTAGGGAATAAAGCATAATTACAGTATAAAAAGAACAAAAATGAGGAGGCACACTTGATGTGCACAAACAAATCAACATGTGTGTAGCAACTGAGTAAACAATGCAGTAAGGGTTGTGCTCAGCTGGGGTAATTCCGCCCCATTTGACTGCCATTTCTTGTAAAAGCAAAGCCGAATCGTACATAAGCAAATTTGGTTCATGTTATTTGCGGCATCATACCCCTATTTATAAATTGTGTATGATCAAATTCATGTAGTGTAAATGTGTTATATGAGGACTGACTGTACATAATTTAGGATAGCTCAGAAATTGTGAAAACCTGTATTTATGGATTTAATTTTTCATGGTAATTCTGTACATTGTGTGGTGACCCCAGAATATTTTAAGCTAACAGAAAAATTGCACAATAAATTTGAATTTCATGCAATTATATAAAAAGAAACATAAAAAATGGCATTTACGAATTTTGAATTTATGTATATAATAGAGATTAACTCCTATTAACCATTTCAGTATAGCATATTGCTGCTACCCATGCGCCTCCGTAGCCAGGTGGGAAGGAGCAGCAGTGCATAGCACACGCTTCTTGATTAGACCGGGGTTCGAGCCCATCACCACCAAATACGGAGGATGCGGAAAGGTCAAGGAATGACCACCGCATATTCCGGAGCAATATGGCCTTAGTTGCTAATACTCCTAAAAACCAACCAAACAAACAAACAAACAGCTGCTACCCATTGTCCATTTATATGTATATTAAGCAAATCATTCATATATATGTATGCCTTGAGTTCAGAAAGTGTTTCAGTTCATTATGCACAAGCAGTGTGAATTAGAAAACATTTTATAAGCGTACAGAATTAAATTTTATTCATAATAAGTCAGTCAGCCATATAAAATTATTTTAGTGTTAGACAGTGAATATGGATTCAATGCATGATATGAAGGAATCCTCATCTCATGTATTAAATATATATTTATTGTTAAATAAATAAAAGGGGAAGTATGGATTGAAATGAGAGATGAATTTGTTCCTCATGCATGCATATCATTATCTTTTTGAACCATAATTATTAAAAATAGTTTTTATATTAATTAACTTATATTTTTTCAGAGAATCTCGAAAAGTCATCTTAAATAAAGGGCCAACTGGACTAGGATTTAATATCGTTGGTGGGGAAGATGGTGAAGGAATCTTCATCTCATTCATTTTGGCTGGAGGACCAGCTGATATCAGTGGAGAATTGCGCCGTGGAGATCAAATATTATCTGTAGGTATTATTTCATATGGAGCATGCAATAATTAACTTAATCTTTAACTGCTAAAATGCTGAGGAAATGCTTTAGTGTTTTAGGTTCACAAGGTATCATGTCATTTTTCACTTTTATTTGATTTACTTATGCCTTAAGCCATCAATTAATATGTTGGGTTAGTGGATAACAGTTAGAATTATTATATATATTACTTGCAGAACACTTGTATGTCAATCTCCTTAAAATTCTCCTTGAATCAGAAAATGAAAAGGATGGGTGGAACAGACCAGGGTATGCCTGCCGGTGGCAAAGGTTGATGACATTGTAGAGCGGATATCATCTTTTAAGGGCACAAAAAGTGATATTGTTGTACACGTTGGCACTAATGATATTAAGAGTAGGTGACCAGCGGAATTACTTAACAAGTACAGGTCAATGTTGAAAAAAAGTCGCGAGTTAGGGTTGTGAATGTGAAAGTGTCTGCAATTCTACCCAGACACGATAGGAGGGAGTATATGAGAAAGCCTTCTCGATCAATTCGGCCCTGGAGAAATTGTGCAAAGCTCAAGGGGTGGAATTTTTTTCAGCCTAGTCTGTGCTTGTTGACAGGAGAGACTGCTTTTACAGGGATGGGATACACTTACATAGAAAGGGTGCAAGAATATTTGCTGATGCTATCGAGGCAGTGTTAGGTGGGTTGAAAAACTGCTAGCTTGGGGGGATACAAGGACTAATAGATTAACAGTAGCCACTGGCAGAGATGAAAGTGATTCTTGCACTGCTTCTATTGGAATGAGCAGCAGCCTGGAAAACAAGATGCAAGGTATTTCAGAGACTGCTGGGAGTCATTGCTGTTTAAGTAAACACATGGGTTGTGTTAGGGTAGCTAAGAATAGGAACAGGTTTATTTACCAAACTCCTACCAATGCTAGGAGACTGGTAAATAAATTTGATAAATTTGAGGTATTGCTCAGAACATCAAAGGCAGATATTGTAGGGATATCAGAGACGTGGTGTCACACAGATATAAGAAATGCAGAACTGGAATTTGGGGAGTACAATGTGTACAGGAAGGATAGACAGGATAGGAAGGGAGGAGGGGTTATGTTATTAGTTAAGAAACATAAAATCCAAGGAAGTGAAGCCAGTCAACATTGCTGGACAGTGCAGTATCGAGTCAGTTTGGTGTGACATAAGCATTGGGAGATCAAAATTGAGAGTAGGAGTGTGTTATAGGCCTAATGACTCTGATGAGTATAATAAGAAACTGTACAGGGAAATAGAGTGGGCCGGTAAATCAGAGAGTCTTATAATGGGGGATTTTAATTTCCCAGCTATTGACTGGAATTTGTGGGTTGGTCACTCACACACTAGCAAGGCTTTTGTGGATGATTGTTTTCTACATCAGCATGTTTCGGAGGCAACTAGAGAGAGTAATACTCTTGATCTATTTATCAGTAGTGATTCTTCATGCATTAAGAATCTGCAGATAAAGGAACCACTAGGTGGTAGTGATCACAGTGTGCTGAAGTGGGATTTACTTAATGTGATAACTACCATCAGGAGTAAAGGGAAGGGTTTTTGCTTTTGTAAAGGCGACTACAGTGGTCTGAGACAGTATTTAAATTCTATACGGTGGGACCAACTGATGATGTTACCAACAGCAAATTCAAAATGGGAAGCATTCAAAGAATTTATCTTGGAAGCTACTAGGCTTTACATACCAACAAAGAAATATTGTTCAAGGTTTAGGCCTAAATGGATGTCAGATGAACTAATGAGACATATGGCAGGGAAGAAAAATGCATGGGATACATAAAAATTAATGGGTGACATGGAAGCCTACAATAGATATAAGCTGATCTGTAACCAAGTAACAAAGGAGATTAGGCAGTCAAAGGCAGTTTATGAGAATTCCTTGGCAAAGGATGCAAAGAAAAACAACAAAGAGTTCTTTACCTATGTAAATTCTAGAAGGAAAGGAATGAATCAGATTGGTCCACTGGATACTGATGGATACTGATGGTTCAACTGTTGATGATCCTGCTCAGGTGACTAACAAACTAAATGAATATTTTGCATCTACATTTGCCCATGAGGAGTTATTTAGGGAGGGGAATACCAGAGGTGAGTTTAAATCTGGCAGTGAGCTTGATGATTTTGTAATAACTGAGAGGAAAGTGGAGGATGAATTGTGGAAGATAAACATAAAAAAGGCACCCAGGGTGGATGGGTTCTATCCAGTTATATTAAAGGAGGCAGCAAAGGAAGTAAGCAAACTCTTAGCCATAATTATGAGAGCTTATTTGGACTCAGGGGAGGCACCCATGGACTGGAGAAGTGCAAATGTGACCCCAATTCACAAAGGAGAATCAAAGGGCGACACAAGTAATTATAGACATGTTAGTTTAACTTCTGTTCCAGGAAAATTAATGGAGGCACTGGTTAAAGAAGCACTACAGGATCATCTAGACAAGACTTCAGTTATAGCTCGGACACAGCATGGTTTTGTTAAGGGAAAGTCTTGCCTGACCAATTTGATTGGATACTATGATATAGTCACAAAGGAACTGGATGCAGGGAATAACATTGACATGATATATTTGGATCTTAGACAGACTTTTGATACTGTTGCACATGGAAGACTGCTGCACAAATTGGAGCAGTGTGGCATTGGAGGCAAATTGCTGCTATGGATAAAGGGATGGTTGAGTGGTAGAAGAGAGAGTGTGGTAATCAATGGACACTGCTTATCGTGGACTAATGTTATTAGTGGAGTCCCTCAGCTTTCAATGTCGGGTCCATTGTTGTTTTCTGTATTTATAAATGATATTGATTATGGTATATCAAGCTTAATGTCCAATTTGCAGATGATACAAAGGTTGGCAGGGTTGTTAAGGACACTAATGACAGTATGCTGCTGCAACAGGATCTAGAAAAGTTGAGCAGATGGGCTGAGAGGTGGCAAATGAAGTGTAACATTGACAAATGTAAAGTACTACATATGGGAAGCAGTAACCTCAGAGTGACGTATCAACTCTGTGGTACTACACCGACAGTGGTAGAGAACAAAAAGGATATGGGGCTAATTGTGCAGACGGTCTGAGCAGTGCAGACAGTCTGCAAGTAGCTCATAGTGTCTTGTCAATGATATACAGGAATTTTTCTAGCAGGGTTAAGGAGGTGATTATCCCCTTGTATAAGGCAATGGTCAGGCCACACCTTGAGTACTGTATACAGGTCTGGAGGCCTCATTTTAAGAAGGATGTAGAGCTGTTGGAACAAGTATACAGAGAAGGGCAACAATATTAGTGAATGGAACAAAGGGTTGCTCTTACGAAGAAAGTCTTAAATTTTGCAAATTACATGTCTGGAGACTAGGCACCTGCAAGGTGATCTGATTGAGGTGTATAAAGCCTTGAATGGTTTCAGCATGCTCAATGCTGATGGGATTCTTCCTCTTGCTCAGAATAATCACCCAAGAGGGCATAAATTCAAATTGAGGAAAGACAGATGTAGGATAGATGTGTGGAAGTTTGCCTTTTGCCAGCGGGTAGTTCGTTGGTGGAACAGATTTCCTTCCTTCATTGTGGAAGTTGATAGCCTAAATAAATTTAAGGCTGAGCTGGACAGGTATTTGGAACAAACGTAGGGGTGAAATGGGAGTGGGTGTTTTTTTTTTTGGCTAATGCTGCATAAGCTTGCTTTCTTGCATCATATGCCTCTACTAATGCTAATGGCAGTAGGAATTAGTTTCATTCACAGTGTTAACAGCCAAAAGATCTCTTTTCTGGGTGCATTTTTTTTATTTAAAAGAACAATATGTGACATTAAAGTGAATAAAACTAGTAGCATCATAATAAATAACACCATATTATAGGAAACATAAGTGTAGATTGTGTGAGTACAATGTAGACACTGTGTGCTGTACAGTTTGCTTTTTTTTTATGAATATGGTGAAAGAGTATTAATAAACTCATCCGAATTTTTCGGTTATCATTTAATACTACTGTAGCAGAAGTGCATGACATCTACATAGTCCTTTGACTTTCACTATACGATGTGGCAAATGACATTGATAAATGTGGAGAGTGTGCATTCACTATCCTGCAATCATCTTCTCATCACAACAACAACCTAACACGTGAAATGCAAAATTATTTTATCTTATATTTTAATGAAAATCCCAAACAAGAAAGATATCAGAACATATAGTATGTAGCACAATGCATGGTTTAATGACTGAGATAAGTGAAGGTACTTGTTTACATTAATCATGAATTTCTGTAGATTGTAATTTTCAGGTAATAGAGGTGAAGGAAGGTTATTCCAGAAAATGGGAACAAAACACATAAATAAGGTGGAAAAAAGTTGTTTCTACGAGTTTGGAGTTGGGTAGTGAATGGATTGCTTACTGCTTCCAGCATGTGTTCAGACTGGTTTGATAGGGAATGCAGGAATTACATATGTAATTGTAGAAGAACAGTGCTCACGGAAGTATCTGTACAAAAGGCATGCAGACAGAGAGTGGAGAGACTTTGTAAAAGATATGTCATTAATTAACCTGACTACCTCTTTTGTATTTTCAACTATAGGATGAATTTGAGATTTGTACAGAGTGAGTTGTTATGTTGTTATTTGGTTTTTAGGAGCATTAGCAACTAAAGCCATATTGCTCTGGGGATATGTGGTGGCCATTCCCTGACCTTTCCGCATCCTCCGTATTTGGTGGTCACGGGCTCGAACCCCGGTCTAATCAAGAAGCATGTGCTACGCACTGCCGCTCCTGCCCACCTGCCTATGGAGGCGCCACAGAGTAGATGTTTATAAGAAAATACACTGAGAGAAAAAATAACAGTTTTTCTATGTAGAAAAAGCAGTATTTCTGATGTGCATATGTCAAGAGAAAGATTGGAAATCAGGGTAATCCCTAATGGTGATATATGATCTTGACTAGAAATCTGAGTTTCGTTGAGAATGAGCATAGGAGCAGTAGATACAGAAAAGGTGACACAGAAGAGGAACAAGCTCAGGAGCTCAAGTTTTGAGAACAAGTGAGGAAATACCATCAGGACCTAGAGATGCATTGGAGATTGTTTAGAATTATTCTAACATCCTTCTGTCGGAAGACCACAGGAAGCACTGAGAGGAGTGTATCAGGTGGTTTGCCAAGACTATTGATACAAGAGTTTGAAGAAATGTAGGATACTAGTAAGTGGCTTTATCTTTAGCTGAAGATGCAATAGAACAAGTAGGTTGCAAAAGAGGTGGGATTGTAGATAGACAGAAGTTGTAGCTAATTGCCTTTTACCAGAATGCTCAACTACATTTGGACAAGAATCACATTTTCTCCCCATAGCCTGTTCAAAATCAAGATAAGTGTTTTACAGTTTTTGCAAGCTTTAGTGTAGGCAAAAAACAAAGGTGGAGATTTAGATATATGCCAGTTGTGATATACGTTCTTAACTTGAACATTCTTACCACATTTATTGGAAAACCAACGTTTAGATAAAGAATGAGATTTTGGGGTGGAATGCAGAATAAAGGATTTTATCCCTGCAAGAATAATTTTACTGATAGATCTGAGCAAACATTGGGATCAGAAGATTTAAAACACTAAACCAACACAAAAAAATGAGAATAGAAATCACACATATCAATTTTGCATTCTTGTAATGCTAAACAACACACAAGAATGGCCATGAGAGAGGGATTCCATTGGAGAAGAGGCCATTACTAAGTTGTGATATGAGGTACCCAGAGGACCACTAACATTGACCATATACTTTGAAGGGTTGCTGGTGAGAAAAAGAGTTGGATTGTTGGTTGTGTGGCTGGGATTGTCTGGCATTCTGGTTGATAAATGAACCAGCTGTGAGGTGATTAGTAATCGAAAAGCCTCATCTTCTCAACCAGCATGCAGTATTGAAGTCACTTTCGAAGCAAAAGGAATCATAGATTGAACAATTTGGGCAGTTGAGATGAGTAGTGGTTGAGATAATTGGGTTTTGGAACTGAGATCATGTATATTTGTGAAATGAATGAAAGGGTTTTTGGGAGGTCTAGATCTTTTTGTAGATAAGTTTGCTCTATTAATTGACTATTCATGATGCATTCAATAGATAATGTAAAAAAGAGGTGGAATATGTATGAATTAATGAAATTTTTGGATATAGGACATACACACAGCAAGAATATACCCAGATCTTTGACATGACACAGTCTCGACAGTGCCTCCCACATACACACTACTTGGTCTCCTCCCAGTTATTAGCTGGCAGAGTAGAGATGCCAGTTAATCTGGATGTCTCCTAGAGAGTTACAATAGATTTGATCTGGTAGACTATTTAGTAGCTGAAATACAAAAATTTCAGCATTATAGAACTGTATCCTTGAAATGTGAGTAATATTTAATTTTGCCATGTTGCCCATCGTAACCTCAAAAGATATGACTCATACTGCATGACAGAAGAGGTGGTGTTGTTGCTGGAGCTTTGCTCTAGAGACTAAACATTGGTTTCATCATTTCAAGCCTCCAGTAAGGGCGCCTCCGTAGCCAGGTGGGCAGGAGCAGCAGTGCGTAGCACATGCTTCTTGATTAGACCGGGGTTCGAGCCCGTGACCACCAAATATGGAGGATGCGGAAAGGTCGGGGAATGACCACCGCATATCCCCGGAGCAATATGGGCTTAATTGCTAATGCTCCTAAAAACCAAATAACAAACAAACAACCTCCAGTAAGCAGTGGTGCTACAGTGGGATGCCATTTCTCTGTGTGATGAAGACACCACACCTCAAGTCCTGCTTCTGGTGGTTCACACACGTATATAGCCAAATTTAATCTTGATCTCTAACCTCACATCCAAAGTATGTGAGGTTGGAGATCAAGAATAATCTGATTACAATGAACAATATCTTTATGAAAAACTTTATGAATATCTTTTTTAATTATAATGTTAATAAATTAATTGGCATTATAAGATTAATTATTTTCCTATTTAGGTTAATGGTATTGATCTACACCATGCAACTCATGAACAAGCAGCAGCAGCCTTAAAAGGAGCAGGGCAAACAGTCACTATGGTTGTTCAATATAGGCCAGATGGTAAGATGTTTTGTGATTTTATTTGTTTATTCATTTTAGTAATACAGTAAAGCCTCCTTTTAATAGCATAATGGCAGGAAGTGATACTTCCTGTGCCACTTCTTCAGTGACTGTAAAGACAGCAGAAGAGGGAAAGGATAATAATTAAATTATACTGCATATTCTCGCTTTATTGAGCTTACTTAATAATCTTTAGCTAATTAATTAATAAATAAATTTATTTATATTAATAGACTAAATATTAATAAATACCGTAATTCCCAAATAACCCATACATTATTATATATTTTTTTTCCTTCTAAGAAACAGTGGAACCAAAAAATTTGGTGTGGTTTATTTGGAATTTACTCTGAAGCTTATAATTTTTTTATAGAACTGTGACCAGATGAGTGAATAAAAACTGTTTTTATTCATTCATCTGACCATAGCCTAAAAGAAGTATTTTGTTTATTGCTGATATTTATTACCACATGATTTGGTATATTGTGCTGCACGAATAGTTAGATTCTGTCTTTCTGAAATGAAATTCTTGGTTTCATAGCATGCAAGCAATTCATTTAAATATCAGAATTGTGATTTTTGATGGAACTGAAACAGACAAATAATAGCACCAATGTATTTACTGCTCATTGTAAATGAAATTGTGTGATAATGGGGATCATGTTCATTTGGCACCCTTTACTGTTGAATATACTGATGACCTTTGATTTCGTGAACTAATAGAAAGAAGGGTTGTCCGAAAATCCTGGGTGTCCAAATGAACACTTAAGGAAACATTTAACTGTATACTACCAATGTTAAATATGATTAATACAATAGGCAGCATTAGCATTAGTTGAGGCATATGATGCAAGAAAGCAAGCTTATACAGCATCAGCCAAAAAAAAAAAAAAAAAAACCCTTCCCATTTCACCCATCCAGTTATTCCAAATGTTTGTCTAGTTCAGTTTTAAATTTATTTAAGCTATCAACTTCCACATCAACAGATGGAAGGCTGTTCCAGCAATCAACTATCCGCTGGCTAAAGGCAAACTTCTGCACAACTATTCTACAACTGTCTTTCCTCAATTTGAATCTATGCCCCCTCAGGTTCTTAATCTGAACAAAAGAAGTATCCTGTCAGCATTGAGCCTGCTCAAACCATTCAAGGCCTTATACACCTCACAGGTGCCTAGTCTCCAGATGCTGCAACTTTCAGAACTTAAGCCTTTCTTCGTAAGCGCACTACTCTGTTCCTCTCACCAAAATCGTCACCAATCTTGTTGCCGTTCTCTGTACTTGTTCTAGCAACTCTGCATCCTTCCTAAAATGAGGCCTCCAGACCTGTATACAGTACTCAAGAT
Organism: Mastigoproctus giganteus; assembly: GCF_048544385.1. NCBI lineage: Eukaryota > Metazoa > Arthropoda > Arachnida > Uropygi > Thelyphonidae > Mastigoproctus > Mastigoproctus giganteus. Next base: position 27,325,866 of record NC_143575.1, on the reverse strand, counting down.
GTGGCCTGACCATTGCCTTATGCAAAGTGATAATCACCTCCTTGTCTCTGCTAACAAAATTCCTATATATCATTGACAAAACCCCATGACCTGCTCTGGCAGCCCGTCTGCACTGCTTAGAGAACTTTCATATCTGACTGCACAGTTACCCCCCCAAGTCTTTTTCATTCTCCACCTCCCTGAGTGTAGTACCACACAGTTGGTACATTTCTCTGGGGTTACTGCTACCCATATGCAATGCTTTGCATTTGTCAATGTTAAACTTCAGTTGCCACTTCTCAGCTCATCTGCCTAACATTTCTAGATCCTGTTGCAGTAGCATACTGTCTTTAGTGTCATTAACAACCCTGCCAACCTTTGTATCATCTGCAAACTTGGACATTAAGCCTGATATACCTTCATCGATATCATTGACAAATACACAAAACAACAATGGGCCCAGCACCAAACCCTGGGAGACTCTGCTAATAACATTAGTTCACGCAGAGCAGATTTACTTTACAGGACTGTAATATCTCTCTCTCCCCCACACGTTATAGCATTTGATGGAAGTTGGCAGACTCAAACCCTTCAAAATCTATGTCAGGGTCACTGTCAAAAAGCAACTTCTTCCAGCTATGATCCAGTGTGGTGGTTTTTACGTCATTCCAAGAGTCAGCAGAGTTGTAAATTGCTGGCTTGACGTTATAATTTTTTATGTTTTGCAGAGTACGCTGGCCCCTCTTGTGTCTTCAGTTGAGTCTTCTTCCTCTTCAATAATGACCAAAACTTCATGCAGGTACCATAGCTGGTAGAGCCTCTTGAATGAAACTGACTCCTTGATCTATGGGTTGTATCAGAGAGGTTGTATTAGGAGGGAGAAATGTGGTACAGATCTTGCCATCACTGCTGACTAATTTCTCAGCAACTGGGTGAACATCATCTAATAAAAGAAGAGCCTTTAAATTACTGGGAGCCACCTTTAAGACCTCTTGCTGATATCGACATTGAGGGACAAAATGCTTGAAAAACCAGTCAGAAAATATGCTGGCGTTGAACCATGTCATTCTTTGAATGGTGGTAGAAAACAGGCAACTGCATCATGTAATCTTTCAAAACATGTGGGCGTTGCTGATTTGCCCACGACAGCCAGCTTCAGGCGATGGAGGCCATCAGCACTTGCACAGTGTAAAGCTGAAAAACGCTCCTTGTTCATTTTCTTTCCAGGAGTTTTGTCTTCGTTTCTGAAAGCTTGAGTATTTTTTGGTAGGGACCTGCCAGAATAACCCAGTTTCGTCTCCGTTATACACCTGAGATAAGAGCAGGCTCAACTGAATGTATTGCAGCAGACCCAGCTTCACCATGCTCTTTCCTGTTACACATGCCATGGCGATTTCTAAAACACCACAGGCACCCATCACTAGCTTTGAAATTGTTAATGCCCATATGTTTAACCAGTTTCTCAGCTGCAGTGTGTAAGGTAGTACCAGTAACATTCACTCCACATGATCGCTACTGCATGCACCATTTATAAACAGCTTCTTCTAGATCATTATCTTTGCTTACTTTCATGTGCTTTCTGTTACTCATGGAACCCCATACTTTCAATATTATACTTTAATGTAAAACTTTGGAGCTTTCCTTTTTCCTTGCGAATATCAGAAACGTTTGCTTTTTAACTCCATGCTGCTTATAATAAACACTGCCACTGAGGCACCACTCTCAAGCTTTTTAATCAGCTCAAACTTTTGACCAACACTCAAATGTACATTCTTTCTTTTAACACTTGTTTGTTTTGAAGCCACAAAACAAACAAGTTTGTCACAAAAATGATTTAAAATAATACTAACAATGGATAAATGTTGATACAAACATGCACTGTCTTCACACTCCCAGCCATGTGCAACAAAAACAATACTGTCGCTGTGCACGCTAGCAGACTGGCAGACATCCCATGGATTATGATCAGAGTCCGGAAAATGGTGGTATAGTGGAATTTCAATTATCCAGAATTTTGTCTGGAAAATCCAGGAAATTGATGTCCGAAAATTTGAGGGAAAAAGAGTAGTTTGTAAAATATTGTGTATGTTTTCTGCTGAATGTGAGTACCAAGGGCATGTGGTTAGTGAAAAACCAAAAATAGTTCAAGGTGCATAAAATGTTGAAAACTGTGCTTCTGGTAGAAAACAGATTCACCAGAGAAAAAAAAATTTTTTTTTTTTCTTTTCATGTGTTAAAAGATGGTGTATATGTGGCCTAAGGTGCAGAGTACTTGAGAAACTGTGGTAATAAAAATTAAAAATAACATATCTGAATTGTTACCTTATTACAGTCAACTTTGTAAACACAGACAAAAGTTAATTATTAAGCTGTATTTATGTGAACAGCATGTTACTCTGAGACTAAGGGTAATATCCTCTGGAGTCGATCATATGCCAGGACAACTTTTAGGACTTGTTTCTAGGGTATTATTCGATATTAGAGATTAGTCTTCTATCTTGAGCGCTGTTCTTTGGGATCTGCTTAACTGCATGAGTCGGAGATGGAGAGGAAGAGAATAAGAACTGTGTTAACAGAGATGGTGGGAGTTCTTTATTCTGGTTATTAACATTTTTGTAAAAAAAATATTATTATTATTTTTTTTTTATTTGTTCCAAAACTCTACTTTTGGAACAAAGTAGAGTTTTGGAACAAATGCATATGTGATAATAATATGTTTGAATATCTTTATTAATATTATTATTTATGCCAATGTAGGCTCTTTATAAAGTCTGAATTTGTGGTTCTTATTAGTGATTATGATAGAGGAAGCATTTCTGAAATTCACTGGTGGTCCTCGTATCATGTGGTAAGGTGGATCGAATTTGGTTATGGGGTTGTGAGACATGTCCATCATATGTTCTTTTGAAAGGAACTTCTTTTGAAAATTAAAATCTTTTTAATTTTGTGGTGATCTATAATTGATGTTTATTTAGTACCTCTATTATAAAGAATAAAATTATATTATACAGGGTGTTTCAAAAATGATGGTCAATAATTTAAAGGTGAAAAATACAAACTAAAATCAGCAAAAAAGTCCCAGTGAACATCAGGCTACAAATGAACCATTTTCAAGATAATGCACATTTTTTGTTAAGATCCGCCACTGCCTATGGGAGCACCCTAGGAGGGTAGTCTGTATTGCTGAGACCTTGTACACACTGGATATGGTAGGGGTACAACAATTGGCAATGTAAAATTCACCTCACACTGCTATTACTCAGTACACACTCTTGCAGAGCAACCCTCTTTGTCGAAATTCCTGGATTTTGTTCTATTCTTTCGGATTTTGTTCTACCCTTTCCTCAACATCAGGTGTTATTCTTCTGGGCCTACCTGCTCATACTCCATGTGCAAAGCGCCCATGTACAATAAGAAGTTCATGTACCCCTGATGAATGTGCGCCTGTTGGGCTGCCCTTGGCAGGGAAATGCTTCTTGGTACAAACGTGCAGCCTCGAGTGCACTGCCGTTGGCTTTACTATACATGAAGTTCACATCCGCATACTCTTTGTTGCTGTAGCCCCTTTTCATGTTGACTGTCCTTTGACAAGTACTAGTATGCCTGCTACATCTCAGAGCATTGAGAAAGGGGAAAGAGAGAGAATGAGCATAACTTAACCTAAACAAACAAGTCAGTGGTGGATCCCAACTCTGTACAGTTCACCTTGTCAGTAGTGGATCCCAACTGCAATATCTCGAAAACGATTCACTTAAGGACCCATGTGTACTAGGCTTTTTTGCATATTGTAGTCTGTACAGTTCACCTTTAAATTATTGACCATCACTTTTGAAACACCCTATATATATATAATTTGTATTATGAATTGTAATTTCGTTTATAGTTATATTATTGCAATAACTGTCATATAACATATTTTTTTAATATTAGATATACAGGTAGTTCTTGGCTTTACGAGGTAATTCGTTCCTAGCACACGCTTGTAAAGCAGGAATTTATTTCCCATAGACATAATGTTAAAAATAGGGGTTAAGTTATCAACAATGAAATTAGTTAGCTGATTAGTTTGTAGACTAAGGCGCATTTAGGGCTAGAGCCTCAAGCTGCGAACAAATTTAGACTATGTATATAAAGTGCTTAGAAATGGCTACAGAAATGGCTGTGTATTATGATGCTAAGCACTTTATATACATAGTCTGATTAGTTTGTTTAAACAATGATTGATTTATCCAAAGAAATGAAAACGTTGCCTGTAAAATCAAGCAAATTATAATAATAGAGAAATTATTTATGACTTACAAATGTTAAAGAATGTTTATTCTTCACCATCATCATCGACTAAATGCACACTTGTTGATCACTTATTGGCTCGGCACTTGTTGGTTTGTTGCACAAGGAGTCGTCTTCTTCAGGAATGTTTCAAGAGGTGTTTGTTTCCAAGATAATCTTCTCTTTTAATTATAAATTTCACAATTGCATGCATAATCATTTTTTTAATGGAACCCACAAATTTCAACTAACACAATTTGCGCAGAGTAACAAGTTTACGGAGCGTAAAAAAAGGGGGGATGAAGAGAAGATTCTGAAAATTTATTTGTTTTTTATACGATTGAAGATTTCAGTAAAGGGGAAAACACATTTCACCATAATAACATAAAAAAACCACACAATTCCAGCTATTGGTATTTTCGCAAATAAGTAGATCGAGTTTACTACCTGTTTATAATTGCTTTGCAGTAACAGAAAAACCCAATAACCCGGAAAGTCCAAAAATGTTTTTATTGTTTTATGGTCATGACCTCCAGAAATGTGCTTTAGAAAAATATCACAAAGGTGTTTAAAATTGATTCTTATAATTAATTAATTTAATTATAATTATTATTAAAAGCCATATGGTGCAAGGAAGCCTGAGGCTTATGCTGCACCAGCCAAAAAAAAAAAATTGAGTACCCTGAGAGAGAGAGAGAGAGAGAGAGAGAGAGAGAGAGAGAGGTAGTAGAGAATCACCAAAAAAGAGAAGAATGGTGATACCCAGCTCAGGACCCTGGGGTTATAATGGAAGATATGATAATGATGAAAGTGTAGTGCATTTTTGATTTGAATTGATAACTAATACAATTTTCAAACCATACTCACGACCTTTTATATGGCCTTAAAGTTTTTTGCTCGTGACCTTAAAATGACATTTTAGAGAGATAAATAGTGTAGTTATACAGCGAAAATTTCAACTTCCAAGATCTTGAAATGAATTAACAAAAAACAATGTGTTATTGGGTTCACATTACGATATTTTAATGATGCGATGGTGTCTCTGGAACTAATTAATATCGTAAAGCGGGGTACACTGTATTGTATAGCTACACACATGGTTTGGAATGCGGTATTTATGAATGTCTAACATTCATTTTTTGCAATTAATGTTCATATTTTTGATTTTGTTGATACTTGATACTTGGGGGGGAAAAAACTCATAAACCCAGAAACTCGTAAAGCGAGAACTGCCTGTATTGTAAAGCGGGTGTACACTGTATTGTGTAGCTATACGCATGGTTTCAAATGTGGTATTTATGAATTCATTTTTTTTCAATTAATGTTTATATTTTAGATTTTGTTGATACTTGATACTTGGGGAAAAAAAAAACTCTTAAAGTTAAAACACGTAAAGCAAGAACTGCCTGAGAGAGAGAGAGAGAGAGACTTTTCAGAAACCCCTTGTATATATACAAGGGGTTTCTGAAAAGTAAGGTAACACATTTTTCTCTTGATGATGTTTAATGATACGAAGTTGAAATTATACCCTAAGGAATAAGTGAACATGCACTACTTCTCCACAAAGTCTCCAGTTTTATTAATGCACTTGTCCCAACGATGGATCAGTTTATCAATACCAGTACTGAAGAAGTCCATGCCCACATGCAGTAACCAACATCGCACCGCCTGATGAACTTCCTCATCCGTGATAAAATGCTTTCCTGAAAGGTGTTTTTTCAGAGGGCTGAACAAATGGAAGTCTGGGCTGTAGGGGGGGGGGGGATGTGACAGAGTTTCCCAACGATTAGGGCGCGACCACTCATGAGTGGTGTGGGCAGTATATGGAGTTGCATTGTTGTGCAACAAAATCATGCTGCTTGTCAGGAGTCCTGGTCATTTGCGTCAAATGTTGGCTTTCAGTTTTTCAAACATTGCACAGTAAAGCTGTGCGTTGATTATTTCTCCCTTCAGCAAAAAATACACCAACAGAACATCTTGGTAATCCCAGAACACCGTGGCTCTGACTTTTCGGATACTGGGAACAGTTTTGAATTTTTTGCACACAGGAGATTGTGGATGTTTTAGGTCATGGAGTCTTGCTTGCTCTCCGGGGTAATGTGATGAACCCACGTTTCGTCTGCTGTGACTATGGAAGCGAGAAAATCCTCTCCTTCGTCACTGTATCGCAACAGGTTCTCCAGACACATCCCCATGCATTTTGCTTTGTCCTCCTCTGACAATTGTCAAGGCACCCAGTGGCAGCACACCTTTCGAAAGCCAAGGACATCGTGAACAATTTTGTGAACAGTCGACTTACTCACATTCACTATTTGAAGAATTTCACGCAGTTTCACTCGCCTGTTTTCAAGAACGATGCCCTTAATGCGCAAAATGTTATCTTCTATCTTGCTTGATGAAGGCCTGCCCATCCAATGTCAATCTTCAATGTCAACATGGCCCACTTTAAATTCATTGCACCCAAAACACACCTGCTTCTTTGTCATCACCTTTTCGCCATACACAGCAACCAGTTCACAGTGAATATCACTTGGTGAAGACCCTTTTGCTTGCAAAAAAGCAAATAACTTCACAAACACCTTTTTTGGACCACACTCGCATGGTAGTCACCATTTTGCAACTGGAACCTGCCGTGAGGCAACACTGCACTGACGGTCTTTTTGAACGTTATTAACGGGTCTATCTGTCCACGTTTCATCTCATTCCCTTTCACCATTATTAAGAAAAAAATGGGCGAAGGTGAAGAAATCCAACACGAGAACGACGAAAAAATTTGGATAACTTAACCCGGAAAATTAGTTTCCCTATACTACACTCTAGTGCTGCTCGCTTGGTTAACAGACAGTAGGTGTTATCGGTCTGGAGCAAAGGCGAGAATGATATATTGATTGACAGGTAGGCGTGGCAAACGATGTGCTTATTGGTGCCCGAACACAACACACGATAAAATCGGTTTATAATCACTTTAATAGCACTCAGAAGCACTAATGGTAACTTGCCCTAATCGTGCATGCCTTAATAAACGTTTTCCATAATGGTGAAAAAAGGTCAGGTTACCTCCACTTGAATCCCATGGGATTTTGAACCCTCTCGAAATGGAGGGGGTAACATAACCTTTTTTCTTTAGAGTCATGGATGAACTAGCGCATAAATTGTTTATTAACAAAATATAAATTTTTTATTACTGTACTTTTATTTTTAGAGACACTCGTGCGGATACTCACGTATCATAACGTCAATCAACATCTCAATAGTAATTCACTATATATAAACAGAACCTTTCTTTATTTTCCTATTATTTCCTAACCTAACGTTTAAGGTTAGGTCACGAAATATAAGGAGACCTTTTCTATTATTTCCTAACCTACCATTTAAGAACAGTATAGTAAAAATACTCATGAACTCCAAAAATCTGCTTTTAATGATGAGAAAAAAACATAATGAAGAACATCGAAATGAACAGAATGAAACTTTTATTAATTTGTTTTCATCAAAAAATCAACCAACGTTTTATTTTCCTTACAAATTTCTTCCATCTTAAAAAGATTCATCGCTACTGTTACCTGTTTACCGTTCATCACAAAACTATTATGCACTGTTCTTTACTCATAAATACACATCATAATGCAAACCAGTGACTACACAGTTGCTTGTCATCTGTCACGCCTGCCACCAATCATTTCATTGTTTGCCACGCCTACTTGTCAATCAATATATCATTCTCAATTTCGGCTCCAGACTGATAATACCTACCATCTGTTTACCAAGCGAGCAGCGCTAGAGTCTGGTGTCAGGAAACTAATTTTCCACATAAGTTATCCAACATTTATCGTGGTTCTCGTGTTGGCTTTCTTTACCTTAGCCAAAAAATGTGTTGCCTTACTTTTCGGAAACCCCTTGTATATACAAAGAGAGAATCATTTCTAACAGGCAGAAAATGAGTAGGGGTGCCACAAAATAAAATATATTGCTTAGGGGTGCCACAAAATAAAATATATTGCTTAGGGGTGCCGTTATTAAAAAAAGGTCGAAAACCACTTGGCTATTGTATGATTTGTGGCAATCGCCATGTCTATATATGAGACATTTTGTGGACACAGCCATTGCTGGGAGTGAAGAAATGGTGGAAGGAGTTTAAATGATATTTTTAATGGTGTTAGCCCTGGTGAATTTTATGTATATCCTATACCTTTCTTTGCTATTTTCACTATGAAACAGGAAGGACTTCTTTACTTATTTAGGTAACCCAGTGGTGCAGTGCAATTGGTTAGTGCATGGTACTTATAAGATAGTATCTGTGAATGATGCCTAGGTTGTGAGTTCAAGCCTCACCTGGGGAAGTTGTCATTTTGCTGCACAAACTGGAGAAGTGTGGCATTTGAAGCAAATTGCTGCTAGATATAAAGGGATGGTTGAGTGGGAGAAGCCAGGTAATTAATTGACACTGCTCTTCGTGAACTAATGTTATTAGTGGAGTCCCCCAGGGTTCAGTGTCGAGTTCATTGTTGTTTTCTGTATTTATTAATGATACTGATGATGGTGTGTCAGGCTTAACGTCCAGGTTTACGGACGATAGCTGACAAACTGAACGAGTATTTTGAATCTGCATTCACATGAGAAATTCTTTAGGTAAATGGAGGACAGAAGCTTATTAAACTCTAACAGGGAGCTTTATGATTTTGTAATAATTGAGAGCAAAGTGGAGGAGAAATTATTGAAGTTAAATATAAGATAGGCACCTGGGGTGGATGGGATCTATCCAGTTATATTAAAGGAGGTGGCAAAGGAAGTAAGCAAACCCTTAGCCATAATTATGAAAGCATCCTTGGACTCAGGGAAGTACCTAGGGACTGGAGATGTACAAATATATTCCCAATTCCCAAAGGGGAATCAAAGGGTGACACAAGTAATTACAGACCTGTTAGTTTAACTTCCGTCCCAGGGAAAATAATGGAGTCAGTGGTTAAAGAATCATTGCAGGATCATCTAGACAAGACTGCAGTAATAATTCAGACACAGCATGGGTTTGTTAAGGGAAAGTCTTGTCTGACAAATTTGGTTGGATATTATGATGTGGTTACAAAGGAACTGGATGCAAAAAATAATTTTAATATCATATACTTGGATTTCAGTAGAACTTTTGATACTGTTGGCATGGAAGACTACTGTACAAATTGGAGCATTATGATATTAAAGGCAGGTTGCTACAATGGATAAAAGGGTGGTTGAGTGGAAGAAAACAGAGGGTAGTGATCAATGGATGCTGCTCTTCATGGACTAATGTTACTGGTGGAGTCCCCCCCCCAGTGTTCTGTGTTGGGCCTACTGTTGTTTTGTATATTTATCAATGATATTGATGAAGGTATATCAGGCTTAATGTCCAAGTATTCAGATGATACAAAGGTTGTCAGAGTTGTTAATGACAGTGTTTTACTGCAACAGGATCTAGAAAAATTGGGCAGATGGGCTGAGAAGTGGCAAATGAAGTTTAATATTGACAAATGCAAAGTACTACATATGGGAAACAGCAACCCCAGAGCAACGTATCAACTCTGTGGTACTACACTGACAGTGGTAGAGAATGAAAGGGACCTGGGGGTGGTTGTGCAGGCAGATATGAAGTTTTCTGAGCAGTGCAGACGGGCTGCAAGAGTAGCTCATGGTGTATTGTCGATGATATATAGGAATTTTTCTAGCAGGGATAAGGAGGTGATTATTCCCTTGTATAAGGCAATGGTCAGGCCACACCTAGAGTACTGTATACAGGTCTGGAGGCCTCATTTCAAGAAGGATGGAGAGATGCTGGAACGAGTACAGAGAAGGGCAACAAGATTAGTGAATGGAACAAAGGGGTGCTCTTACGAAGAAAGGCTTAAGTTTTGCAAATTACAGTGTCTGGGGACTAGGCACCAGTGAGGTGATCTGATAGAGGTGTATAAAGCCTTGAATGGTTTGAGCATGCTCAATGCTGATGGGATTCTTCCTCTTGCTCAGAATAATCACCTGAGAGGGCTTAAATTCAAATTGAGAAAAGACAGATGTAGGATAGACGTGAGGAAATTTGCCTTTAGCCAGCGGGTGGTTGGTTGGTGGAATAGACTTCCATCCCTTGTCGTGGAAGTTGATAGCCTAAATAAGTTTAAGGCTCAGCTGGACAGGTATTTCGAACGAACAGAGGGGTGAAGTGGAAGTGGTTATTTTTTATTTATTTATTTATTATTATTATTTATTTATTTATTTTTTTTTTTTTTTGGCTGATGCTGCATAAGCTTGCTTTCTTGCATCAAATGCCTCTACTAATACTAATGCTAATGTGAATCGGCCTTTTCGTATTTGAAACAAAGAAAGACGAAGAATCGCTCTACTCTTGCGGACTTGCATACAGAAGATTCTTTACAGTTGGCCTTATCACAGTATATCCCCGATTTTGAAAGCTTGGAAGATGGCATGAAGTCACAAACTTCACATAAATTAAAAATTTAAATACATATGAATTTAAAATAAAAATTCTTAATTGTATTTAATTTTAAAATTTATAAACATCATATTTCAATATGTGTTGATTAACTTTTTGTTGCAATAAAATTCTTGAAATGGTAGATTGCGGCACATTTTGAAGAAAAAAAAGTAGATCGCATCAAAAATTAAGTTGGCCACCCGTGTTCTAGACTATATCTTGTCTTCTCAAAGAATAATACTGAAATCTCTGATGATGATAAGATTTTTTTTTTTTTTTGCATACGATGCAAGAAAGCAAGCTTTATGCAGCATCAGCCAAAAAAAAAAAAGCTCCCATTTCACCTCTCCATTCGTTATTTAGGAATTAGTATCAACAGTCTTTCCAAAATATATACTAGCAGTCTTTTAAAAATATACAGCTTAGACTGAATTTCAGAAAGGACAACTAACAACAGGATAATAAAGCTCTTAGGAAAATTGAATGGTCTTTTATTTATGACATCAGAGAATTTAATAAACTTACAGAAATTTTTTGCTATTATCAATATGGTTCTCACTCATACTGTATTGATGTGTTGCCATACCAATTTTAAATTTTTGGGTTAAGTCTCAGATGAGTTTAGGGAAAAATTCTAATACAACATATTTTTGCAAGGTACTCAAAAAAAAAAAAAAAACACCCACAAAGACAATTACAGGAACTTAACTTAAGTTTCTAACAAAAGAATTAAAATAGCAGTCTCATCCTAGGAAAAAGTCCTTGTAATTTGTTTACAAAACTATATCGATTCATTCACAGTTTATAGCATTAGCATTAGTAGAGACATATGATGCAAGAAAGCAAGCTTATACAACATCAGCCAAGGAAAAAACCCTTCCCATTTCACCCATCCATTCACTCCAAATGTTTGTCTCATTCTGCCTTGAACTTATTTAAGTTGTTGACCTCTACTACAACAGATGGAAGTTTGTTCCAACTATCAACCACAACTGTCTAAAGGTGAATTTCCACACATCTGTTCTATGATTGTCTTTCCTCAATTTGAATTTATTTCCCCTCACGTGTGTAACCTGAGTAAGAGGAAGAATCCCATTAGCATTGAGCTTGCTCAATCCATTCAAGGCTTTAACACCTCAGTTAGATCACCTCACAGGTGCCTAGTCTCTAGAAACTGCAATTTGCAGAACTTCAGCCTTCTTAGTAACACCAACCCTTTGTTCCACTCATCAATCTCATTGCCCTTCTCTGTACTCATTCCAGCAGCTCTACATCTTTCCTAAACTGAGACCTCCAGACCTGTATACAGTACTCAAGAAGTGGCCTGAACATTGCGTTATACAAGGGGACAATAACGCACTTATACTTGCTAATAAAATTCTTGTATATCATTAACAACACACTCTTGCAGCTTTTTTTGCACTGCTTGGAAACCTTTATATCTGGCTGCACAATTACCCCAGGTCTTTTTCATTCTCCACTACCCTGAGTGCAGTACCACCCATTACGCTGAGGTTACTGCTACCCATATGCAGTACTTTACATTTGTCAGTGTTAAATTTCAGTTGCCACCTCTCAGCCCATCTACTCAATTTTCCAGATCCTGTTGCAGTAGCATACTATCATTACTGTCATTAACAACCCTGCCAACCTTCATATCGTCTGCAAACTTAGACATTAACTCTGATATACTTCATCAATATCATTGATAAATACCGAAAACAACGAGCCCAACACCGAACCCTGGGAGAATCCACTAATAACATTAGTCCACAAAGAACAGTGTCCATTGATAACCACTCTCTGTCTTCTCCCACTCAAACATCCTTTTACCCATTGTAGCAGCTTTCCCTTAATGCTATTCTGCTCCAATTTGTACAGTAGTCTTCCATGTGCCACAGTATAAAAAGATTTTCAAAAATCAAAGTATATGATACAAAAATAATTCTTTGCATCCAGTTCCTTTGTAACCACATCATAGTATCCAATCAGATTTGTCAGACAAGACTTCTCCATAACAAAACCATGCCATGTCTGATCTACAACTGCAGTCTTGTCTAGATGATCCTTCAGTTCTTCTTTAACAAGCGACTCCATTATTTTCCTTGGAACAGAAGTTCCAGGTCTGTAAGGTTTCAGTTCCAAGTCTAACAGTTCTGTAATTACTTGTGTCACCCTTTGATCCCCTTTATGAATTGGGGACATGGTTACACATCTCCAGTCCACGGGGACCTCCCCTGAGTCCAAGAATGCTTTCATAATTATGGCTAAAGGTTTGCTTACTTCCTTTGCTGCCTCCTTTAATATAACTGGAGAGATCCCATCCACCCCAGGTGCCTTTCTTATATTCAACTTCAAAAATTTCTCCTCCACTTTGCTCTTAGTTATTACTAAATTATTTAGCTCCTTTCTAGAGTTTGATAAGCTTCTAGCCTCCACTTCCCTACAGACATTCTTCATGTGTGAATGTAGATGCAAAATACTCATTCAGCTTGTCAGTTACCTCAGCAGGATCATCAACAATCGAACCATTGATATCAAGTGAAACAATCTGATTCATCCCTTTCCTTCTAGAGTTTACTTAAGTAAAGAAGCCGCTGCTGGTTTTCTTTGCATTCTTTGCTAAAGATTTCTCATAACCTGCCTTTGCTTGCCTAAACTCCTTTGTGACTTGATTATTGGTAAGCTTATATCTACCATAGTCTTCTGTGTCAAGTGATAATTGATATGTATCCCATGCATTTTTCTTCTCTGCCACAAGTCTCAATAGCTCATCTGCCATCCATTTAGGCCTAAACTTTGAACGGTATTACTTAGTTGGGACAAAAAGCCCAGTAGCTTCCAAGATTACGTCCTTGAATGCTTCTCATTTAGAAGTTGCTGTTAGTAACATCAATTGGTCCCATTGTATAGAACCTGTCTGAAACCACTGTAGTCACCTTTACGAAAGCAAAAACTCTTCCCTTTACCTTTGATGGTAGTTAAATCTTTAGGTAAATCCCACGTCAAAATATTGTGATCTCTGCCACCTAGTGGTTCCTTTATCTACAGATTATTAATGCATGAAGAATCACTGCTGATAATCAGATCAGGAGTATTCCTCTAGTTGCCTCTCAAATATGCTGCTGTAGAAAACAATGATCCAGTAAATCGACAAAAGCACTTGCTAGTGTGCAAGTGCCAACCCACAAGTTCCAGTCAATATCTGGGAAGTTAAAATCCCCCATTATAAGACAATCTGGTTTACTGTCCCACTTTATTTCTCTGTACAATTGTTCATTATACACATCTGAGTCATTAGGTCTATAACACTCTCCTACTCTCACTTTTGCTTTCTCAGTGCTTATGTCAAACCAAACTGACTCAAATTGAGCTGTCCACCAATATTAACTGGCTGCATTTCCTTAGATTTTAGGTGTTTCTTAACTAATAGCATAATCCCTCCTCCCTCCCTTCCTTTCCTATATATCCTTTCTGTACATATTGTACTCCCCAAATTCAGATTCTGCATTCCTTATATATCAGGCACCATATCTCTGGTATTCCAACAATATCTGTCTTTCTGCAACAATATCTTGATGTCTTGACCAGCACCACAAATTCATCAGTTTATTTACTAAACTCCTAGCATCGGTGTACATTTAACTGTGTTAGTTATCCTAACACAGCCCATGTATTTACTTCTTTTACTTGTTTTATGATGACTCCCAGTAGTCAGTAGTCCTGGAAATCCCCAGCACCTTACTTTCCTGGCTGCTGCTCATTCCAGTAGAAGTAGTGCAAGAATCACTTTCTCCTCTGCCTGCGACTACTGTTAATCTATTAGTCTGTGAATCGCCCCCCCCCCAAAGCTAGCAGTTTTCTGACCTGCCTAACACTGCCTCAAAAGCATCAGCAACTATTATGAAGTATTATGAGCATCTTCATGGGAGATAACTTTATTTCCAGATTAATGAGAATGATGTTTTAAATTCCATTGTTATCAAATTTTAGATCTTAAATTGGCTTTGTCAAAACTGAAAAATTATATTTCTTTTAGACCAAATCAGATTCTCTTGATCTGCTTTAAAAAACAGTTCTCTATACCTGTTCTCCTATTCTTTTCTTTTATTATTTTATCTCTTACTCCAAACAGGAATCTGGCCTAATCATTTCAAGCATATTAATGTCACACCCTTTCACAAAGCCAAATGAAAAGGTATGGAAAACTATAGACCCGTTAGTTTTCTCAACTCAATTCTTTACAGTAAATGTATCTGCAAAAGTGCCATACAGAGTACTGTTAAAGGTGGTAGTTAATGTAATATTTTGTCTTTTTGGTGAATAAAGTGATGTTTATTTATTATTATTGCAAAAAAATGAAAAAAAAAAAATGACAGTAGGAGCTTAAGGGTCTTCTTGCATAATAAATGAGAATAAAACATGTCATGTTGAAAAATTGTTAAAAAAAAAATAAATAAAATATATTATTTCTCCTTCCCAAGATATACTATACACAGTTGATGAACCAAATACCAGAACTTATCCATAATCATGTCACTGAAATTCATATTAATGTCACACCCTTTCACAAAGCCAAATGAAAAGATGTGGAAAACTATAGACCCGTTAGTTTTCTCAACTCTGTTCTTTACAGTAAATGTATCTTCAAAAGTGCCATACAGAGTACTGTTAAAGGTGGTAGTTAATGTAATCTTTTGTCTTTTTGGTGAATAAAGTGATGTTTATTTATTATTATTGCAAAAAAATGAAAAAAATTATAGTAGGAGCTTAACAGTCTTCTTGCATAATAAATGGGAATAAAACATGTCATGTTGAAAAATTGTTAAAAAAAATAAATAAAATATATTATTTCTCCTTCCCAAGATATACTATACACATTTGATGAACCAAATGCCAGAACTTATCGATAATCATGTCACTGAAATTCATATTAATGTCACACTAGTTTCTTTAACAATACATTTCTTATAATAGTCCTTGGTCCTTGAGGTTGTCACAGACATTCTCTCAGATTTGCGAGACAAGCTGTACTTGCTACCTGGGAGTCAAAAATGCTGATGGAACTGATATTCGGGTGATACTCAAGTCAAGTGGATCCAATTTCGGCGAAGTCCGGACAGTCTGTGACAGCCAAATCCTCTGCTTGCACCTTCAAAATGGTGGGACTGTTAGTAATCCTGGGTATAACCTCCATGCACAAGTACATGGTGGGTGACCAACTAGGTGTGAACCAACGTAAGCAGGGGTCAAGGTGTGGCACCCACACCACATGGAGGAACGCCGTCCCTCTATGTTACCAGGCAGTACTAGGTGGTAGATGACTCTCATCAACCGGTGCAATACCACCACTTTGCTTATTGGAGGCTTCAAGTGGTGGAACCCATGTTTAGTCTCTAGAGCTAAGTTTCGGTCAACCATTCCCTATCTCTTCCATCATGCAGTATGATTAATGACTTTTGAGGTTATGATGAACATTGTGGCGTGACCCAATATTCCTTACATTTCGAGGGTACAGCTCTAAAACGGTGTTCACAGGCTACCCGCTAGTTAGTACATCGGACCGAACCTATTGGTAACTCTCTAGGAGGCTTCCAGATCAGCTAGTGTATAATCTTGTTACCTCTACTCTGCCAGATAGTGACTGGAGGGAGTCCGAGTAGTGTGTATGCGGGGGAGCATTGTCGAGGCCACGTTATATCAAGGATCTGGGTATATTCTTATCCTATGTATGCCCTATCCAAAAATTTCATTACTTCATACAGCATGTCCCACCCACTTTTTCTTACTATTGAATACACCATGAATTTTCAAACTAATAGAGCAAGCTTATCTGCGAAAAGATCCCAAGCACTTCCTAATTCATTTCACAAATATACGTGGTCTCAGTTCTAATCTCAACGATGTCCATTTCCACTTGCAGTCTTCCAAACCCCATGTACTTTTTCTGACAGAATCTCAGTTATCGGTTGATTCAACTACTGATTATCTCAGATGCCCAAATTATTCGCTGTATGATTCCTTTCGCCTCAAAGGTGGTACTCGTGCATATGTCCATTCTGATATTCCCTGTCAGAGACTTGGCAATTTGGAATCTCTTCTCTGGCTTAAAATCTCTCTACCTCATTGTGTCAAATTTATCTGTTGTCTCTACCGTTCTCCAAATTCCACTAATCACTTGACTTCCTCTCTTTGCAACTTGACTTTCTCCAGTCCAACTTCCCTAACAGCGAGGTAATTTTCCTTGGTGATTTTAATGTTCGCAACTCCAGCTGGCTTCCGTTTTCTAATCACACCGACCCAGCTGGTCGAGATGCTGAGGCTTTTGCAATTACTAATGACCTTGCACAGATTGTTCATTTACCTACAAGAATACCTGATAATTCTAATCATACAGCCAATACGCTTGATCTTTTTCTCACAAACAACCCTTCTAAGTACATAGTCGAAGTGAGAGGTCCTTTAGGCACTTCAGATCACAACTTGTTGATTGTCTCTTCTCCAATGGAACCTTTATCTCATGGCTATTCCCAACCTCGTGTTGTTTGGCATTACAGGAATGCAAAATGAGTTGACCTGCGAGACTTCTATTCTTCTTTTCCTTGGTCAGATTACTGTTTCAAAACTTCTGATGTCAACATTTGCTCAGATCGTGTTAGCAAAATTATTCTTGCAGGAATGGAATCCTTTATCCCACACTCCACTTTAAAATCTCGTCCTTTATTTAAACCTTGGTTTTCCAATAAATGTGCTAAGGCTGTTCAAGAGAAGGATGTTGCATATCGTAATTGGCTTGTTTCTAATTCTCCAGTTTCATTTTCTGCCTACACCAAAGCTTGCAACAATTGTAAAGCAGTTATTAATCAGTCCAAACTAGAGTTTGAACAGGCTAAGAGTAGAAAACTTGCTTCTTGCCCTAATGGTAGCCGAGCATTCTGGTCCCTTGCCAAAGCTATTGGCCGCAAGTTGTGCACATCTCTGCTCCCACCTCTGTCCAAACCAGATGGTTCTGTTGTCACTTTAGCCAAGGATAAAGCTGACCTGCTAGCATCCCATTTTTCTTCCAGCTGATGTATTAATGATCTTGGTAAAACACCTCCCACCATTCCCAACATGCTCCATTCAATGCCTCCTGTTCGCAACTCCAGGTCCCGATGATATTTATCCACTTGTTCTCAAAACCAGTGCTCCTGAACTTACTCCTATTCTTTGCTGCCTTTTTTCACTTTCTTATTCCAAAGGCGTTTTTCCTTCTGTTTGGAAATTTGCTCATATCCAGCCAGTTCCTAAAAAGGGTGACAAATCCCTCTCATTCAACTATCATCACATTGCAATTACTTCTACTCTTTCTAAAGTAATGGAGAAATCAGTTAACTGCCAACTCTTAAACTACCTAGAAACCTTCCGTCTAATCAAAGATCGCCAGTATGGATTCCGTCAGTGTCGATCCACTGGTGATATTCTTGCTTATGTTACCCATTTATGGATTAATTCAATGAAAAGGTTTGCAAGTAGTTGCTCTTGACATCTCAAAGGCTTTCGATCGTGTTTGGCATAAAGGTCTTCTAAACAAGTTTCCATCTTATTGTTTGCCAACTGTTTTTTGTAATTGGTTATCCAGTTTTCTCTGTGATCGCTCACTGAGGGTGATGGTAGATGGCTCTCTGTCTTCTAACTTCTCCACTAATGCTGGTGTCAAGGTTCAGTTTTTTCCCCCACTCTTTTCCTCTTGTATATTAATGACCTTCTTCCATTGACTAGAAATCCTATCCATAGTTTTGCCGATGATAGCACATTGCCTTCCACTTTCCATTTTGAGAAAACTTGTCCTGCTCAATCAGCTTCAATTTCTCGAAAATCCGCTACCAATTCCTTAAATGCCGATCCGAGTTGAGAACAGGAGGCATTCCAGTAGGGCAAAGACAACTTAGTTCATTTCAACCCTTCTAAAACTCAGTCTTGTCTTATATCTCGCAAAAAGGATTCTTCTGCTCCTATGCTTATCTTTAGTGACACTCCGATTTCTAGGAAAAATTATATTTCTCTTTTGGGGATTACTCTGACTTCTAATCTCTCTTGGCACAAACACATTACAAATATTGCTTCCTCTGCATCTAAAAAACTTGGTTTTCTCTTTCGCTCTCGGTGTTACTTTTCTTCCAAACAGCTGCTCATTCTGTATAAATCGCAAATCCGCCCTGCCATGGAATATTGTTCCCACATCTGGGGTGGTGCCCCCAAAACCTCTCTCAGGCTTCTTGATTTCATTCAGAAGAGGGCAGTTAGGTTAATTAATGATTCATCTCTAACAGAGTCTCTCCACTCGCTCTCTCATAGATGTACTGTTTCTGCTGCATGCCTCTTCTACAGATACTTCCATGGGCACTGTTCTTCTGAATTGGCTTCTATAATTCCCACTCTCTCTTTCAAAACAGTCCGAACACGTGCCGCCGCCAACCAACATCCATTTACTGTCCAACTTCAAACTCACAGAACCAACTTTTCATCTTCCTCGTTTATTCATTCAACTGCTGTTTTCTGGAACAACCTTCCTTCCCACGTATTTTCTGAAAATTACAGTCTACAGAAGTTCAAGTCCAGTGTCAACAAATATCTTCTTTCGTCTTCTCAACCTCCAATCCAAGCACGGTACTAAGTACTATAGGTTCTAATACCTCTTGTGTTTGGGGTTTACATTAAAAAAAAAATAAAAATAATAGATAAATGACCTCTATGCTTTTAACCACCCCAATTGTTTTGGCAGCTTGCTTTTTTTCAGGCAGCATATTTAAGGGAAAATGCAAGCTAAATATACAGGTAATCCCCACACTATGAACTACAACCCTTTAAGATGGTATTATAGTATAATTCCAATTATCTTAAAATTTTTGCACTTCTATTTTTCCCCTAATTTTACTCAAAGAAATTGACACATTTAATATTTAACTGTAAGAAAGAAAACTATCACATGAATATAATAAAATCATGTGTCAGCATGAGTCAATTCATAAAGTATTATGAATGAAGCAAAGAAGAGTAAATTAAAACTGTCAGTTCTGTGTAATACCATCCAGACTTACTTGATGTATACAAACTTCATTGCTTAAAAAAAAAAAAAAAAAAAAACCTACATCACCATAACATAAATTACACTGAACAACAAATTCTATGTCATACCTTGTTACAGGCATGAAAGTAAGTTTAGAAATGGAACAGCAAATCAGCGGCATTGCTGGTTGAAGGCACTGCTAAATCCAATGCTTGGTTGTCTTTTAAGCAATCTTGATAGTCTTTTTTGTTCTCGCACACTCATTGCTACCATCGTCTTTATTTTTCTTAGGTCTTGTTGCATAATTCCCTTCTATCTCTCTCTCTCTCTCAGGGTAATTCAGAAATTTTTTTTTTTTTTTTGGCTGGTGCAGCATAAGCCTCTGCTTCCTTGCACCAATAAGGCTAATAATAAATGTTGGATTAGGACTGATGGGTTTTCTTGGACACCGAGTGATAGAATTTAGTCATTCACTTAAGTGAACCCAATTTTCCATGACATATTTTGTTCTCTTCATTTCATATTGTTGCTTAAGTGAACCCAATTTTCCATGACATATTTTGTTCTCTTCATTTCATATTGTTTAGTTTAGCTACAGATTCGGTTAGAATATTATCGGCCTGAAACTGTGCAATTTATTATTTTCCTCAGTTTTTTTTATGGTAAAATGTCAATGAAAAGAAACAGCACTGAAATGGGCAGAAAACCAGGAAGAAAGCAATATAATCAAATTGATATTAGGGAACTTTAGAGATTTAGCAGCAAAAAAAATGTCACAACAAACGAAACAAAAAAAAAAAAAAAAGGGAACATTGTTTTAAAAAATTATTTAAAATTTTTTTCCACAAAATTTGCAGTACAATTCCTATCTGAAATACATACATATGTAAATGTGCTAATTTTTATGTATAAGTTGTTATTATTGCAGTATTTTTGTTTTTTTAATTAAATATATATTCGAGGTTTTTTTCACGCTATTTAAAGGCTTTTTTCTTTTACCTTAATACATTATAACAGAATTTATGAATTCTTTTATGAACTCGTAAAATAAAATTCTTTTATTTTTTACGTTCGATTACCCGGAAGAAGTCTGACATTAGTTATTCCGGATAACTGATGCTCTACTGTACATTGCTTTCGGATGGGGGGGGGGCGTCCTTCGTCAGTTGTTGAAGGACTCCCCCCGTCCGAAAGGTATGTATTACTTTCCTGTATTTTTATCTGTGTTTTTGTTCGTAGTCAGCATTTTTTTTTTATTTTTTACCTGCACCACTTTCTTTTCTTTCCGTTTTGCTCTGTGGCACAATACTTTATTGAATATAAATCCAGAGCACATAGGCCTTTTGTATCATATTACAGTAAAAATGATGAATATTATATGATATAAATTCGAATAGGTGAACAATTCTTAAATGAATTGATTTATACAGATATCTAATAACAACGAAAGAGAGAATTGTAATTATATATTTATTCACATAAGAAAAAGACGAAAGCTACACGTGGTCATAATAATACTTAAATAATCTTAAATATAATAATAACAAGAAAATGGGATATTTTTTTCTGTTACCTAGTGGACTGGTTGTTTCGTTTATGAAAATATGTTTGTTTGTTTCGGTTTTTTATGGCGCAAAACAACTATGGTTATATTGCGCCACATCACATGTAAATATGTACTTATGATACATCTCTTTCTACAAGTCTTCTGAACGCTTTCGCGTAGCAATGAACATTTCGTTAAAAAATTAAGTGCAGTTTCTTGCCCTTAATTTTTTAAAGAAAAATTTACAGTTAATGATAATTTGTCCCCGCTCACATAGTCTTTCCTATCAGCAAACGCGGAACGGTAGATGTCGTTGTGTGTCAGAACGGTCTGGCAGCGAAATTGATCGAATATCTTTTTTTCCTCCCCTATCTCTCAGTGCTTTCGTGCAAGTGCTGAGCATCATCCATTGTAAAAACAGGCGGTAAGTGAGGAAACGCGATTAACCTCCCTACTCCCTAGCTTGTTTGGTGTAAATAACTTACTCATGCAACGGGAGCACGCTCATTTCTTAACCACTTAATTGGTTCAGCTTCGTTCTGCCAACAGTACAGCGAGCAGCTTTTCCGCTATTGATTAGTCCTACTGAAAGCGGATATCGCAGTTGGTATACGACTATATGCGACATAGAAAGTAGATTATGTGTTTTTACTCCCTTTGGCACTTTATTAAAATTTCTAGCGTGGAACATATGATTAAATTGCTTCGAAGACCGTCATTCAACTTAACTTTTATCTGGAGTTATTATTATTCACATTTCAAGAGAGGATTTCTCTGCTTGGCGCATCTCGAAATTAATCCCGAGTTGAAACTTAAAATACAGTAGTTCTGTCATCGGCCCTTCCTAATGTCGCTTGTGTAGTTGTAAACAGGGTTGTGACAGAGCTAAGTGTCCTACTCGGTGTTTGTCCGTATCAACGCTTGAGTTATACAGTCGCGCCTATCCAATATCCGAGGTTACTGAATGTTTTGAAGTCGTAAAGAAATTCGAATCGAGTAAGGATTTCTATTATTATTTTGAAATGCCTAATCAAAGCAACAAACGAATGGCAGGGATATTCACGGTTTAGAAAGAAAGTCATCTTGTTATGAATAACAAAGTAACGTACATCATTTACAAATACCTTATATGTATTTTCGTTAGGATGCGTTCAAATGTAATTAAAATTATCTAAAAGATACCGTAAGTAACCACTATAGTTTGCACTTTCGAATTTTCATTATGTTATAGTTATTTTTCGTGTTCAAATAAATTTTACAAATTTTTCAATGTAAAGTTAACTTCATATCTAAATTATTTTCTTTGTCATTTATCAGGTTTGTTTTCTAAAACATGATCTTCCTGGTGGCTTTCCTGCAAAACATGCTTTGCAGGAAAGTTACAGTAATAATACAAAAGTCATATTTCTGAAAGTTCATACTTTCAAAATTGAATGAAATATTCTGAAATGCATAATTTGTTAGGAATTAAATTGCATCATTAACTGTGTAAATTGTTTGAGTGATCTGTAACAAACAGTTATCACCAATTAAAATCCCTCCCACACTAAGGTGGTGGATTCTCCTTTTGTAAAGGTTTTATGCAAATTAGTTATTAAATATTTGTTATGGTGTGTATGTCCAGTGTTAATGAACTGTTAATCTTTGCATAATTATTTGTTCAAAGTTATAATTAGTAATAATTATTTTTGTATTATCTACTAATGGAATGACTTTCTTTTAAGAAAGTAATATAAAGAGAAAAATACCCTGTGATGAAACCATTTATTAAGATTTTAAGAATACTACCAGTTTACTAATACTGTATAAAAATTACTGTGTATTTTCTATATTATAAAAACTAAAAATATATTTTTTCTTCCTGTTCTGGTTTAAAAATGTAAATGCCTTTGCTTATTTGGTGAAAGGAAATTGCCTTACTGTTTTCTGAATACTTCCACTTTCTGGAAAGTGGAATAATGAATTTCATTGTACACTTGTATTGATCTTTCAATTGAAAACTTTAAAAATGTAACCACTAGTAAAACATTTCTTATTTCTTATGCATTTTTCTCTGTCTTCCTTCTTTCTTTCTCCCTCTTTAAGAATACAACAGATTTGAAGCAAAAATACATGATCTAAGAGAACAGATGTTGAATACATCAGGAAGTTTACGAACTTCTCAGAAGCGATCTCTCTTTGTAAGGTAAATTTTAAATATTCATATACTTCACCGAATTGTTATTTATAACTCTTAATGTCATCTGTCTATGTGTGAGCAATAATGGATTTAAAGTTGTTACACTTTTACAATATAGAGATACTTGAATAAATATTCCTCAAATTAAACATGTTCTTAATTTAATAAAGAAAAGTAAAAACTAATGTAAAGAGCTGTATTCTTTGCAGACATAAACAACAGAATTTTTAACTGCAACATAAGATTGTATGTTACCATATCCCTTTAATTTTTATTAAAGGTAAGGTTACTTAAAGAATGGCTACTGCTGAATACTAATCAGGTAAATTGGAGTTTTGTTGTTATATGCTTTTCTTATCTATGACTATTACCTTCCAGGCAGATTGGCTTTTTTCTGTTGCACAGTACTTAAGTATTACATGTGCAGAAGATATTTCTTGAAGCACAGGAAATCATTGTCAAACCATGCAATGAATCCAAGCTTACAGGAGTTAACTGAATTTATTAAAGAATGTAGGAAAAAAAGTACATCCAATGAGAAATCTTCAAATAGACTTAGTGACTTGATCAAAACAAGATACCCCATCCCCCAGTCAGTGCATTCTGTAAACATTGTCAAACCTCTCTGATGAAGCACAGTCAGTTCTCATTTTTGTTTGGACAAGTTTACAATAAGCTCACCCAAATAGGATAATTGTCTGTTTTCACTCACTGGTTATTTACAGAATTAGGATCCCTTGTACATTGGACTGCTAAAATGAAATGAACAATTAGATAGCCTGTTTCCAATAACCCATAAAATTTCATTGCTAGTAGTGTGAAATGAAGGTATTTCTGATGGCCTTTCTCCCATTCAGAAACCCAGATTTTTTTTTTTTTTTTCCCTCTAGTGAATACAAATTAATTTCCCAATAGTGAATGTATCTGGATGCAGAAAAATTAGGCTAGATGTAGGGTTTGTAGGACTGAGTGCAAAATATCATTTAAGCCATCAATTAGTATTCAATGGTTTTTTGTTTTTTTTTTTTAATTTTGAGGGTTTTACTAGAAAAGAATAGCGAAAGCTTAAAAAACGGTACTCACCTTGAAATTAATCTGCGATGGTTTACTTAGGTAGCGTGGTTAATGTTTACGTTGAATTGTTAAATTGAAAAATTAAAAGGGAGGGAAGTAAGTAAAGGTTGACTGAGTTAAATGGGCCCAAGGAAACAGAAGTGTACACATCCAATCCTTGGTTGTCATCGAAATAAAAAAAATAAGAATAATTAAAAACTATGTAAGTGAAGCCAATAGTCTTTACGAGGACTTTCGTTAGTTAAAGAACGTCTTCAGTTGGCAATGTGTGGGGAGAGAACGCGTATGGTATTTTAAGAATAAAAAATTATACTCTCGTGATGCCTTTTTTTGACATGTGGGAACTTTAATCTCGAGAGGTTCCAAATTGGGGAAAGATTGAAGGGGAGTTTAGAATTCAGAATTTGGAGGTTAGAGTGGTGCTTGTACCAGTCAATAACTAGAGCTTCATATTGAAGTATTCTGTAGCTGGATTTTAGTTTAACGATGGAAATGGCAGAATCGATGAGCGGGTTGTGGTTGTGAGTCTGGGCATGAGTTGTAAGTTCTGTGACAGATTGGTTAGACGTGAGACTATGGAAATGGTAGTATGCACGGGTGTTGGATGTTTTTGATGAGCCAAATTTGGTAGTGGTACTTCCGATATAACATGTGTTGCAGTTTGGTTGACAATTAATGAGGTATATAATATTATTAAGGTCGTTTGTAGAATATTTGTATGTGTCTTTATAGGTGCTGAAGAAGGATCCTAATTTGTTGTAGGTGGAAAAAACAAGGGAGATATCAGTGTTGTTAAATAGGCGTCGGAACTGTCCTGCTAGTTCATTGTGGTAAGGGAGGACTATGCGGATGTTAGTTTTATTTTTGTCTTTGGTTGGGATGTTAGATTTAATTTTATTTTTAGCGTGAAGGATTGTATTTAAAATGAGTTGGTGGGGGTAACCTCTGGATATAAATTTGTCGGTAATATACTGTATTTCATTGTGAAGGTCGGTGGGTGAGGAACTGTACTAAAATTATACATGCGCTATGCCGACGACATTCTTGTAGTAGGCAACAGACCCATTATTAATAACCTCTTCGTAAAACTTAACTCTGTACATGATAGACTTAAATTCACCCTTGAAATTGGACAGAACAATCAGATAAATTGCCTTAATCTCACTATCTATATAACAGGCACAAAATTAAATACGAAAATTTTCAGGAAAAATACAAACACCGGTAAATACTTACATTTTGCTTCTCATCACCCTCTAAACACTAAAAAGGCAGTTTTATATAACCAAATTCACAATGCACTAAAGTACAGTTCCTCACCCACCGACCTTCACAATGAAATACAGTATATTACCGACAAATTTATATCCAGAGGTTACCCCCACCAACTCATTTTAAATACAATCCTTCACGCTAAAAATAAAATTAAATCTAACATCCCAACCAAAGTCAAAAATAAAACTAACATCCGCATAGTCCTCCCTTACCTCAATGAACTAGCAGGACAGTTCCGACGCCTATTTAACAACACTGATATCTCCCTTGTTTTTTCCACCTACAACAAATTAGGATCCTTCTTCAGCACCTATAAAGACACATACAAATATTCTACAAACGACCTTAATAATATTATATACCTCATTAATTGTCAACCAAACTGCAACACATGTTATATCGGAAGTACCACTACCAAATTTGGCTCATCAAAAACATCCAACACCCGTGCATACTACCATTTCCATAGTCTCACGTCTAACCAATCTGTCACAGAACTTACAACTCATGCCCAGACTCACAACCACAACCCGCTCATCGATTCTGCCATTTCCATCGTTAAACTAAAATCCAGCTACAGAATACTTCAATATGAAGCTCTAGTTATTGAATGGTACAAGCACCACTCTAACCTCCAAATTCTGAATTCTAAACTCCCCTTCAATCTTTCCCCAATTTGGAACCTCTCGAGATTAAAGTTCCCACATGTCAAAAAAAGGCATCACGAGAGTATAATTTTTTATTCTTAAAATACCATACGCGTTCTCTCCCCACACATTGCCAACTGAAGACGTTCTTTAACTAACGAAAGTCCTCGTAAAGACTATTGGCTTCACTTACATAGTTTTTAATTATTCTTATTTTTTTTATTTCGATGACAACCAAGGATTGGATGTGTACACTTCTGTTTCCTTGGGCCCATTTAACTCAGTCAACCTTTACTTACTTCCCTCCCTTTTAATTTTTCAATTTAACAATTCAACGTAAACATTAACCACGCTACCTAAGTAAACCATCGCAGATTAATTTCAAGGTGAGTACCGTTTTTTAAGCTTTCGCTATTCTTTTCTAGTCTACTAACACGGTACTTGAAGATTTCTAAAAATTTCGTTTTGAGGGTTTTTTAATAAAAATTTAATAAAGTAAATAGTTATATCATTAGAAGGATCTGAGGCATAATTATACTTATAAACTTAAACACATTTTTTGAAAAAAATTTTGAAGAAAGCATATGTTCCAATAAAATGTGATTCTTTTAGTATTTATAGGAATATCTATTGATCTAGAAACATGATTGATATATGCAGTATTCATTTGTTAGAGTTTTGGCTAATCCAAGTGCAGTCTACCTCTCACACCCACCCTACCTAGACATCTGGTAATATCCATTTCAGGAATTTTCACCACATAATTACTTAATTCATTAGTTTGCTATGATGTGACAGAAAATCACTAGATACAAATACAACTGAACTATAAGGCACTTTAGGACCCTTGCTTAGCTGTATTCATCAAACAGTAGTGGTTGTAGACTTCCAAGTTCATTGGGCAGATTTTTATGACCTCCAAATAGTTGATGATTTATTCTAAAATATGAAATTAAAGAACACTGCATTCTGCAAAGAATTTTTAATTTTGGAAAATTAATGAAACAAATATACATTAAGTGGCCACTTTATTAAGTACACCTATCCTTTTCATTAATTCGTGCACTCCTTCTGTAGCATCATGTGGTCACATACATAGGAATTTTGTAGAAAGATTTTAGTTTAAGTGAGTTTGATTATGGCATAGTAGTTGGTGCCACTGAGTGTCTCAGAAACTGCAACCCTCCTGGGATTTTCATATATGAATATGCTTTGGGTGTGTCTAAGATTGGACCAGTAGTAAAATAACATACATCTAATGGTGATCCTGTGGTCAAAAACCAGCTAGTTGGTGCAGGAGGCCATTTGGGGCTGACAAGACTTGTGCAGGCTAATAGAAAGGCTATAGTTAACTGTGATAATCAGAGTCATTTCAGATTGCACAACCTGTCATGCCTTGTCATAGACATGGGTATTGCAGGCTGATGACTGAACTGGGTTCCACTTCTGTCAGGGAAAAACAAGGTGTGGAGCTTACACAATGCTCAGCAACATTAACATTGGAATGTATAGGATTGGAAAAAAATTAATGTGGTCTAATAAATCCTGGCTCCTGCTGTTTCTTGCTGATGGGAGGACTAGAATACATAGAAACGGCGAGTTGATGGACTCATCTTGCCATGTGCTAACAATATTGGATAGTGATGGGGGAGAGTTTTCACGGTGCACATTGGGACTCCTGATCTAGTGCAACCAAGGGTTGAATGCCACAGATTATCTGAAAATTGTTTCCAGCCAGTTACATCCTTTTGTGGCTATAGCAGATCCACCTGAAAATGGATTCTTCCTTGAGGATAATGGTGCACCATGTCACAAGGCCAGAATTGTACAGAATTAGTTCTAGGAACATTAGAGTGAATTGAGCTTACTGCAGTGGCTTCCTCAGTTACCACTTTTTAATCCAGTTGAACAGTTATAGGATGTGTTGGAATGCGCTGTCTGGCATATAGATCTGCAACTGTCCAATTTACAACGGTTATAGGAAGCAATTAAGTCAACATGGACCAGCATTCCACACCCTTTTGAAACCTTGTCCATGCTGTGACAAATCCAATCTGAGGAGACCTACTCACTATAAGGTAGGTATTAGTAATGGCAAATGATTCAAGAAAGCAAGCTTGTAAAGTATCAGCCAAAAAAACTTCCCACAAAAAAAGTGGCCACTTTATTAGGTGCACCTTATAAAGTAGCCATTTGGTGTGTATAGCTAAGCTATTTAACTCTCTAAAACAGGGATGGGCAACTTTTTTAGTCAGCGGGCCGAATGAAATTTTCGCATCATGATGCGGGCCGGAATAGATTGAATGATTTAATAAAAAAAATAAATCAGAACCTAAAAAATGTGGCCCCGGGTGCCAAGCGATTGTGACTGAGCGATTTCTCTGTGCTATTACTGCGATTTCTCAAAAGTGATTTATAGTTATTTTGCGTTCTTGACGTTAATAAATCTATTCATTTAAAAACAGCTCTTGTTACAAAAACACTTGTACAGAGCAAGAAAGGAAAGGCACCTTTCTTTATTTCTTCTAGTTTACTACTAACCACTTACTACTTTTCGCTTGGTCACACCAGGCACTGCTCCTGCCTCCCCGTGGTGGGGCCGGTAACCTTGGCAGAAAAGTTCATCTGCCAGGGGCTAAGAGGAGCCAACATGGAACAAAGTATGTTTCCAACTTTAGAGCCGTCGAGCTGTCAGCCAAACACAGAAAATGACCATGATTCGTCGCAAGCAAAGAGGTTGAAAACCAATCCCTCGGCGACAGACTTACCTGCATTCTTAATTATGCACTCACTATCTGACCAGCCTCTCAGTAAGCTATCCCCTTTTTTAATCCAAAAACACCTGGAAAGTATTGCAGGGTCTCCCAAGACGGTTAAGAGACTGCAATCAGGGGACTTACTTATTGAAACTATAAATGGCACACACTCTGAAAAATTACTAAAAAAGACAACTTTCGCTGGTATTCCAGTGAAAGTAACTCCACATGCAACCCTAAATACATCAAAGGGTGTAATATCTTGTTGGGACCTGATGAATGTGACGGAGGAAGAAATTAAAGAAGAGCTTCAGGAACAAAATGTAATTGCTGTAAAAAGAATTATGATAAAAAAAGACAATATTCTCACACCTACCAGAAATATCATTCTTACATTCAACAGTCCAAGCCTACCCTCATCAGTAAAAGCTGGATATCTACTTTGCCGCACTCGTCCTTTCATACCCAATCCGTTGAGATGTTATAAATGCCAGAAGTATGGCCACTCTCAAACAACATGCAGAAGCAACCCAGTTTGTCCCAACTGTGGTTCCTCCGATCACATTCAAAGTGATTGTTCGGTGAAAGAAATGATCTGTCCCAACTGCAAAGGCAACCATCCGGCCTACTCTAAGACATGTGAGAGGTGGAAAACAGAGAAAAAAAATTGTGAAATATAAAGTTGAAAACAGAGTTAGTTATCAGGAGGCTAGAAAATTAATTGCACCGAGTATACCTAACCGTACCTATGCCAATATTACAAAAAAATATCAAACCATTGCCACACAAACCAATGTTACCGTTCCTTCAAACACTTCCATCTCTGACTGGGCTCTGGCTGTCCTCTCTCAGCAACAGTCCAGTGCCGTTAAGCACTCAGACCAAGCAAATAATACGCCTCTCACAATACCAGCAAAATTTCAATCTCTGCCAGTGAATGCCACTACAAATAATGATAGTTCGACTTCGAAAAAGATTATCCAGGACAAATCGATGGAGGCAGAGTATCCATCCAAACAGGAAGATCCAATTCTGGAAATATTTGCTGAAGAAGAGATGGACACTGGTCACCCTTCCTTTCCGAAAAGAGACAAACCAAAGCCAGAACGCCATAAGACAGCCACGTCAGGTACAGCTTCTTCCTCTAAATTCAAATAATGTCTAACATCTTGCAATGGAATTGCAGAGGCTTTCGTGGAAACATTGACGACATCCGTTATTTAATTAATCGCTACTCTCCAGTTGGTTTCTGCCTGCAAGAAACCTATTTAACTCCTCAAATTTCCATTTCCATCAAAAACTACTCGGTCTATAGACAAGATCGAAATACATCTGATTCTGCTCGAGGTGGTGTAGCTATTTTAATTAGTACAAGGATTCCAGCTAAGCAAATTACTCTCCAAACCCAAATCGAAGCTGTTGCTGTGCATCTGATTACTCAAACTGCATTAACTCTAGTCTCAGTCTATCTCCCACCAAACCATCCTTACTCTTATAATGATCTTAAAGAACTTTTATTGCAGCTACCCTCCCCTATCTGCCTGCTAGGGGATTTCAACGGCCACCACCCTTTATGGGGTTCATCTAAATTAGACAGACGCGGCAGATTGATTGAAACTTTACTGGAAAAAGAAAACCTCACTCTTCTTAACAGTGGCTCGCACACTCATATACAGTTACCTAATGGACAGATCTCTGCCATTGACCTATCGATTTGCTCCCCGATATTATTTTCAGCTATGCAATGGTCCACTCTGGATGATCCCATGGGCAGTGACCATTTTCCAATTGTTTGTAATCTGTTGACTACACAACCACCATTAGATGAACCCTGCAGGAAATGGAAATTCTCTAAAGCCAATTGGGCCAAATTTCAATCAGCAATCACTCTTGACAAAAAAACTATTCAATTACAGCCCATAGATGAAGTTACTGATTATATTACATCCCGTCTTTTAGTTGCAGCTAAGTACTCAACTCCATTATCAAATCCCCCGTCCCAACGGCATTTCAACTACTGGTGGAACGAAGAGTGCACAAAAGCAAAGAAGGAAAAAAATAAAGCATTTAATTTATTCCGTCGATCTCCAACCACAGCTAATCTAATTAGATACAAGAAACTAAGGGCAAAGGCGCGTTACATTCAAAAGCAGGCCAAGAAAGATTCTTGGACTAGGTTCGCATCAACTATCAATAGAAACACTGACTCCAGACTAATATGGAAAAAAATTAGGCAGCTTTCTGGTAAGTTTCCAACTGTTCCTTCCCCAATTCTCTCCTGCAATGGGCAAGAACTCTCTGCTCCTCTAGATATAGCCAATGCCTTGGGCAAATTGCTCAAATATCGGCTGCATCAAATTACACTCCAAAATTCCAGAAAATTAAGACCGCCACCGAACAGAGACCTATCAACTTTCGAACCTCACTATCACTTCCCTATAATCAGCCTCTGCAATATTGTGAACTTTTACAGGCCATCAGAACAACACGAAACAGTGCCCCTGGGCCAGATGGCATATATTATGTCATGCTGCAGCATCTCGATGACAAAAACTTACAACTGCTTCTAATCTTTTTTAACCGGATCTTCCTGGAAAATATTTATCCAACCTCTTGGCACCATGCTACAGTTTTGGCGTTTTTGAAACCTGGAAAAGATCCCTCCAATTCTAATAGTTACAGACCAATATCTCTGTCAAGTTGCCTTGGTAAAATTCTGGAAAAAATGATCCATAGTCGACTCACTTGGATCATTGAAACTCAACATCTACTGAGTAATTGTCAACATGGCTTTCGCAAAAACAGTTCATCCCTAGATCTGATGATCAAGGCGGAATATGAAATTCGCAATGCCTTTGTGAAAGACGAACACCTTGTCATGGTCTCCATTGATATAGAGAAGGCATTTGATACTACCTGGCGGTATGGCATTCTCAGTGACCTATATAATCTTGGTCTACGAGGCAACCTACCCATATTTATTAGGAACTTCCTGAAGAGCCGATCTTTCCAGGTGAGATATCAAAATTCCCTTTCTGCTACATTCTCGCAGGAAGAAGGAGTACGGCAAGGATCAGTTTTGAGTGCAACATTGTTTGCCCTTAGAATTGATTCCATTACAAAAGTACTCCCAAATACTGTAGAGGCTTACCTGTATGCTGATGATCTCGCTATTTCTTGCCATTCTCAGAACATGAGATCTATCGAAAGGCAATTGCAGATGTCCCTCAATAAAGTTCAAAAGTGGGCTGAGCTCAATGGATATCGTCTTTCCCAACAGAAAACAGTTGCGATCCACTTTTGCTGTCAACGCAAATTGCATGCAGATCCTGAACTTCGGATTTCAAATTCCACCATTCCGATTGCCAGTAATATGAAATTCTTGGGACTAATCCTGGACAGTAAGCTCAATTTCTTTGAGCATGTTAAATTAATACGTACTGCCTGTCTTAAAAAGATCAACATGCTAAGAGCTTTATCTGCCCTCTTTTGGGGAGCAGATCATACAACTTTGCTGCTCCTATATAGAGCACTGATTAGATCCCGTTTAGATTATGGTGCTCCAGTTTATGATTCTGCCCGAAGGAGTGTGCTACGCTGGCTGGATCCTATTCAGCATACTGCACTGCGGATTGCAATTGGTGCATACAGGACATCTCCAACTCAGAGACTATACATTGAAGCTCATGAGCCCCCTTTGCATCTTCGTAGAAAAATGTTATTACTTAAATATGCAGCGAAAATACAAACTTACTATTTGCATCCTATTCAGTCATACCTTTTTAATCAACCACTGGTTAATCTCTACAGAAATAAACAAAGTAAAATCCAACCAGCTGGCCTACGGCTCCTTGAAATATCACAGAACTGGAATGTTCCTCTCCACAATAGGCAACAGATAAAGAATTACTCTCATCCACCATGGACTACCTTTCCTCAACTGACCTGTGATACCTATTTTCTTCAATGGGGAAAGAATTGTCTACCGGCTGCGACTATGCAACAACTCCATGCTAGCCATATTCAAACCTATGCTGACTTCTTGCCGATATATACGGATGGTTCCAAATCTCTGTCAACAGTTGGAGCAGCAGCAGTGTTTCCCTCTGCTATCATATCAGCTTCTCTTCCACCTGGGTATAGCAACTTTTCAGCAGAACTGTATGCAATACAGTTAGCTCTAGAAAATTTGACTGTACATCCATCTGCAAAATATATAGTTTATACTGACTCTCTCAGCTCAATTAAAGCAATGCAGAATATATCACAAAAGAATCACCATATTTTAATGAAAATCAGAAGTTTGTTATTGCAGATTTATCACCGTCAACAACTAGTGAAGTTTTGCTGGATTCCAGCACATTTAGGCATAAAAGGGAATGAAGTGGCTGATACATCTGCCAAAAGTCCAAGCTCAGACCTAACTTCTGCCCCTATTCCAGCGCCCGATTATAATATCTTAATTCAAGCAGCATGCATTGCACAGTGGACAGAATTATGGCATAACCAAAGGATTAACAAACTTTTCCAGCCGAAACAATACCCAAAGTTCTGGCACTCCAGCAATCAGACAGTGCGGCGGGAAGAAGTGGTACTCACACGAATGAGAATAGGACACACCCATCTGACTCACCTCCATCTACTAATGGGCGATGATCCTCCTCAGTGTCCACACTGCTTAGAACATCTAACAGTCAAACACATTCTGATTGACTGTCCACAGTATCAACAACATCGAGCTGCAATATTTCAAAATCTGGCTAATCGTCGAGAACCATTGACATTATATCATGTCGTTGGAGAGGACGCAAGTGTTAACAAACTTTTCTGCTTTCTAAAACAAATTGGAGTGTATCATCTTATATAATAGGCTTCAAAACTGAAACTAATTTAAACTAGATTATTTTATAATACTCCTAGGAATAGGCGCACTATAGCCATAGCAGCTAATGTGCCAATAAACAACCATACCACACACACATACCTAAAAAATGTTATATTACTTGAATTACCAAATTATTAATGTATTTTTTAAAAAAATATCTGAATGTCCAATTATCATTGAAAATGCGGCATTCGCCATCAGTTTTTCTTTTTTTTTTAATTGGCTCATTTTATGGGCTATAAATTATATTAAATTAAAAATTGTAATAATTAGAAAAGGCATAAAACATAAAATATCTCGCACCAATATTATTTTTTTCAATAAGAAGTCAAACCCAAAGGAGCTTCGTTCGATTGATGCTACAATAATAATTAGGAAATAACTCTTTGACGCTGCGTAGAATCACTTGGTTACTGTTGTACTGGCCGCGATTCCCGATTGAATCGAATTAAGCCGAACGTTTACGGCGAGTGTAGTCAGGTATGGATTTTCTATATTTATGCATTTACCGAGGGGGCCGGATTCAACATCGTCGCGGGCCGGATGTGGCCCACCCCTGCTCTAAAAGGTCATTTTTATAATGGAAATTGTATTAGTTTTATGTCAAATAAGTTCAACACAAAAATTACTTTTAACTAAAGGATGCAAAAACAAAACACATGATCAACATATTTACAAACGCTACTATTGGCTATGTGGTCCAGCTGGAGAATGAACTACACTTTCATCGTTATCATATGTTCAGTTATAAGAATCAATTTTGAACGCCTTTGTGATATTTTTCTAAAGCACATTTCTGGAGGTCACGACCCTAAAACAATTTGCACTTTCCATTTTATTGGGCTTTTCTGTTAGTGAACTCTATTATAAATGGGTAGTAAACTCGATCTTATTGAATTTGTGATAGTACTGATAACTGGAATTGTGTGGGTTTTTACATTATTACAGTGAAATGTGTTTCCCCGTCATTGAAATCTTCAATCATATAAAAAGAATAAATCAATTTTCAGAATCTTCTCTTCAATGTTATTATACTTATTATAATGATGAAGGGAAAGCAACCAATGGAAAGTGCAAGTGGTGGCAGTGTTAGAAACAAAACAAAATTGATTTAGAAATGAAGATGAAAATGATTAAGAAGTAGGAATCAGGACAAAGTTTGTCATCTATTGCATAGGAATTAGGTCTCACTGCTTCAACAGTGAATACAAATTTAAAGGACAGTGCAGGTATAAAAGAGCATGTTTAAGATCAACAGTGATCACAAAACAGCGTTTAGGTGCTATATCAAAGATGGAAAAGCTATTTATAATGTGGATGCTTAAAAAATATGGGTATTACCTCAATACTTCTTCATAGGATGACTTCTGCACCATACTCTCCAAGTAAAAGCCAACTTAAAAATGTATAATAACTTTTTTTGACTATTATTCACTTCTTCCTCTCATATCATTATTTTAATCCTCTCATTAATGGAAAAAAAAAAGTTATGTATTTTTTAAGTATTGACAAAACATGGAATATATTGAGCCATAGCAGCTCTTAGTTTCATAGTAATAATAATCTTTTTCTCTTTCTTTGTCCTCGCCTTCCTCCCACATTCATATGGGGGTCGGCATTCCCTTCCTTAATTCTCTTCCTCCATTCCTTTCTAACCAGGCTTCCTCTCTCTTTCAAATCCTCTGCCACCTTGTTCTTCCATCTCAGCTTAGGTCTCCCCCTCTTCCTCTTCCCTATCACCTCCAGCTTTTCACACCTCTTCCCTGCATACTCCTCAATTCTTCGTTCCACATGACCAAGCCATCTCAACCTAGATTCCTGTATATTTTTACTCAGAGGCCCCACCTTAACCGTACCTCTAATGTAGTCATTTCTTAACCTGTCCTTCCTCATCACACAACACATCCATTTTAGCATCCTCATCTCCACCACTTCCACTTCTTCTCCTGGGCCCTTGTAATCGCCCATGTCTCAGCACCGTACATCAATGCGGGTCTAACCACAGTTTTATACACTCTTCCCTTCATTCTACAATTAACTTTCTTATCACACAGCATCCCACTCATCTTTCTCCAGTTCAGCCATCCACATTACACTCTGTGCTGTATTTCAACGTTCGATCCCAGATACTTAAATTTCGAAACAGATGGTAGCTTTTCCTCCTTCAGAAGCAAGTGCACTTGAGTCTAATGGCCATTCCAGCAAAAGTATTTATGAAGATATTAAGGATAAGTACAGCAAACTAGCCAAGTTCGTGCCAAGAAATGGTTGGTTTAATAGGTTCAAACATTGTGCTGGTTTCCACAACATTAAAGTAAAATTTTTGTAATTGCACACTTTTGAAATTTTTCCTGCGCATGAGATAAAAAAATTGAATAAATAATTTTATTTACATGTTCATTGAACATTTCTTTCACGCATAGTTGTGGGTGCTGCATAAGCCTTTGGGGAAATTCTGCCTTACTTAGAGTTCCATGGAACACAATCCTTACGTAAGTCGGAGAGTAGCTGTATCAGAAATTTGGGCATTTGCAAATGGCTTGCAGAAAATCTGCAACCTGTGCAAAATGTGGTTATAAAAAACACAAGACTAACATCTTGAAATGCATAATCTGTAAAGGGGTGCACCCAGCTTACTCAAAAACATGCAAAAAATGGAAGCAAGGGAAACTAATTCAGAAATACATAACACAATACAACACAATGTACCAAAGAGCAAGGAGAATAATATAGCCATGGCCTACAAACAAGCCAACCTATGCCCAAGCAGTGGCCCAATAAAAATCAGTAGAAGTCCAAACCGAAATTTCCATGCTGCCAAAAGAACTGTTTACTGGATTGAAGCCACAAAAACATGAGAAAACAGTGACTACTTCAATTTTTATTCTCACAGAATAGATATCCACAAATCAGCATCACAACAAAGACCAACATAAACCTACAAACCCCAAAGAAACTAAAAAGATGGATATAGGGGAAATAAATACATCTGAAGAACCAATACTTGAAATCTTTGCAGAATAAGAAATGGACATGGACCGGCCCTTTATACCTGAAAAAGAAAAGACAAAATGTAAGAATGCTACATTTCAGCAGCAACCTGAAAGCCTTAGGAAAACCAAATAATGGATCAGTTCATCCAGTGGAACTGTAGAGTCAATTACGATGATGTCCAGTATCTATTAACACACCATACACCAATCTTCTAAAATGCTTTCGTCTTCAAGAGACATACCTTAAGGAACAAGACTCTCTTTCAATAAAAAATTATAAAATGTATAGGAAAGACAGAATAAGAGAAGAGCCAACATGTGGAGGAGTTGCCATCATGGTCCATAACCATATCCCAACCAAACACATTCCTTCAAACAACAATCTAGAAGTGATAGCTGTAAGAAAAACACTAAGACTTTGGGTAACCATCTGTTCAATGTATCTTCCACCAGGACCAGACATACCATTTGAAGAAATAGACCAACTAATCTCCCATCACCTTTCTGTATAATGGGAGACCTGAATGGAAATAGCCATCTGTGGGGAAACACTGACATCAACAGATGAGGACAAATAATAGACCATCATAACCTTTCTCTACTCAATAACTCAATAAAAGTCTGCAAATATTGCACAAGTTGCACATTTTGTTAGGTTGTGATTCATAGGAGAATTGCACTCTTTGGTTCAACCCTGAACTACAGCACTCCTACTACTTTGTGCCCATTGCTTTGCTGTCTAGTCTTTGGCATAATTTCTGTTTAAATACAATTTAATTGATTAATTGACAACACTACACTAAGCTAATAGGTTCCTAAATGCAATGGTACATATTACACTATCAATTTTACATTATACCTCATGCTATCAAATTCAAGTTAAACAGTACGTTGTACCATGGTGTTCACAGAGCTGTATATTAGTTATATCTGTACTTAAAGTAAAATTTCTTAGCTAAAAAGGAAAAAAAAACTCTGTGATAGGACCTTTAAGCTACTTATTTATCACAATTAAAGCTCTAAAATTCCACTGCACTACTACTAGTAGTGAAGATGGGGGGGGGGGAACCCATGGTGCTGCTTGACACCAAACATCCTTTGCACTACTAGTTACATGTACAACATTCATGCCTAAACACCAATACAAAAACTGTATGAATAGTAAGCTGTAACTTACTTAAAAAATCTCTGGCTAAATTTAAAAATAAAAAAAAGGAACAAAAATATGGTAAAAATTTCCAAAACCTTATCCATTCCCACATGCTCAAAATTCTTCATCTACACACTTAGTAATCAAATGTATGGAAGTGCAGAAGTATCATTCATTAATTATATATCATCTGTATTTGATAGAAGTAATGAATTAAACTATTATTTTTAGTTCCCATCAATGATAGTTTTTTAATACAAGAACATGTCCTGAATGAATGACAAATTATAAAGGGCTTCATTTTTAGTTATTTTATCTATTTATATATAATTTTAAATTGATTGTATATAGTTTCTTATTGCTCAAAATATAACATGAACAGTGATGTGCTTTAAAATAACAGATTAATCTGTTATTTTAAAGCCACATTTGACTTGTCACAGAAACTAAGAGATTGCACTGCCCATTGCCTAAATGTTGGTTTCATGGGATAGAATGACTCAAGTGGGTTGTTACAGTTTTTGACTGATATTTTTTGATTAATTATTCATAAGCACAAAAGAACACAGTAAAATTCTCTTCTGCTACTTTACTTTCTGATCATTACAGAGACATAAATGCAATAAAGTGCGTGAACACAGTGAGTCATATCAAATTTTGTTGCAAAAATTAGCACTAATTAAGTGCGAAATCTCACCACCTCTCATTTTAGCGTCAGATGCATCAAAAGGGAAAACATACTTCCCACCAAATTGGAAAAAGTCCATAAAAATGTGCTTGCCCTTAGGGATAAATGTGTGATTTACAACCTGCTGAATATGTTAGTTAATTCTACAGGTAGAGCATAGACTTATGTTGTATGTTGCAGCAAACAAACTAGGTTTGTTACTTTGTGTATGGATCTCATATTGCCCTTGCAATATGAGATCCATCTCTGTGATTTGTACTCAGTATTATATTGCTCTAAATAAAAGCCATCACTGCAATGAAGAAATGTATTGCTGTTTGTTGAAATAAAATATATGCCATTCCCCATACTGTGGTTTGACATTTTTGAGATCTCATCAGTGGGTAAGTAGGTACTATGATGACCTGAATAACCTAGTGATGAGATATATCTACAATATATCGGATGCGAGATGGTATAGCATGTACACAAAAAAAAAAAAAAACACTTAAATAAATTTAGGGCATAGCTTCACTTTGTACATAGTAATATGTAAACCAAGTTTGCTATTTAGTGCATTAGTCTCGTATTATTGTAGAGGCATTTGTCAACTCATGACAGCATGAGGCAGGGATCCCGTGTCCTTTGAAATCGAGGATATATGTTACATTTCCAGGACAGATGCACTGGGAATGCAGCATATGCCTTAGATTTCATGTCTCCCAAAGAAAAATATCTAAAAGATTGAAGTACGATGATATAGGTGGCCATTACATTGGGTCAGCGGGTCTAACTGTTAAGCTTGTTTTTGCTATAAATGTCCTGTTACAGATTTCTAGTAAACCATTAATGTTCTCTTAGCTTTTTGGTTCACTTTTTTACTCACTTTCATAGTTTCAGATTTAATGCTATTGATTTCCAAGATACTGTAAGGATGATGTGCCTGTACCATTACGAGGCTCTTACATTTTCCCCCTTTATAGATATTTAACATCCTGTATTGTTGCCGATAGTGGCAAAAAAAAAAAAAAAAAAAAAAGCATCTTCTGTAGGAATGTTCTAGAAATAGTCTTGTATTATTATTAATAATGTGAAAAAAAAAGACAGAGCTTTAAGTTCATGACTGTTGTGCAAACTGTGTTAGCAGCACAGTTTACTTTGTGGTTTGTTTGCTAGTATGAATTAATTGAATTACCATCCATATGTCAAAAACAGAGTCAAATACAATTATATGTTTTTTTTTTTTTAAAGTTGTGAATTTTTTTTAATCAAGATTCATGTTTTGCAATATGGCACTTTCTAAAAATAGTGTCTTTTTTATTTATTTATTTTTTAATTCTTGCTCGGGTATTTCTCCTAAATATTTGTGTTAATTTGACTTAAAAAAAACACTGTATTTAGCAATTTAATATACACAGACCTCAAATGTATTGAAACACTAAATGAAAAATACATCTGTTTAAAAGAGTTTGATATGTGAAGATTGAAATCTCTTGCTCTGCTTGTCTTATGGGGCTGAAGGCAACTCATTAAGACATTAGCTGCCACAAAACATGCCGGTTGTCTCAGCCTTTTTAGTTTAATAGGTCTTGATACACCTACTATGTTAAATATCCTCAACTGTCAAGTGATTTTCTTGTGTATGATTAGAGTGATCTCTCTAAATTACTTATAGAACATTCATTTCTAGTGACTCTTTTTATTTAATTTATTTCAAATGGTTCTATTACTAAAAAGGTATTGGATAAGAACCCATAAAAGAAATCCACCTTTCTTTTCTTAGTATATATCTGTTAAATTTACTAACTCAACTAGATTTATCAACCACTTTATCACTAGTTACTAGCTCCTGCTTCCACATAGTAAAGCAAGTAATGTGCAAAAAAATATATCCTCCAGGAGCAAAGTTGAATCAAGACATTGTGCTCATCAGTACTCAGGCGTAAACGATACTGATCATGACTGTAGTATTAGTAGTGGCAAATAAGCAAGCAAGCTTATACAGCATCAGACAAAAAAAGAAAACTTTCCATATCACCTGTCTCTCCTCTCTAATAATTTGATTAGGTCTTCTTTAAATTTATTTATGAAACTGTTCACTTCCACTACACCAGATGAAAATTTGTTCCGACAATTAACTACTTTACTTTCTGGCTGAAAGCAGACTTCCACACATCTATCCTGCAACTCCTTCCTCAGTTTGAATTTATTTCCCCTCATGTTTGTTGTCTGAGCAATAGTAAGGATACCATGAGCATTTAGCTTACTCAATCCATTCAAGTCTTAAACACTTCAAACAGATCAGATCAGCTTAGTTTTCACATGCTGAAGTTTGAAGAACTGAAGCCCTTCTTTGTCAAAGCACCCTTTTGTTCCATTCAATCATGTTGCTCTTCTCTGTACCCATTCTAACAGATCCATGGCCTTTTTAAATGAGGCTTTCAGACCTGTATGTAGTACTCAAAATGTGGCCTAACTATTGTATTATACAGTGGGATAATAACCTTTTCCCAGCTGGAAAAATTCCTGTATATCATTGACAAAACTCCACGACTGTTCTAGCAACCTGTGTTTTCACTGCTCAGAGAACTTTGTGTTTTTCTGCATAATTACACCAGATCTTTTTCGTTCTCCATTCCCACAGTGTGGTACCATACAGCTGCTATACTAATCTGGGATTAAATATGCACTACCTTGTGTTTGAAAATATTAAACTTCAATTTCTACTTATCAGCCTCTTAACTATTTTCTTTTTTTAGATCTTATTTCAGTAGCATACCCTGATCCTCCACGGCCTGTTCTAACAGCCTGTGTTTTCACTGCTGAGAGAACTTTGTGTCTGACTGCACAATTACCCTAGGTCTTTTTCGTTCTCAATTCCTCCAGTGTGGTACATATAGCTGCTATACTAATCCGGGATTACATATGCACTACTTTCTGTTTGAAAATGTTAAACTTCAGTTCCTACTTAACACCCTCTGACTAATTTATTTTTCTATATCTTGTTGCAGTAGCATACCCTGATCATTGTCATTAGCCACTCTGCCAACATTTGTATCATCTGCAAATTTAGACAGTGTGATATGCCTTCATCAGTATCATCAATAAATATAGAAAGTAACAATGGTTCCAGCACTGAACCCTAAAGAAATCTACTAATAACATTAGTCCATGAAGAGCAGTGTCCATTGATAACCACTCTGTCTTCTCCCACACAGCCATCCCTTATCCATAATAACTTTCCCTGAATGCCATACTCCTCCAATTTATATAATAGTCATTTGTAAAATAATAAGAGAAGTTTACCTCAATATATTACGTTGAACACTTCCTAGGAAGTGTTCTACATATTATATTGAGGTAAACTTCTCTTATTATTTTACAAATATTGATATCAACATAGAACGTATTGAGCATTACAGCTCTGGTTCATACTATATAATAGTCATTTACATGCAACAGTATCAAAAGCTTATCTGAAATCTAAGTATACAATGTGAAAATTATTTTTGGCATCCAGTTTCTACACCATGCTTAATTTCACTGTTTAGATTATATAATGGTATTTACTGTTACATTATTTTACAAATGTGCATGCAAATAAATGCCGAGAAGTTGTACTTCTAATGATTTTCACTGCACCCTTCATTTTATGTGGCTCAAACAACATTATGTCAATTTATGTGGCTCAGACAATACTGTGAGATGTAAATTTCATGCTTTCAGTGCACTCCACTGCATATTCTGGATTTTGTTGACCAATTGAAGGATAAATTTGTGTCCATATTTGTGTAAAATTCTGTATTTCAAGGTATTTGTCATTCTCAGTAGACTGGCAAAAATGTGACAGTTCATGGACATTGAAACCAACAACCCACACACTTAAATCAGATGGTGGCCATTTATTTTGTACTTTTGAGGTTTAAGCTTGCTTTGGAAAGTATATAATTTAAATTA
Organism: Mastigoproctus giganteus; assembly: GCF_048544385.1. Taxonomy (NCBI): domain Eukaryota; kingdom Metazoa; phylum Arthropoda; class Arachnida; order Uropygi; family Thelyphonidae; genus Mastigoproctus; species Mastigoproctus giganteus. The sequence continues at coordinate 27,282,983 of NC_143575.1, read as the reverse complement.
TTACTTTTGATGTGCCATCCTTTATTATAAACATAGAATGTTGTAAATTATATGCATGGTGTGTATCTGCTGTTTTGTTATAAGATTAAAATTATTTGAATCTTCCACTGTTTTTAGTACATTGTTACTTTAATTTGTGGAAATAATAGTAGCAGCCATATGATGTTGAAGTACTGCTAACTGATCTTTGATAACAAACAGCCAAAACTGCAAAGTTAAGCATTGAAATTTTCATTTCGTTTATCCCTCCCCCCCCTTTTTTTTTTTTAATTCCTGGACATACTGAATATATCATTATGCATTTTTTTTCCCTTAAACTTCTATTTCATGAAATTGCTGTTTTCCACCATAGAATTTTTTAGAAGGTCCAGAAGACAAATACATTAAATCTAAATATAAGCAAGATAGACCCCACTGTGTTTTAATTGAAACACCCTGTCTATGTATAGGCTAATATTGGAATAAATAAATAAATATATGTAAATGTTTGATTGATTTGTAAGTTCTTTAATTTTGTTTACTTTTTTAATAATTGTGAACAAGTGCTGTATGTGTAAGCCATGTAATTTTACATCAGGCGCACTCAATGATAATTATTATTAAACTATAATTGGGAATTCTTTTTCTTGCATATATAAAATCTAATTTATTAAATATTCTTAGGGCATTATTTGATTATGATCCATCCAAAGATAGTGGCCTGCCAAGTAGAGGTCTGTCTTTTCAGTTTGGCGATATACTTCATGTGATCAATGCGAGTGATGATGAATGGTGGCAAGCCAGAAAAATACTTCCTGATGGAGAGGAAGAAGGCATAGGAATTATTCCAAGTAAAAGAAGGTACATTTTACTTGTAAATATTTTGTTTGGAAATAAAGTTGACAGTGCGAGTCCTTTAAATATTTGATCTTATTTCAATTACAAAATGAATTTAATTTTAAAAAAAAACCCAAAGTATGTAAGCTACATTATATAAAATAAATTTTATGTAATAGTTTTGCTGAGGGAAAGAATTACTGAGATAATCTTAACAGTTAATTAAAAATGTACAAGAATACCAACCTGTTGAAGTCAGACAGTTTCATTATCCTTGCAGTAGCTATGTTAAGGGTCATTGTTTTTTTTTGTTTTTTTTTATACCCTGCATGTGAACTGGAAATTTTTCATTTGCCAGCTCATTAAAGAGAGGGAAAAAAAAACAAAAAAGACCAAATAAATGCAAAATTTATCCCAACTACATAGCATGTGAAGATTGTGGTCTGATCCTATTGTATTGGGAACAAGTTTTCTTAAAACGAGATGCTATTGTTTGTATGTTACGGTCACTTTTCAAACTGAAAATTGTAAACATTTCATGCTTATAATTTTCACTAGATAGATATATATCCTGAAATATATTTCAGTTTTACAGGATATTTGGGAAGGTTTTAAGCAGACGTTTGCATGATTCATGCCATTGGTCCATACTAGAATTGCATAGTATATTCATAGCACTGGATGCCACAATTTCAACTTTGATTTTCTTCATGTGATCCTTCATGATAAATTGAGATAAGCCATGGTCATAAGATCTTTTTATATGGGCTTGCGGTGTAACAGTAGTGCAGTTGATGATCCTAGCTTTTGGTCTGCCACTGTGCTTTATATCATTCACACTTCCAGGTGAATGTGTGTATTTTCCAACACATTAGTCGTATTTGATGTCATATCTGGAGTATTCCTAATAAGTTGCCTGTATTGAGTTTTTTTATTTTATTTCTATGTAGCCATTCATGTACCCACATGCTAGTATCTCTATGAGAGAACCTGTTGGGTTTCCTGCCACTGTCTTTGCAACTAGTTTCTTTTTGCTTGAAGAGTGATGCAGTAAGTGCTGATGCTGTGTTTGTTTAAAGTTTCAGGTTACTTGTTTTTCTTCTCCCATTAGTCCAGCAACAAACACAGCATCAGCACTTATTGCATCACTATTCAAGCAAAAAAGCAGCTAGTTGCAAAGATAGTGGCTAGTAACCCAACAGGTTCTCCCATGTAGATAAAAACTTTTTCCCAGCTGGAAAAACTCCTGTATATCATTGATAAAATTGTGTATCTATTTTAAACTAGGTATCTTGCTTCCCATCGTGTAGTGGCCACCTGGAGAGAATATTTCACAGAGTAAAGATGATTTGTATAATCATCTTTACTTTGTGAAATCAATAACAAGTCTTTCAAAAACAGCTAGGAAAAGAATAAAGATGATTATACAAAACCCAATATTCTCTCCAGATGGCCACTACACTATGGGAAGCAAGATACCTAGTTTAAGATTTCCAAAATGGCCAAATTTGAAACAAACTTGATGTTATTTGGTTTTTTAGGAGCATTAGCAACTAAGGCCATATTGCTCCGGGGATATGCGGTGGTCATTCTCTGACCTTTCCGCATCCTCCGTATTTGGTGGTCACAGGCTCGAACCCCGGTCTAATCAAGAAGCGTGTGCTACGCACTACTACTCCTGCCGACCTGGCTATGGAGGCGCCAAACAAACTTGAAAACAGAAGTAACTAATGGTATTGAATATATATAAAATAGGTTTTTAATTTTTTTAATATTTACTAGGGGGTTCTGCTCGCTTTGCTCGCCAACCCCTGCACACGCTTTTCTATGTCGTATGTAAAGGTATGACGGAGTAAGTAAAATATTTTCTACATGAAAGACACACCTGTTGAAACGCACTGATTGATATCTAACCAGTAAATTACCTATGTAATTATAGACCTGTGCATTTATAGCGTGCAGCATTTTCAAGGTCAAATAAATATCACTGTGTAATTATTTACCTGCTGTTACATAGATCACTTAGGAAAAGGCCTGGTAAAAATTCAGATCTTGGGTACCACTCCATACTTCGACCAAAAGTCAGGAAAAAGGCAGTGATTGGCAGGTGCCACTCACTGTTTAGCCCCACCCCTTTACTAGGTTGACATGTCCAGGGTGTTTATTCCCCCCACTTGCTGCTGTTTTAAAATCGGGAACTTGTTTTCCGATTTTAAATCACAGATCTCGACCGTGCAATCACTCCATTCTACGACCATGCCCGCTGTGCGGAAACAAGTGGTACCCAAATAATATATTTTAGTCAAAGACTTTTTGCTTCAGGTTCCATAATGCATGAGGAATATTGTGCATATGAAAGAGCAGGACTAAAATATTTAAATTAAATATTTACAAAATACTAAACTAAATACGAATATATAATATTCATTAATATACAAAAAAACATTACAATGGAACATCAAATGCTAGACAGTGATGCACGTGCACGAGGTTGGTGAACATTATGGAGGCAGTTGTCAATAATTAATTTCATTTGTAATTGCATGTAATTGCCTCACCCTCTTCTCCCATTGGCTCGAATAAATATCACTAGGAGGAAAACTTTTTTTAATGTATAGAGAGATACGCACAATAAGCAGATGTATTTGTGCATGTGCATATTTGAAATTTTGCAAACTTAATGATCGTTTAAACTGGAAACTGTAAGAGAATAAGGGATTGCTATTCTTATTTTACGTTTAAAATGGTTTTTTTTGCAAATGTTAGTAGAATTATTTATTTATTTTTATTATTTTTTTTGTTTATTTTTAGAAAATAAAAGGTGCATGTTTTAAAATTGAAATTTTTTTATTAAAACAAAGCACATAAAGTAAGTACTGTGATCTGTTAAGAAAAGATGAAATATTGGCACCTGTCAGGCGACTGACCGATGTTTTTGCGCACCACTACTGTCGAGTTATCAGATGATATTAATTTATTTTATTTTTATTTTTTCCTACATCCTTTCCATTCATTTATATCAGCATATATTGGTGGTAAGTTACATATAAAGAAGCTCAGCTGTCTTTATTAAAATGTTTTATTAGGCTCAAAATGGTAGTAAGTATTTAATTGACCATTTTATATATATTTTTAAAAAAAAATATATATATATATATATTATCAGTATGTCACTTTTTAATCTTATTGAATAGCATTTAATTTATGAAGATTACATTCTGTTAACTAAAATTCATTAACCTCTTGTTTAGAGTTGAAAGAAAAGAAAAAGCAAGATTAAAATCTGTGAAATTTCAAGGAAGAGGCAGTTTAAATGATGGAAAGGTATGAATCATTAAAGATCAATCCTACTTCAAAAATATTTTTCACATCACTAATATGTACTACTCTTAATTTTCTAACTGGAAATTAATTGTAATTGTCTGTGGAACTTAATAAAGTTAGACTTATAAGCAGAAGAAAATCTGCTTTGTCCTTTGTTTTTTTGTTAAATATACTTTTTAATCATGGTTGGAATAGTTGTCACATTTAGTAAACAGGGCTACTTCTTTGGTCTCAAATAGAGATATAATCAGAAAATAACCACTGCAACTAATACTGTATATGCATATAGTTATCTGTATTTGAACTTCAATAGTTCTTACAGTTCTATTTGATTGTTTTATTATTTAAATATCATTTGCTGTTATTTGCATAACTGAATATGTTTTTATATATTATTTTAAAGATAATACATGTTTATTATTTTTATTATTATTGAATATATAATACATGTTTATTATTTTTTATTTATTTTATTTTATTTTTTTTTTGCAGAACACTTTAGATAGGAAAAAGAAAAACTTTTCTTTCTCTCGTAAATTTCCTTTTATGAAAAGCAAAGATAACAGTGCAGAAGATAGCAGTGATGTTGAGCGTAAGTTTATCAGATGTTTCTGATTTTTTCTCCTTTCCCCATTCTTATAAAACTGGGTTGGTGAACTAATGGTATATGCATATAGTTATCTGTATTTGAACTTCAATAGTTCTTACAGTTCTATTTGATTGTTTTATTATTTAAATATCATTTGCTGTTATTTGCATAACTGAATATGTTTTTATATATTATTTTTAAGATAATACATGTTTATTATTTTTATTATTATTGAATATATAATACATGTTTATTATTTTGTGGCAAATGTAGTAGTAGTAATGGCAAATCATGCAAAAAAGCAAGCTTATATAACATCAGCCAAAAAAAAACCCTACACAGTTCACCCAGCTGTACCCTCCAAGAATTTGTCTAGTTCTTGCTTGAATTTATTCAATTCAACCCATACACTTCCACAACAACAGACAGAAGCCTGTTCCAACAATCAACCACCCGCTGGCTGAAGGCAAACTTTCACACGTGTTCTGCAACCATCTTTCCTCAACTTGAATTTATTGCCTTTCTCTGCACCCATTCCAGCAGATTTAAATCCTACCTAAAGCAAGGCCTCCAGACCTGTATACAGTACTCAAGATGTGGCCTAACCATGGCCTTATGCAAAAGAAAATCGCCTCCTTATCACGCTGCTAGCAGAGTTTCTGTATATCATTGACAAAACTCCATGAGCTGTCCTGGCAGCGTGTCTGCACTGGACAGCTCATGTTGTCCAGTGCAGACACAACCGTGTTGCCCCAGGTCTTTTTTATTCTCCACTACCCTGAATGTAACACCACACAGTTGATAAGTTACTTAGGTTAGCACTACCCATATACAGTACCTTGCATTTGGTAATGTTAAACTTCAACTGTCATTTCTCAACCCATTAACCCAATTTTCCTAGAGCTTGTTGCAGTAGCTCCCACAATGACTGTTGTCAACCATCCTGCCAACTTTTGTATAATCTGTAACATCACTGGGAAACATCACTGATAACATTAGTCCACGAAGAGCAGTGCCAATTGTCTTCTTCCACTTAACCATCCCTTTTTCTATAGTAGTAACTTGTCCATAATACCACATAGCTCCAGTTTGTACAGCAGTCTTTTATGTGCAACAGTGTCAAAAGCCTTCCTGAAATCCAAGTATATGATGGCAAAATTATTTTTTGCATCTAATTCCTTGGTCACTGCATCATAGTAACCTATCAGATTGGTTAGAACTGATAGGGCTGTAGATGTTCTCACATCTGCAGTCCATAAGGACCTTCCCTGAATTCAAGGATGCTCTCATAATTATGGCTAAAGGCTTGCTTACTAACTTTGCTGTCCCTGTTAATATGATTAGATAGATTCCATCTGCTTCCCATTGGAGTTTGATAAACTTCTGGCATTTGTTCTCCTAAAGGATTCTTCATGTGTAAATGTAGATGCAAAATACCTGTTTAATTTGTGAGCATCCTGAGCAGGGTCATCAACAGTTAACCCGTTGTCAACATTTTCCCCAATGTGATTCAATCTCCTCCTGCTGTTAATAAAAACCCTTTTATTAACAGTAGAAGGACTTTGCTGCTGTTCTTTGCTAGTGACTTCTCATAATCTTCCTTAGCTTGCCTAACCAACTTTATGACTTTATTGCAGACTAACTTATATCTACCATAGGCTTTTGAATCACCTGATACTTTATATGGATGTTATGCACTTTTCTTCTGCCATTTGTCTCAATAGTTCATCTGATCTCCATTTAGCTCTAAGCCTTGAACAGTATTTCTTTGTTAGTATGAAAAGCCTAGTAGCTTATATGATTGCTTCCCGTTTAGAATTTGTTATTGGTAACATCATCGATTGGTCCCACTGGATGGAATTTAAACACTGTCTGAGACCAAAAAGCCTTTACCCTTGACAGTAGTTATGTTTTTAATTATATTCTACATTAGTACACTGTAATCACTGCCACCTAGTGGTTCTTTTACCTCTTGATGCATGTAGAATCACTGTTGATAACCAGATTAAGAGTACTACTTCCTCTTGTTGTCTCTCTAACATGATGCTATAGAAAACAGTCATCCAAGAAATCTACAAAAACCTTGTTAGTGTGGGTGACCAAACTAAATTCCAGTCAACATCTGGAAAGTTAAAATCCTCCCATTATAAGACATTCTGATTTACTGGCCCACTATTTCTCTGTATAGCTGTTTGGTATACTCATCACAGTTATAAGGCCTATAATGCACTCCTAATCTCAATTTTGTTTTCCCAGTGCTTATATCACTCCAAACTGACTCAACATTGTACTGGTCACCCATGTTGACTGGATGCACTGCCTTAGATTTATTATGTTTCTTAACTAACTATGTTTCTTAACTATAACCTCTCCACCTCTCGTGTCCTGTCTGTCCTTCCTCTATATATTGTACTCCCCATATTCAAATTCAGCATCACTTATGTCTGAATGACACCATGTCTCTGCTATCCCTACAACATCTGCATTTGATGACTTAATCAGTACTTCAAATTCATTGTTTATTTACAATGCTTCTAGCATTAGTTTACATGCAGGTATACATGCATATGTTCTTACTGTTAGTTACCCTTACACAACCCATGTATTCACTTGTTCCATGATGATCCACAGCAGGGCCTGAAATCCCTGACACCTTGCTTTCTGGGCTGCTGCATTTTCCAATAGAAGCAGTGCAAGGATCACCTTCACTTCTTCGTGTGGCTTTGGTTATTCTGTGTATCCCCATCCCCCATGTTAGCAGTTTTCCAACCCATCTATCTCTGCCTTGATAGCATCAGCAAATATTCTTGCACCCTTTCTATTTAAGTGTATTCCATCCCTGTAGAAGCAGTTTCTCCTGTTAACAAGCACAGACCAGGCTGAGAAAAATTCTACCCCATGAGCCTTGCACATTTTCTCCACAGCTGAATTCATTGACAAGGCTCTCAACATGTACTCCCTCCTATTTTGTCTGGACAGAATTACAGACACTTTCAAATTCAGTCCTAGTTCTTCATATCATTAGTGCCAATGTGTACAACAGTATCACCTTTTCTGCTCTTAAAAGATGATATCTGCCCTACAACATCTACTTTTGCTCCTAGCAGACATACCCCATTATGCCCATGATTAAGGAACATCTAGATTCTAAGGCAATATACCCAGTTGACGTGGGTAGCCAGTATAGCGTTGAGTTAGTTTGGTGTGACATAATCACTGAGAAAACAAAATGAGAGTAGGAATATATTATTGTCCCTATGAACATGAGTAGGGGCCAGTAAATTAATGTTTTATCACAGAGGAATTTTTGCATTCCAGATATTGACTGTAACTTGCAAGCATGCTCACACAGTAGTAGACCATTTCTGGATTTACTAGATACTCTTTCTATAACAGCATATTATCAGTAGTGACTCTACATGCAATAACGATCTTCAGGTAAAGGAATCACTAGATGGCAGTGACCTCAATGTATTGATGTGGGATTTATTTAAAGATATAGCTATTGTCAAGAGTAAAGGGAAAGAACTTTGCTTTTACAAAGGTGACAGCAATGGTTTTAGAAAGTTTTTAAATTTCTTTCAGTGGGACTAACTTACATTGTTAAGAAAAGATAAATTGGAAGTGATCAGGGAAGTAACTGTAGAAGCTAGTTACCTTTTTTATACCAGCTAAGAAATACTGTTTAAAGTTTAGATCCAAATGTACATCACATAACTGATGAGACTAGTGGAAGAGAATAAAATGCATTGAGTGATCATAAATTATCAGTGGGATACAGAAACCTATCATAAGTTTAAGTTAATCTACATTTAAGTCACTAAAGGAAGTTAAAGGCTAAAGCAGATTATGAGAAGTCTTTGGCCAAGAATGCACAAAAATATAGCAAAGAATTCTTTGCTGCTTTTCTAGTATATTCTTAACATACTCTAGAGGTTAAGCAGTGAGTCACATTGGTGCATTGCATATGAATGGCATAGCTATTGATGATCCTGTTTAAGTTGCTGCCAAACTGAATAAATATTTTGCATCTATTTTTACATGTGAACAAGTTTTAGGAATAGGGATACAAGAAGTATACTTATTTTCTGATCGGGGGCTAGGTGATAACTGATAGGAAATTGGTAGAGAAAATGCTGGAGTTAAAAGTAAATAAAGGCACCTCGGTTGGGGAGAACGGAATACATCCAGTTATATTAAAAGCAGCAAAAAGTTAAGCCAACATATTTCCATAATTATGAGGACATCCTTGTATTCAGGGGATCTCCTGAAGACTGAAGATGTGCAAATGTCTCTCCTGTTCACAAAGATTGACCAGGTGGCTAAGTGAGTAATTATAGGCCTGTAAGCTTAACTTCTGTGCCAGGGATAATAATTCAGTGACTAGCTAAACAAGTAATTCAGGCTCATCTTGACAGAAATGCAGTTATACACCAATCACAGCAAGGATTTATTAAGAGGAGATCTTGTCTAATCCATTTTAATAGCTACTGTGAGAGAGTGACAAAATGACTTGAAGTAAAAAAATAATTTCGAAATCATAATCTTAGATTTCAGCAAAGTTTTTGGTACTGTTCCACATGAAAAATTCTGTTCAGATTGAAGGAGTATGGAAACCTACTGCTATGGATAAAGAAATGGTTGTGAGGTGGGGGGGAAGAGAGAGAGAGGGGGGGAGGGAGGGAGGTATGATTACTGATGGCCCTTAATATTATTAGTGAAGTATACCTTATGTTGTGTTGCTGAGCCTCTTACTTCTTTCAATGTTTATTAATGATATTGAGGAAGGCACATCAAGTTTTTTGTGCATGTTTGTTACGATACAAAGGTTTGTTATGATATTATGATTTTTCTATAAAATTTACAGCATTTTACATAAAGATCTATGCCTTTTACAGAAGGTATACTTCTTTTATGGATTTCAGCAAGTTTTGTTTTTGAAAGACATAAGTTGACTGAAATCCATGAAAGAAATCCACAATATTTCTTTCAATGCAGACTCTGTGAATACTGAATTTTATGACATAATTATATTTCTCAGTAATACTCACTGTAGAATAAACAAATTCATAGGTTAGTTTCTGATATGGATAACCTTTTGGGTATCTTTTTTTCAACAGTGAATGTTTTGAAGAAAACTGCTTTTGACACAACTTTTCAGGGGACATACATTCAAATTGAGGAAGAATGGTTGTAGGAGGATAGATATGTGTAAGTTTGCCTTCAGCCAGCGGATGGTCGATTGTTGGAACAATCAACACTGCTCTTCGTGGACTAATGTTATTAGTGGAGTCCCCCAAGGTTTGGTGTTGGGCCCATTATTGTTTTCTGTATTTATCAATGATATTAATGAAGGTATTTCAGGCTTGATGTCCAAGTTTGCAGACAATACAAAGGTTGGCAGGGTTGTTAATGCCAGTATGCTACTGCAACAGGATCTAGAAAAATTGGGCAGATGGGCTGAGAGGTGGCAACTGAAGTTTAACATTGACAAATGCAAAGTACTGTATATATGGGTAGAAGTAACCCCAGAGGAACGTATCAACTGTGCAGTACCATACTCAGGGTAGGTTTTTTTTTTTTTTTTATTTGGTAGTTGTTGGCGCATCGGCTTCTGTGGCCATATTGCACCTCCCAAGGTTTTTGCAGTACTTTGATCCAAGCCCGAGGCGGGAATCGATCCCGCGACCTTTGGGTTGCCGGGCAGGTACTTTACCCACTCGGCTAGCCCGGTCGGCCTCAGGGTAGTGGAGAATGAAAAAGACCCGGGGGTTATTGTGTGCAGCCAGATATGAAGTTTTCTGAGTAGTGCAAGCAAGCTGCCAGAACAGCTCTTGGGGTCTTGTCAATGATATACAGGAATTTTGCTACCAGGGATAAGGAGGTGATTATCCCCTTTTATATGGTGATGGTCAAGCCACACCTCGAGTACTGCATACATGTATGGAGGCTTCATTTTAGGAAGGATGTAGAGCTGCTGAACAAGTACAGAGAAGGGCAACGAGATTGAGAGAAGCAAAGGATGACCTTTTACCAAGAAAGGCTTAAGTTCTGCAAATTAGGCACCTGCAAGGAGATCTGATTGTGGTATATAAGGCCTTGAATGGATTGAGCAAGATCATTGCTGATGACATTCTTCCTCTTGCTCAGATTCCGCACCCGAGGGGGGGCAGCAGAAATTCAAATTGAGGAAAGACAGTTACAGAATAGAGGTGCGTAAATTTGCCTTTAGCCAGCGGGTGGTTGATTGCTGGAACAAACATTCATCTGTCATTGTGGAAGTTGATAGCTTAAATAAATTCAAGAAAGAACTAGACAAGTGAATGGATGGGTGAAATGGGTTTTTTTTTTTTTTTTGGCTGATGCTGTATAAGCTTGCTTTCTTGTATCATATTCCTCTATTAATTCTAATGCTAAATTTTGGGTGTTTTTTTTTTTTTTTTTCTTGGATGACATCATTTGCCACTAATACTTCTGACTGAAGCAAAAAAAACCCAAAATGAATTGGGCAAGCAATTACGTATACTTAACATATGTGATTGCTTGCCTGTTTGGGACTGGAATGCTGGTTATCATTAAAACAGTTAAAGTGAAGCAGAAATATTTGGCCAGTTGATTGCTGTATCTAATTAAATGGAAATTATTTAACTCTCACACCATTGAACATTTTGAACAGTCTGTCCAACATTATAGCATACTCTTGCCTTTGAACTCATAAATGCTAAAACTTACAGTAATTCACTCGCACTGTTAACCCTTCCCCTCCTCATTGATTTTCCACTCCTGAACCTCACTGTTCTTGTCTACATCCCAACTTTTCATTTTTGGGATTACAGTAATTTTTTTTTATATATAAAATGAATTTGTTTTTTTGATTTTGCCATGTATTTGTGCTATTTTACAAAGAAAGGGGGATCTTTTTTGTCATTAGTCAGCTTTTTTTATTTATTTTTTTCTTCTGAAGAGCAGACAATGCAATCCATGTTTGTATCGCTGTATATTAAAACACTAAAACGTTTAGTTTGTGACTCTGAAAAGGAATGCAATATTTCTGGGAAAATAATTTGCAGTATTTAAAGTAATGTTAACTGAAGAAAAGTTATTTCATAAAAGATGTATAGGGTGTTTATTATTGGCTATAACTCTGAGAATGGATTTCTAGCTAGGTCCTACATTATTATTTCTTGTGCATCTTCCCTCTACATCCCAGTTTATGAGACTTTTCTTTATATCTTCTTTATCTTATTATAAAAAGATATAAACTTACAAAGAAAGGGGGATCTTTTTTGTCATTAGTAAGCTTTTTTTCTTTTTTTTTTTTTCTGAAGAGCAGACAATGCAATCCATGTTTGTATCGCTGTATATTAAAACACTAAAACATTTAGTTTGTGACTCTGAAAAGGAATGCAATATTTCTGGGAAAATAATTTGCAGTATTTAAAGTAATGTTAACTGAAGAAAAGTTATTTCATAAAAGATGTATAGGGTGTTTATTATTGGCTATAACTCTGAGAATGGATTTCTAGCTAGGTCCTACATTATTATTTCTTGTGAATCTCCCCTCTAAATCCCAGTTTATAAGACTTTTCTTTATATCTTCTTTATCTTATTATAAAAAAGATATAAATCGGGTATCAGTATATAGGATACATGTAAATATGTATGTAATCTTATATATACAACTGTAAAGTATTTAAGTAAAAAGATATAAAATGTATAAGATATAAATGACATAAAAGATATATTTATATCTTCTTTATGTCCCTATATTTTCTCTTCATGCATCATACATAATTGTAGCCATTTATGCACAATCCATAGTGATCTTATCTTGTAACGTCAGAAAGCACAAATCCATCTTGACATTCCCCACCAATTTCTTGTATGGTCAGCTTATTCTTAATTATATCATATCATTTATGCTATAATTATTGACAATGATCACAGAACTTGTGTTCATTCTTGAACCTTTATGCATAATAAATTTGAATTGTTGAAGCATCTATTCAGTGGGCAGTTCTTACTCTTGATTTATGGGCCTGAAATATTTTACTATCATTTTTATTATTAATATTATCATTAATATTATTATTAATAATAATAATATTAGTAATAGTAACAGCAGTTAAATAGTGAAATTGCCTCAAGCAAGCAGAAGAACAGAATGACGAACACTGACAATTGTTTATTATTTTTGATTATTATGAGCATTTCATTAGTGAGAAAGTTTACTGTTGCCATTACTTAATTTTGTGTGGTATATATACTATGAAAAAGGTATAATGAATAATTTCTTAATTGAAGATTTACAATAATGTTTCTTGTTGTTATTTTTCAAAATTCATTTTGTTAAAGAAGATTTATTTTTATTTTTATAGGGGATGGATCACCAACAAAAGGTTAGCAAAATTTAAGTTCTATAGAAGGATGTATTAACTATGTGGTTGTATGTAGATATCTATTTATATATTTTAATATAAATAATTATAATATACAATATATAACTAATTGTTTTTGTTTTTTCAGCTTCTATAATTTCTGACCAAGGTGTATGCATTCTGTATTTCAGATTTTTTTTCTCTATTTTCAAAATTTTATTTTGTAATTGTGTTTGAATGAGGCAGAATCATTCTAAGTTATCTGAGGTACCTTCTTTTTTAACCAATTAGTGATTTGCACTTTTATAACATGAATAGTTATATGGGGTCTGTTTAATTGTCAGAATTAGAAATTATTTGTGCAGATATTGGTGGGTATTTATTATTAATATTTGTATTCCAACTCAGTAATACAAATTCAAAGCTAAAAAAAAATATTATAAAAGTATATTTATAATAGCAATGGTTTGTTTTCAAAAAAGCTTTTATAATCCCATTAATTTTGAGCTGATTTTTCACATCCAACATTTAGAAAATAATTGTACCCACGAATAGATATTTCTCTCTGAATCCTCCCTCACATAAAGTATAAATGGAAGAAGATTCTATAATGGTATTGTTTTCAAAACCTTATTTAAAGAAAAGAAATTAATAATTGAAAATATATTTTTTCTTCTTTCTTTTCCCTTGTGTAGATTGTAATGTGATATGATACAATATACAGGATGTTGTTTTAGTCATTGTGCTATTTCTTTTCTCTGCAGTTTTGTAAATTTCAGTTTTTTTATATCAACAACATCATTACTTTGTAGAGAAAGCTTTGGAGATTTGGTTGGCAACATTGAATACCCTCCAGCTGATGTGAAGAAAATTGCAGCATACAGCATGCTACAGAAATGAGAATGCAATTATTTCTATTCAGGGAAGATACCAACAACACTGGCAATGGACAGACAAAACAAACAGTGTTGAGGTTAGTGGATCAGTTTAAGAGAACAGTCAGTCTTTTAGAATGAAAGGAAAGATCGTGAAAAAGAACGCTGTCATTAAGAATGCTAGAGAGGGTTGATAAAGCTTGGGAAATCTTGCTGCAAAGCCCAAGAAAAAGTTTGTATTAACTTTCACAACAGATGAGGTTATTTTACAGTTTAGTAAGGAAGATTTATCAAGGTGACTTGTTTGGATATCCTTACAAATTCAGCTCAGCCAGCCAGCCTTAATGTGAATGATTGGCATGTTTGATTTGCCACACAGTTCACTGCACTGCTAGAGTAAGAATGTGATTAAGCAAAATGCATGATTTTGGCTTCTGGAGAATCCATATGTTATTGTTGACAATTCATTACATGCATGAAGATCACAATATAGTGTGCACTTTGGCATTTTACATTTTTGGGCATGTTTTATTGAAGAAAACATAAGTGACATCTACCTCAGTGTCATTGGGGACAACTTAGTGTATTTTTTGTATGGCTGTGGTATTGACATAAATGAAAACTTGTTTCAATAGAACTGTGTGAGGCCTCATGCTGTGGGTTGTCTTGGATGAAATTTTTGACAACAGTGTGGTTTCTAACCACTTCCCTGAGGTGTATGGCAAAGGACTGACATGACCTCCATTGTCACCTGATTTAAGCCCATATGATTTTTATCTCTAAGGTTATCTCAGACAGTGTTTCCATAAACAGAAGAATCCATGACCTATTCTTGCACTGGAGAAAGTAGTTGAAAATTAATTTTTTTTTTCTGTGTCAAAGGAAACATTGGACCATATTCTCCAACTTCACACTCCAACTGCAACACATTGTTGATAAATGAGGAGGGCACACTGGACATGTTGTGGCATGAATTTCCCAGTGTTGCTAAATATAGTTCACATGTTGGGAAAATATAGTTCACACATTAGAAAAAAGATCATACTGTGTGTGTATGTGTACAGGGGTGTTCAGAATTGCACAGAACAAATGTAGAACTGAATTTTACTTTGATTCTTAATTCTTAGGACAATACATTATCCTACTTTAAGGTTTCATATTTTTACTCAGTAAAATTTAAATTTAAAATGGTTTAATTTTCACATCAACTTTGCTCCTGTGTTCATCATTAGTATTAGGCAATATTCACTGAAAAAAAAAAATAGCAAAAATCCCAGGGGAGTTGTGGACAAGTGACAAAAATCAGCCATGATTTTTATGTGAATTTTAAAGATATCATAATAAGTAATATTCCAAAATCAAAGTAAAAAAATAGGCTTTTGAAGTGTGCAGGTTATAGCATACCTGCATTTTTAAACAGCATCTTTATATTAACGAATTCTCCCCCTTAATAAAACAACAGTGAACATTGAAAGAATAAGCATTCCACAATAACACTGCTTACTGGCAGTGATAATCTCAGAAAGCATTGTTTAACACCTTCACCATTCCAAAATTCTGTGGGATGTGAAGAGCAGAATTCCAAAAGGTAGCCACAGTGATTGAGAAACCGAGATTATGCAGATGATCATTTTCAAATAAATGAATGTTTTTGAATACAAAATAAATAGGAATTTGCAGATTCATAGCTCGCAGTGAGTTGAAAAATTTGCACATGCAAAAGTCATAGGAAGGCTGTGTGAAGCAATTTGTTTGTGAGATATGTGTATTTTCTCACCACATTCATTTGAAGAATCATCTGCAGGTGTGAAAACTCAAGTTTTAGATTGTAGGGTTCTTCTGTAACTGCGCTTTTGGTTCTGAAGCTTCATTTCACTAATGATTCTATTATTTTTGGAGGATATATACCACTTTCTCTAAATCACTCTGCAGTGAATTATTTCTGGACAGATCTACAAATTGGAATAGTCCAACTGAGTGTGACACTTTTCCTTCAATATAAGAAAAAATTGGATTAATGTTCCATGTTTTTTTAATGAAACAGTTACTTTTAACCAGCTTTTCCACTGTATAATGACTGGTATTGGTGGAACACATGGTGGCAGTTCCTTTTCAATTAATAAAAGAATAACAGTATTTATGGTAGTACTGTGCGAATACTTTGCATCAAGATTGTAGGGTTCTTGATTCATATGCTGCTAATATATACACATTAGCAGCATGTGAATGTAATCATTTCAATCTTAATATCTTTGATTCTATTTTTATTTAATACGGCAATAATATTGCAAAATCACATTCTACCTGTTTATTTTTTATTTTACAGATAACCTAAACACATCAAACACCAGTGATACTGAAGCCAACAGTAAGTGATTTTTAAGGTTACTGTCTACTAGTTCTAATATTTTTTTTTTTTTTTTTTAATTCTGTTTGGCAGCAGGAGGTACAGTAAACTTAATCTACCAACTACCATAATAAAATGCTTATATTCTATTTCAACTAATATAGCTTCTCCTCAGTTACTGATATATCATTTATATTTTGGGATGAAACAACTATAACCAGGTTTTGTCAGATCAGGTCACCTTTTGCCACTTCTCAAATGCCGAAAGTGTCGGTTCTCTACATCTGTCAGTACCGTACAGGTATCATTGTGGGGGGGGGATGATGACCAGCTTTTTCCTTGGCAGATAAGTCAAGGGCTAAAAGGAGCAAACATGGCAAACACAGACCATCAGGAGTATATTTATTTAGATAGACGTAGGAATACACATATGCATGGGCTGGCATGTTCCCCCTCTACTCCCCCTGAATATGCCCCTATCACAACTACTTGTTTTTAGATGACAGTAGTGGAACTTAATGAAGTTGTATACTCCATCTGTGACATTATATGTTCTGATATATATCCCTTTTCACGCCACTTTATTGTGATTTTATTTATGGGTAGTTGTTAGATTGCAAAATTCTTCTTGGCCTCACATTAGCATACTGTCTCTGGCCACATGGCCACCACTGACTGTATGTTTTCTGATTTTTGGTATGGACATATGACACTTTCTGTGACAAAGCAGATTCCTTGGATAATGGGGATGCACTTAATAAGCTGACAGTCATTGTAATTGTTTCTGTGGCACTGTTACAGCTATAATAAACTATAGAAAAGATGCAGCAAAAAGTAACAATATTAAATTTTGATACAAGGGAGCATTCCTATAGAGAATGACAGTCTTCACTTTTGTGAGTTGCAAAGTCATGAGATCGGACATCTGAGTAGGTACTTGATTGAGGTACTAAAGGCTTTGAACAGCTTGCCTAAATTAAATAATGGGGATGGCATATATTCTCTTTTAGCCAAAGAGACTATTGACTCAGCAGTGGTCATGTCTCCTGTTGTAACAGAAGTGGTTAGGCTAAACCTGACAGGTACACAACTTTTTTTTATTTCTGAAAAAAACATTTTTCATTTTTACTTGAAGTATACCAATCATGACCTTTTACTAATGGATTTCAATTTCATACGCCTAATTATATATTTCAGAAAATAATAATTGTGTATATATATATGTAAATTTAATTTTTGAAAAATTTAAAAATGTTTTTTACACATGTACAAAACAACTAAACAGAATAAACAACCATTCTGTTATTTAAAAAAAAATTATAAACAAACTGTAAACAATATTATTAGTCATTTCCATTTTCTAGTTCATAAATTTAACCCTTTGTTGTCTGAAGTTGCACCCATTGTGACATTATAAAATTTCAGTCTAGTGTCATGCCAGTCAGCATTTGTGATTATGGAATTTATTTACCCACTATGCTGGTCTGGTGCAATTTTTGTACTATCGTCTATTTATATTTTATATAAACAAGCTGAAAGGCTAACTCACATGTTTATTGATGTTTATATTCATCTTTTAAGGCATAGTTGGTTTTTATATTTAGTCTTTCACTTGGATGTCATGGTGCTGTGAATAATGTTGGTGTTTCCAATTATGAAATTTGCTTTCTCTTTGTAATTGGCTCAATTATTGTACTGTCATCTATTTATATTCAATAGTTAACATCAGATGGTGGTTTTTTTTTTTTAATATGTCTTTTGAAGTCAGTGTCTCAACCAGTGCAATCATTGGTATTTCTAATTATGAAATTTATTCTCCCAGTGCTGGCCCAAGTATTCTTTATATATATACTTCATATAAACAATATTACAAACTAAATTGATGTTTATATTCAATAGTTCAATAGTTAGCAGGCTTAGAGGAGCAGGTATTCTGTGTGTTGTCAGACACTGTCTAAAACACTGATGGATCCAATATCTTTCTATTACAGAAGATTTAGGAGAAGTCCGGTTGGCCTGCCTCCCTAAAATCCACTCATGCACACCTTCTCGATGGTAAGCCCTGTTACATCACTTAGGTGGCAACGAATGTGTGTAGAGTGGTTCTCTTCAAGACGCCTGGTCATCGTGAAGAGGAAAAGACCAAACCCTCCAGCATATGACAGCACAATGAAACAAATGGCCTTCAGACCTCAGCGGCTTTCACTCCCCCTCTTACTGCAGCAAGAGGATCAGAGTGGAAGCAGAGGGTGCTAAGAATCTCTGGGTATGACCAGGCTGCCATGCACGGAAACTGAACTTGGCCTGTTACAACGTAAGGTCGCTCATTGGTGAAGGCAGGATATTAGAGCTAGAAAAGGAACTAGAAAATGTGAATTGGAATATCATCGGTTTGGCTCAAACAAGAAGAAGAAATTAATCACTTATAAGTTTACCAAGTGGAAATCTGCTGTACACCAATGGAAACAGTGAAAGGAGCGAAGGTGGAGTTGGGTTTCTGGTCCATAAAGATATAAAAAACATTTTGGAATTCAAAAGTACATCACCAAGGGTGTCAAGACTAATACTCAAGATTTCTATGAGGTACAAGCTAAAGGTTATAATGATTTATGCACCAGCATCGAGCCATGATGATGAAGAGGTTGAAGAAATGTACACCGAAATTGAGAGTCTTCTAGATGAGCAGAAAACCCACTACACTATTATTATGGGGGACTTCAATGGTAAGTTTGGAAAAAGACAAAACTGCACAGAAAGGGGCACTATAGGAAATCTTGGAATTGGTGAAAGAAATGAAAGAGGTGAAAGACTTGTGGAATTTGCAGAATCTCAAGGATTGTCAGTAATGAACACTTTTTTTCAAGAAAAGGGTGAAAAAAAAAGTGGACATGGAAGAGTCCAAATGGATTAACAACTAATGAAATCAACTTCATCCTCACTAACAGAAGATATATCATGAATGATGTTACTGTCCTGAATAAGGTAAATGTTGGAATTGATCACAGAATGGTAAGATGCACACTTGATGTAGGAAAGGAAAGGAAAAAACTGACTCAAGTAAATAATTAGCATTAGCATTAGTAGAGGCATTTGATGCAAGAAAGCAAGCTTATGCAGCATCAGCCAAAAAAAAAAAAAAAAAAAAAAAAAACCACTTCCACTTCACCCTTCTGTTCGTTCAAAATACTTGTCCAGCTGAGCCTTAAACTTATTTAGGCTATCAACTTCCACTACAAGGGATGGAAGTCTGTTCCGCCAACCAACCACCCGCTGGCTAAAGGCAAATTTCCGCACGTCTATCCTACATCTGTCTTTCCTCAATTTGAATTTATGCCCTCTCAGGTGATTATTCTGAGCTAGAGGAAGAATCCCATCAGCATTGAGCATGCTCAAACCATTCAAGGCTTTATACACCTCTATCAGATCACCTCGCTGGTGCCTAGTCTCCAGACACTGTAATTTGCAAAACTTAAGCCTTTCTTCGTAAGAGCACCCCTTTGTTCCATTCACTAATCTTGTTGCCCTTCTCTGTACTCGTTCCAGCAGCTCTACATCCTTCTTGAATTGAGGCCTCCAGACCTGTATACAGTACTCTAGGTGTGGCCTGACCTTATACAAGGGAATAATCACCTCCTTATCCCTGCTGGAAAAATTCCTGTATATCATTGACAATACTCCATGAGCTACTCTTGCAGCCCGTCTGCACTGCTCAGAGAACTTCATATCTGCCTGCACAACCACCCCCAAGTCCCTTTCATTCTCTACCACTGTCAGTGTAGTACCACAGAGTTGATATGTTGCTCTGGGGTTGCTGTTTCCCATGTGTAGTACTTTACTTTGTCAATGTTAAACTTCATTTGCCACCTCTCAGCCCATCTGCTCAACCTTTTCAGATCCTGTTGCAGCAGCATAGTGTCAGTAGTGTTCTTGACAACCCTGCCAACCTTTGTATCGTCTGCAAACTTGGACATTAAGCTTGATATACCATCATCAATATCATTTATAAATACAGAAAACAGGTCTTTGAGATAACTGAAGAGGAAAAAAAGCAGTATGTCCTGGAACTTAAGATCAAGTTTGAGCTTCTGCAGACTGCTCAGGACCGAGATATCAACGAGGAATATTAAAACTTTCTGAAAGTGATAAAGTCTAAGAAACCTATAGGGAAAAAGAAATCCAAAGAAGAAAAAATTAGTCAAGAAACGCTTGTTGTGATGAACCAAAGGGGACAAATGAAGAGCAAGATAAACACTGACAAGGAGAAAGTTGAGTATACTGAGTTATGCAAAGCCGTTAGAAAGAGACTCAGAGAGGACATAAGAAGATTTAACACAAGAAAAGTAGAACAAGCATTAAGGGAAAACAAAGGATTTAAATCAGCAGCCATGAGCAGTAATACAGAAAGACAAATGATACTGAAACTGAAGAACAGCGGTGATATACTTATAAACAGCAGAGAAGGCATAATTCAAATAGCAGAAGACTACTATAGAGAATTATACAAGGAGCAGAGGAATGATGCCAGCAGTGGGGAAGATGGATTGCAAAGTAGCAACACATACGACATACCCGATATTCTTCCTGATGAGGTAGAACATGCATTGAAGAAAATTAAGAATCAGAAAGCCCCGGGGGAAAGATGAAGTTACTGTAGAGTTGTTAAAATTGGGAGGAAGAGACATAACACAAAAACCGGCAAGGCTCTTCACAAAGTGCATTAGAAAAGGTGTGACGCCTAAGCAGTGGAATAATGCAATCATAGTTTTGCTGCATAAGAAAGGAGATAAATCAGAAATTGGAAATTATAGACCAATTAGCTTGTTATCCCACATCTACAAGTTGTTCACAAGGGTCATTACTAACAGATTAGAAAGAATACTTGATGAGAATCAACCGAAATAGCAAGCTGGCTTTAGGGCAGGATTCTCAACTATGGATCACCTTCATGTAATATCACAGCTAATGGAGAAAGCAAATGAATATAAAACACTATTATGCCTGGAATTTGTGGATTATGAAAAGGCATTTGACTCCATACAGCATATGGCAATGTTTCGGGCACTGGAAAGACAAGGCATAGATATCCCATATATTATGATTTTGAAGAAAATATATGAGAATGCTACCTCCTTTATTAAACTAGACAAAGACAGCAGCAAATTTAAAATCGAGAAAGGAGTTCGACAAGGAGACACAATATCACCGAAGCTGTTTACTGCTGCCCTTGCGGAGGTGATTACAGAATGGTAAGATGCACACTTGGTATAGATGTAGGAAAGGAAAGGAAAAAACTGACTTGAGTAAATAATAATAAGGTCTTTGAGATAACTGAAGAGGAAAAAAAGCAGTATGTCCTGGAACTTAAGAACGAGTTATGCACAGTTAGTAAGGATTTTGGACTAAAGATGAATATGGCTAAAACAATAGTAATGATGAACAAGTATGCCACAGAAAGGGACATAATGATTGAAGGAGCAGTAATTGAAAAGGTGGAGTCATATACTTATCTGGGACAAGTTATTAGCTGTAATAATGATAAATGGCTGGAAGTCAAGAGAAGAATAAATTTTGGATGGATAGCATTCAGGAAATATAGTCACATACTTGAAGAGCAATATCCCAGTTTGTCTGAAACATAAAATAATGAACCAATGTATACTCTCCATCATGACTTAGGGAAGTGAAACTTGGGCACTCACCAAAAGAATAGAAAAGCAGCTGAGAACTACACAGTGAAGAATGAAATGAATTATATTAGGAATCAGACTGTGTTAGATAAGAAGAGAAACACATGGATTAGGCAGCAAACTCGAGTAAAGGACATTCTTATCAAAACTAAAGAACTAAAATGGTCTTTGGCAGGAGACATAGCACAAAGATAAGATGACAGATGGATTAAGAAAATTACAGAATGGTACCCAAGAGAAGCTAAGAGAAAACCTGGAAGACAACAACGGAGTTAGACAGATGAAATTCATGAGTTTGTGGGTAGTAAATTGATGGCCATTGCACAAAACAGAAGGAACTGAAAAGTTGCTTGAGAGGCCTTCATCCTGCAGTGGATTGAAAATGACTGATGATGGGGGTGTTTCTCGTGTTTTTTTTTTTTTTTTTTTTTCTTTTTTTTTTTTCTTTTTTTTTTTTACTTTGTACCAAATTGAATTTCAGTGGGCTTATCCATTTCCTCATCTCTCCTCAAGAAATATTGCCTCATGGTTATCCATTACTTGAATATTAAAGAAGTTTTAGTAAAAACGTCTTGATTAAATACTGATATGAACTTGATAAACACTTTCTGAAGTGTTATTTGATAGTAATGTGTGTGTATATACAGTGTGTACATTACCTAATATTTATTTATAAAAAGTAAATACAAGTTCTTAATGATTGGTTACTTTCTATCAAAACTTGAAAAATCATTGTGTAATGGAATGGTTTATTTCTAAAATATATATTTTTTTTTTGAATAACTTTTATTATATTTGAATGATTTAAATTAATATTTTTAGGGCTTCCAGAAGAACCTGTCTTGTCATATGAAGCTGTAACTCAACAAGAAAGTAAGATTAAGAACTTTCCATGTGTATTCACTAAAATCC
Source organism: Mastigoproctus giganteus (assembly GCF_048544385.1). Classification (NCBI taxonomy): domain Eukaryota; kingdom Metazoa; phylum Arthropoda; class Arachnida; order Uropygi; family Thelyphonidae; genus Mastigoproctus; species Mastigoproctus giganteus. The sequence goes on along the minus strand of NC_143575.1, from coordinate 27,260,055 downwards.
AGAATTTACTAAAATGTACTTAATCTGAGTTTTGTACATGTGCTACTGTATCACAGATTAGAGATAATAAGGAGTTCCTTGATGCATCCATTACCTTGTCACCAAGCATTCCTTTCTAATATGAATTTATTTTATCATTGCTGCTTCTACTTGTATGTTAAAATAAATTATTTTATTTTATTCTAGGTTTGCTGACATTTGCATTTCTGCTAAGACTTGATACTTGATAAAAACATCAGTAAAATAACAAATTGCTATATTGATTAAATGATGCATTTCTCTTCAAATTTAATTAATGTTGATCATTATATTTCATTAATAATTGATCTCTCTGTTAATGGTAAGGAAATATTGATCTCATAAAAGATGTTGAAAACACCATCAAATTGATGCTCTCTCTCTCTCTCCTCTCTCCTCTCCTCTCATCTCTCTCTCTCTCTCTCTCTCTCTCTCTCTCTCCTCTCTCTCTCTCTCTCTCTCAGAAAGAATGAAATAGTCTGGATTTTTGTTTTCTCTCATATTGTTCTGATATGTGCTTTTAAAATTTAGTGAATTAGCACCTTTCTTAATCATTGGAAGTGCCAAATTCCTTATGCTATTATAACCAGATAATTCACATATTGCAAGTGGATAATCTTATTTCACACAAGTAATGTGTGAAATGAGACCAATTTGCGGTATCCGTAATCATTTTCCTAGATATTTGCTTCTTTATCCTGTAAATTCTCAATGTATGTATTGAACTTTTCTTTCTCTTTTTTTTTTTTTTTTTTTAATTCTTTCTCTGGTTATCCCCCCCCCCCCCACTGGTTTCATAATATGTTACAATTTGATTATAACAATCATGCAAGTAAACAAATTTTATTTATTTATTTGGTAACTCATAAAATAAGCTACTTTTGACTAGCATTGCTACACTGATCATGAAAATGACAAGCAGAAAGTTTTAGTTGTAGTTGCAGCACAGTTTTTGGATTTAAAAAAAGATTCAATTATTTTTACAAAAGAGATACGCATGTAAATACATTTATTATGCAGTTTCAACAATGAAATTTCCAAGAGATTAACTTATTCATTAATAAAACATCATTCTTACATTATGTAGAATGCAAAAAAAAAAAAAAAAAAAAAAAAGCAAAATATTCAATAAAATAAAATTATTTTTTCCTCTTGTGTATAGTTACACATTCTTTGATAGTATTATTCCATTATATCCAGGTGGAATCTTTCACCTTTTTCATTACTAACAGCACTCACGTTATTAGGAGAAAGAATCTAGATCAGTGTTTCCCAAACTGTGTTCCATGAGATATGAACAAGTGTTCCACAAAAATTTGTAATTAATAATTAAAAAAATAAATTTTGCATATTTGTAGCATACACCACTTTTGTATCATTATCATTTTTAACATTATTTTCTTTTGGTTATTAATTTACCGGCATAGACTAATAATCAAATAGACCATGGAACACTTTATTTTGGCGAGCTTTGCATAGAAAATTGTATGTGTACAGGTAATGCCATCTACAAAAATCTAGCAATGTGGTGATCTAATATGCCATTCATAGGCGATTTAGCCTGGAGTACACGGGTTGAAGGAGAGGGGGAAGCGAACTGATATCATAACTAAACTCACTTCCTTGTATAAATTTTTTTGATAATCAGTATTTTGAAATATTATTATTAAAATAAATGAGTATGGATTTGTAGTTGAAAAAAGGAACTTTAAAACGAGAAGCAAGTACTTCTAGTATTGCAACTGTGGTAGATGAAAACGAACACAATATTGTTTGTCACACTTCAAAGTGAGGATGAACAATCGCAGCCTTTTGTTCCCCAAAAATCCGAAGTGAAAAACAGGAACCAACTAATAAGACGAAAACAAAAGTATGATGACAGTTATTTGAATTTCGGCTTTACATGTGTTGGAAATAAAGATGCTCCTGATGCACAGTGCATCGTATGTAATAAAATATTAGCAAACAGTTCTTTGGCTTCCGCTAAACTTGTGTTTCGTAAGTGTTCACTAAAAAAAAGGGGAGGAAACACTGATCTAGATGTAAATATAAAAAGTGTATTTTAAGAGACATTTAACAGCCTAAATTTTTGTTACACAAAAGTTCATCCAGTTGTTTATAATTTTTTAATTACCTAAACACCCATAAACTAAGGATTTAAAAGATTGCCGCTCAGCTAACTGAATGGGTTTTAGTTTTTTCGCAGCACTGTCATGTTCATTTTCTGATTTGTGGACCAACAAAGATTCATTTGAGTTTTGCATTCATTTTGAAAATTTTTCCTTTAAATGGTTATACCATCACTTTCTTTGTTCAAGGCATTCATAAAATTTTACACTATATTTACCTTGTAATGAACTCTTCTTGTTCTAGCCATCCTGTGACAACAGATTGTTCTGTTGCTCAACTATCCCACAAGAAGAAAAACAGTAATACTTGGTAAATCTTACCCGAAATCCATGTAAAAGCACGACGACTTAAATTCATCACATAACTACTATTAATGTTAATATTAGCCATATGGTGCAAGAGACCCAGATAAGCAAAAAACATTAAATAAACTACCTGTTTTACCATCCTCATTTTAGTGCTTATCCAGCTGACATTTTAAATTTCTCCAACCCATCAATGTCAACTACCTGCAGAAGTAACTTATTCTACTATTACCAATTTAATAGCTAAAAGAAAACCTAAATGATTCATAATCTGAATATGGCATCTAAATGTGGAATCATAATAACTGTGAAATTTCACTTTCATTCCTTTTAGTAACTTCAGTGAAGTTGTCCCCATGATGCCTGATTACGTGGTGCTATAGCCCACATATTCAGTGCTGTTCCTAATATGGGCACCCTTTTGTTGATCTTAGCAAGTTGGTTGTTCATATTTAGACTCTGTCTTTTTTTTTTTTTTTAAATCCATATAGTTTTCCATACTTTAATCCAGTATTCTAACTGCAGTCTTATAATTGCCTTATACAGTAGGATTATGACCTTATATCTAAGGAAATGTTCAATAAATCATTGAATAAAACACCATGGATCCTCTTTGCCTCCTGTCTGCATTGCACAGAGAAATTCATGTCTACCTGTATTCTAACCTCCAAGTTCCTTTCTTCCTCTACTGTTTTTAATTAAACCTTACCAAATGTATAAATTATTTTAAGTTTGCTATTTCATGTTAAGACCTTGAATTTCGTTGCATTGAGACATATCTGTCAATTTTTTGATCATCCTTGAAGACTGTGTCATCCCAGGTGCCAAGCAATTTTTAGTTTGACCAAATGATTCACAACTGTCTTGATAGAGCTTTTGAATAGTGAATTTTTTTTTTTTTTTTTTTTTTTGTTATCATTACAATTTTTATTTATTTTGAAATCTGGAGAATTTTTTTGCTGTGCAAGGAGTAGGTAGAAGCCCGGAAAGGAAAGTCCATTTCTCTGTGTCTCTTCTAATAGCACTAACCTAGTTGCTTAGTCACCTTGTGACACTGCTCTTGTCTCCCCATTGAGGAGGGAAGAGGTAACCTGAGAAGAAAAATCTTTCCATGGCCCAAAAAAGGGAGCAAAACGAACTCCTCAAAATCTTACACAGTCTAATGATGACTTGCTTGTTGGGGTGTCAAATGAATGGTAGTCAAAATGGCTCAAAAAAAAAAAAAAAAAAAAAAGTCTTTGAAGGAATATCTATTTCCATCTCCCTCCCTCATACTACTATAAACACCTCCAGGTAATAGTTGAGTTGGACCTTCCGAACTTAACAGAGGATGAATTGAAAACTAAACTACAGGGCCATGAGTTTGTGCATGTAAAATGCACCTATACCAAACAAAATAATACTCTGGTTCTGACCCCGAACATAATTTAATTTGGACCTTCAGTACACCAGAACCTCCAGCATTCATCAAAACAGGTTATCTCAACCATCCCATAAAGATTTGCATTCCAAACACAGACTGCAGAAGTATCTCTTATATTTCTTAAGTTATTAAACATGAAATAATTCCATGACAGAAGTATTTTATTTTATAATTTCATTTTATAAGCATTTTATTTTATTTTCTTCGTAGTTACCTATGCTCGACCAGTCATCATTCTTGGTCCTCTTAAAGACAGAATCAATGATGATCTAATCTCAGAATATCCTGACAAATTTGGAAGTTGTGTTCCACGTAAGTAAAACAGTATTTACCTGATTAATAATTTATAACACACTTGAAGAGAGAAGGCTGAAATTTTCCCTTATGTTACCAGTGATATTATGGAGTAGCATGCCTGATGATAGATTGAATATATTTAATTTTAGGAGTCTACTACATAATTTACTTCTTTTAGATACCTTTTGTGAAACAATGTGTTTGAAAATAAGTAATAGAATTTAAATATTGAAGTTATTTTAATTTATTTTTAGATACAACCAGGTTAAAAAGGGATTATGAGGTTGATAGTAGAGACTATCATTTTGTAGCATCCAGAGAACAAATGGAAAAGGACATTCAGAATCATTTATTTATTGAAGCAGGTCAATACAATGATAATCTTTATGGTACCAGTGTAGCATCTGTAAGAGAGGTTGCAGAAAAGGTAAGCATGATTATTGATTTGCTCTGAATTAAATTGCTGACACAGTTTTAAGAAATGCAGAAATCTTCCTCAATGTGAATGTATTTACTTAAATACAAGATAACCTCCAAATGTAGTATTACAAACTGTTAAAAAAAAATCATTATGGGATCTAAACGAATGATTTCTGGAGCTAGTGTTTTTCTCACATATTTGATATTATTGTACACATTTAATTATTTAATATTATTGTACACATTATTTTTTATAGTATCTTAAACATACATAGCATTCTATTTTTATAACCAGTGTCTCAGAAGTCTAGGGCTGATTGCATGAAAAAGAATACAGGATACTTACAAACAAATGATGTTTCCTTTAAAACACTCTTCCTTCACTCCCTTGCATTTAAATATTATGTCTGGCACTGTCAAATGCTGCTGATTGGAATACTTATGTATAGATTGTAAGTTATAGTTGAACTGCCTTTAAAAATAAAAGAAGCAATTGTATCAAAGGGTGTTACTATATTCTGACACCATATCGGCAGTTTTCATTCAAAATTTATGACATTTATTTTTTCATGTTCTCCATATTCAGCAAGTGGTGAGTTTTAAACACATTCTTTCTCTTTGAAAGCTAATAACTGACAGTAGTGCAACAGATTCTAGTATCTAGAATCTGTTGCACTAGCACACTGCCGTTACTGTCATTAACAACCCTGCCAACTTTGACACTAAGCCTGATATACCTTCATCAATATCATTGATAAATATACAAAACAACAGTGGACCCAACGTCGAACCCTGTGGGACTCGACTAATAACATTAGTCCACGAAGAACAGCATCCATTGATTACCACCCTCTGTCTTCTCCCACTCAAGCATCCTTTTATCCATTGTAGCAACTTACCCTTAATACCATTCTGCTCCAATTTGTACAGTCTTTCATGCGCAACAGTGTCAAAAACTTTCTGAAATCCAAATATATGATATCAAAATTATTTTTTGCATCCAGTTCCTTTGTAACCACATCATAATATCCTATCGAATTTGTCAGACAAGACTTTCCCTTAATAAACCCATGCTGTGTCTGAATTATTGCTGCAGTCTTGTCTAGATGATCCTGCAATGCATCTTTAACCAGTGACTCCATTATTTTACCTGGAACAAAAGTTAAACTAACTGGTCTATAATTACTCGTGTCACCCTTCGATCCCCCTTTGTGAATTGGGGATACATTTGCATATCTCCAGTTCATGGGGACCACCCCTGAGTCCAAGGATGCTCTCATAATTATGGCTGAGGGTTTGCTTAGTTTCTTTGCCGCCTCCTTTAGTATAACTGGATAGATCTCATCCACCCCAGGTGCCTTTCGTATGTTTAACTTCAACAATTTCTCCTCCACTTTGCTCTCAGTTATTACAAAATCATTAAGTACCCTGCTACAATTTGATAACCTTCTGTCATTTTCAAACCTTAATAACTAACATTGTGTGAATGTAGATGCAAAATACTCATTCAGTTTGTTTGCTATCTGCACAGAATCATCAACAGTCAAACCATCGATCTCAAGTGGATCAATCAGATTCATATATTAGAGTTTATATAAGTAAAGAAATCCTTGCTGTTTTTCTTAGCATTCCTTTGCCAAAGATTTCTCGTAATCTGCCGTAGGCTTCTGAGTCACTTGATAATTTATATGCATCCCATGCATTTTTCTTCTCTGTCACGAAGTCTCATTAGTTTATTTGATAACCAATTAGGCCTAAACCTTGAACAATATTTCTTAATAGGCATGAAACTTTTAGTAGCTTCCACGATTAATTCCTTGAATGCTTCCCACTTAGAATTTACTGTTGGTAACATCGTCAGTTGATTCCACTGTACAGAATTTAAAAATTGTCTGAGACCACTGTACTCACCTTTACAGAAGCAAAACCCCCTTCCTTTACCCCCTGATGGTAATGATATCTTTAAGTAAATCCCACATCAGTACACTGTGATCACTGCCCCCTAGTGGTTCCTTTAACTACAAATTCTTAATACACGAATGATCACTGCTGATAACCAGATCAAGAGTATTACCCTCTCTGGTTGCCTCTCGAAAACAATCATCCAATAAATCCACAAAAGTCTTACTCGTGTGTGAGTGACCAACCCACAAGTTCCAGTCAATATCTGGGAAGTTAAAATCCCCCATTATAAGACATTCTGATTTACTAGCCTACTCTATTTCTCTGTACAATTGTTCATTGTACTCATTCGAGTCATTAGGCCTATAATACACTTCTACTCTTATTTTCGCTTTCGCAGTGCTTATGTCACACCAAACTGACTCAACAGTGCACTGTTCATCTATATCAGCTGGATGCACTTCTTTTGATTTTGTTTTTCTTAATTAACAGCATGACACCTCCTCCCTTCCTATCCTTTCTGTACACATTGTACTCCCCAAATTCCAATTCTGTATTCCTAATATCAGTGTGACGCCACGTCTCTGATATCCCAACAATATCAGCCTTTGATGTCTTGACCAACACTTCAAATTTATCAAATTTATTTATTATACTTCTATCATTGGTATACATGCACCTATTCCTATTCGCCCTGACACATCCCATATACCCACCTGTTTCACGATGACTGCCATCGGTCCCTGAAACCCCCAGCACCCCTCGCACCAGGTTGCTACGTATTGTAATAGAAGTTGTGCAAGAATCACCTTCCCCTTTGCCTGCGGCTACTTTTAACCTTTTAGTCTGTGAATCCCCCCCCCCAAGCTAGCAGTTTTCCGACCCACCTAACACTGCCTCGATAGCTTCAACAAATATTCTTGCACACTTTCTATTTAAGTGAACCAGCGCATTCTGCCTTGGAGATTGCCGCTGTGTTGCCTGATGCCCAGGAGTGAGCTCTAGCGTTGAGTTGGGCAGCTGACAGCTTGATGGGTCCGTGTGTTTAGTACATGTATACTCTTCTGTGTCAAATTAGTCTGCACAATATATTTCCAAATGCCACATATTTGGAGAGGTCGGTTTGGTACCCAGACCTCTCCAACAACTGAAGGAGTTTCTAGTCTTTTTCAATTGAGGTAGTAATTAGTTGATCCTTGGTAGGGATTTTTGTCCCCCTGTGTTCCAGGTTTTTCAGCCTGTAAAAAAAAACAAATCAGCCCATGAACACACAGATTTCTACAGATATGAGCAACAACTCTGGTGCCAATTAAAAATAATTTGTATTATTTTTTAGTGTGCATCTCTCCCTCTCTCTTTATTTTTCATATATGTTTTTTGGGCCCAAAACAGAAAGTGCCACTTTATCCATTAACTTAAAAATAAGGAACAATAAAGGGCGGCATATGAAACTGTTTATGGCATATGCATAATGTGTCAGCATCAGAACTTTGGCAAGCATACTCTACATAAATTGATCTGTGTTACAGTCTTATCTTACAAAATTAAACTTTAAAACGAATGGCACAATAAGATTGTTTATACTTACTTTCCTTATCTCAACCATTATTTTAACATATTGTTTTGCTTATTTGGCTTATCCCATTGTTAACAATTTTAGCTACTTTCTAACCATGGAGTGTGGAGTTTGAGTGTTTGATCAATATCTAGTTGTTACCATTATAGACTTGGAAGCAAAAAGGTAAATAGATATATATATAAAAAAAAGCAAAGCTATTCTTTGGAATAGTGAGATATAGCACGCTGAAGTATTGAGCAGTAGATTTCTTTGAGTTGTGTTGGTTAATAAAACATTGGAAGAGTAGTAAGCTAATTCTATATATTGTTTTAGCTCAGAAAGCTTGTAGTCCATTGAATAATACATTTTTGCTGTGAGAGAAATAAACAGTTGTTAAATGTTTATCACTAACTTCGAATATTGATCAGTACTTGCAAATTGTCAGCTAGAATGCTTTGTGATGATTTCAAGATATTAACAGAGGCAATCACAATTTTTTAAATAGTTTTAAAAATTATATGAAAAAAAAATAAAAAATTGTCAGTTTAAGAAGAATTTTAAAAAATTATGATAGCCTCCATTAACTTCCTTGATGTTATATTTAGTTCATTGCTTTTCACAGCTTGTTACAGTATGCATATTGAGACCACAGAATAGAGGTAAGCCAGCTTTTGAAATACAGCCACTCCCTGACTTATGTAAGGGTTGCATTCCGCAGAACTCTACGTAAGTCGGAATTTCCCTAAATGTTTATGCAGCACTCGCAACTATGTGTGCTGAATTTGATTGAAGCAAAAAAGAAATGTTCAATGAACATGTAAATAGAATTATTTATTCAAATTTTTATTTCATGAGCAGGAAAAATTACAAAAGTGCACAAAATTACAAAAGCTGACCGGGCTAGCCAGGTGGGTAAAGTGCCTGCCTGGCAATCCAAAGGTCGCAGGTTCGAATCCTGCCTCGGGCTTGGATCGAAGTACTGCAAAAACCTTGGGAGGTGCATTATGGCCACAGAAGCTGATGCGCCAACAACTATCAAAAAAAAAAAAAAAAAAAAAAAATGCAAAATATTTCACAATTATAAAATTACAAAAAGATAGGAGACAGGCATAACGTTAGCAAGTTTTACCTTTCGAGCATCGTTGCCAGAATTAACTCTCCATCTGATAAGCACACCACTGCAGAAGTTGAGGGCTGTGGAGATTTAGAAGTGATTTTTTCCAACACATCACAAAATTTCTCTGCTGCTGCAGAATCGGCACTGATAATTTCACCACATACTTTAATATTTTGGAAACCAGCACAATGCTTGAATCTATTAAACCACCCATTACCTGCCACGAACTTGGCTTGGGGTTTGCCATACTTATCCTTAATGTCTTCATAAATACTTCTTGCTTTTGCTTGAATGGCCATTGGACTCAGGGGCACTTGCTTCTGAATCTGATTTTCCATCCATATTATTAATAGCCTTAAAAATCTTCGATATAGCACCTGAACGCTGTTTTGCGATTACTGTTGATCATAAATGTGTTGATCCTTTAACACGTTATTTTATACGTGCACTGTCCCTTAAAATAGTATTCACTGTTGAAGCAGCGAGACCTAATTCCGTGCAATAGATGACAAACTTTGTCCTGCTTCATAATTCTTAATTAATCATCTTCATTTCTAAATCAATTTTGTTTTGTTTCCTAGCACTGTCAGCACTTGCACTTTCCGTTGGTCCCTTTCCCTTCACCATCGTAATAAGTAATTAGGAATGAAGAGAAGATTCTGAAAATATATTTATGTTTTTTATATGATTGAAGATTTCAGTGAAGGGGAACTCATTTCACCATAATACCGTAACGTAAAAACCCACAGAATTCCAGTTATCGGTATTATCGCAAATACAATGATTGAGTTTACTACCCATTTATAATAGAATGCATTTAACAGAAAAACCGAATAAACTAGAAAGTGCAAACTGTTTTTATTGTTTTATGGTAGTGACCTCCAGAAATGTATTTTAGAAAAAATCGCAAAGGCATTCAAAATTGATTCTTATAATGGAACATGTGATAACGATGAAAGTGATATAAAAATTATCTTTTAGAGAGATAAATAGGTTAATTATATAGTGAAAATTTCAACTTCCAAGGTCTTGGAATGAATTACCAAAAAAAAAAAAAAAAACAATGTGTTATTGGGTTCACATTACGATAATTTCACAATACCTCCATTTATTCCTATGGGATGCAAAAAATACGTTTCCACGATTAAGTTTGCACTGGCCTGCAAAAATTTATGTAAAGTTGAATTTCCGTAAGTCGAGTATTACATAAGTCGGGGTGGAGTGGCTGTATATAAATCCCATTGCCAGCATACAGTATTACATTCAGAAAACTTAAAGTGGAGAAAAGAATCAGTGATGGTACACTAAGGAAGGAATATAACGAGAATTCATATTTTTTAACTTCATTAAAAAAGAGACTCAATTTTTTGACTTTGAAGCGTGTTCACAAAGGAATAAGAAAGAAAAAAAAAAAATGTTGAGTATATGTTTTATACAACAGTTTTATACAACATTTATGTAATATACAACAGAATACTGTTATCCTGTGTCATAAAAGATGACAGTGTTGTGTATATTAGTAGTTTATTTTAAACAATATTTTTTGTATTGCTTATGGATAATTTTCAGTGCTACCCTATAGAATTTTAGAATTAAGCATTGTATTAAGATAATCAAATACTCAGGATGGTATACTGACTCCTTTAGTGCACTTTTTTTTTTTTCAGTTAACAAAAACACCACCATGTTATCCCCTTGTTAGACCAAATTTGTGTCCTACTAACAAGAATAAATAGGAAATTACCATCTTGGCAATTTTGCTGAGTCCCTGGGCATACTGGAATTCCAAGAAATAAAATTTCAGATATTGCAGCAAGAACAGCACAAGCACCGTTGATCTTAGCTTCAGCATACTATACATAATTTAAGAACATAAAAAGTCAGTGTCATCAATCATGGCAACTTATTCTAACTGGTAAAAAAAAAGCTTGGTAAACCCTGAAAATCAATAAACTTTCTAATAAAGTACAAACTTAAGCTAGAAAACAATATACAAATAGGTCACACCCACATAATGCATGCCTGCCTCCTCATGACATAAGATCCCACCTCAATGCTTCGCTTCCAGTACCAAGCTGACTGTGAAAAATTTTTTTTTTTTGATTTTCTCCTCTAAAACAGGACATGACAATGGATGCTGTCATTTCTGTTGAAAGTTTCAGTTCCTACTACTCTATAAGAAGTACCAGCAGCCAAACCAGAAGTATAAGAAATGTTTACTTACTTATAAGCATAAATGTAATGATAGTAAATAACATCAATTAAATTTTTGGTGCATTATAGCCTTTGTTGCTCTTACACCATTAAACAACAACAAATATTCAGGGTGGCTGTAAATTTTGTATGGTTCTGTGGCAAGTTATTTAACAGCTAAATTAATTAAATTAAAAGTGACCCAGTCATTTAATTTAATGAATGAATTAGTTAAGAATGCTTTAATTTAGATTTACAAAAGACTAGAAGTCTTCTTGGTTATTACTATTCAATTAATTCTTTTATTTGCTATAGACCTGCATCAGCAAGGAGAAATCCAGGACATGAGTGATTTAAAATATTTTTTAAGTTTAATGGTACAGTCAAATAGAAGTACTAAGTCCACAGGAGACAAGGTGGGAATCAGTTAGATACAGTTGTAGAAAATGCAGTGAGGTTGAAAACTGATACATTGAAATGAGAAAGCATTGAATTATGAAATATAAATTTATTCACTTGCATCAAAAATATTGTCATAGAAATATTATTTACAAGTATAGACACAAGTAAAAAATTCACTATAACAGGGCTGCAAGCTGAAATTGTAAATATTAAAATAAGTAAATATTACAAGTTATCACAAACTGTAATCTGTATTGTAATCAGTCTGATAGATTGCATATAAGGCACTGAACACCAGCTAGCTTTGAGATAATAAAGGTAGAAGTAAGAATATATAGAAGATGCTTTACTACAAAGATAAAGTTGTAGGAAGATATACGAAGATATAAAAATAACCCAAGTATCTGAAGTTGCCATGGATACATCTGTAGTAGAGTAGCCACAATCTTATTTTTACTATGCAGAAATCTACTATAGGATTGAAAGAAACAAACAAAAAAATAAATAAATAAAAAAAAAACCAAGCTACATCTTTCTTTTTACTGCTGCCAACATCTGTCCATCTCTTTTCTATGAAAATTCAGTTAAAGGATCCCCATTAGATCCCATCATGTGAAGAATATTACTCATAAAGATGACCCAAACACCTGCATGTTTTTGATATGGTATCCTTTGTATAAAGGATACCATATCAAAAAATATCTTATGCCAAAAAAACCCAGATGTATTGCTGGCTTTCTTCCTATAATTCTACCAAGATGCACATATGCCAAATTAATAAATTACAGCAGGCCCCCCGTTATAACATGGTTCGCTTTACGCTGATTCGCTATAAAGCTGTTCTTATATTATAACCCGTATCTGACTATAACGATGTCACAGATCACTATAATGCTCTTTTACAGATTGCATTTTTGGCATATTTAACGAAATTGTTTCATTTGATGGAGTCGATAGCTTGAAAATGAATAGCAAAACAGCATTAAAACATTTCCCATGCCGACATGAGAAATTTTCTCGCACGCTAATTTAATTGCAGTACAGTGACTTGTTACATATTCCGAGATCAAAATTTTAAAAAATGATCAAGTATATTGCTTGTAATATTTGCGTTATATGCATTTATCCGAAGTCTAGTCATCACTCAGTACTGTATTAGACATCGTGCAAAACAGACAGTTTACTTGAACGTTGTATCGTAATTAATGCAACCAATGCAGTTACATTTTCAAAGAGTTAATAATGGCCGATAAAAATGAAAAATCAACGTCTGGGTGCAGTACGAAGACTATAAATGTAAGAAAAAGACTAAATTCGAAAATGAAATTAGATGTTTTGAAGCGAATCGATTTTGGTCAACAACAAGCGGATGTGTGCCATAATTTAGGACTTGCAAGTTTAACTGTAAGAACAATTATAAAAAAATAAAAAATTAATTTTAGCAGCGGGAAAGATAGCTGTTCCACTGCAAGCAACTAGAGCTAGGCCGGCTATTAGGATTGAAATGGAAAGACTTTATCTAATTTTATTGAAGATAATGTCAAATGCAGAATTCAGTTAAGTTAAATATTATAAAAAAAAAAAAAAGAGAGAGAGAGAGATTAGCCTAAAAAAAAAAAAAATGTGGAACCATTTAAAACTGGTAAGGGCTGGTTGAATAGATTTAAAATCTAGGGAGAAGCTGCAAGTGCAGATCAAGGAGCCGAAACTTTCAAAAAAGAACTTGTTAAAATTATTGACGAGGGGTATTGTGTTATACTTCACAACAAGTTTTTAACATAGATGAAGCAGGACTTTTGTGGAAATGAATGCCTAAAAGAAGTTTCATATTGAAAGAAGAAGAAAAAAACATGCCAGGTTTCAAAGCGGCGAAGGATCGGGTGACTTTATTGTTGGGTGGTAACGCTGCAGGAGATTTAAAATTAATACCCCTTTTAGTTTATTTGGATGAGGGCCAAAGTTCAACCCAAAATCGACACATTTTTCATGATTAAATTCATCAATTAAATTAAATCAATTTATATCAATAAAATTCATGATTTTGATTGGAATTTTAAGTTTAATTTTGATACGTAAGTAGTTACCACATAATTATATACGTATGTAATGCAGAATATTTTATATGTACAAATATTTGAATATTAAATGTTTTGACTGACATTTGTGGATCTTTTCACTACCATTTATTATTGATTAGGAAATATCCTATGGCACCGACCGCAATTTACAAAAGCATATGTTACCTTATGGAAATGCAGCACTCACTTAGCACAGATTCACTTAGCACTCTGTTTTTCTGGAACGAATTATCAGCGTTAAGCGGGGGTCACCTGTAATTTGGCATATATGCATTCATCCTGCAAAACTATCATCCTTTATAAGAAATTTACCATCCTCTAAATGGTTGTCAATCTCAAAAATCAGAATTTTTGCAGGCTTCTATGTCACATGCCACATTCTCTCTTTTACCAAGGCAGTCTATTTTACTCTCAAGGGCCTCCTACACAATTTTCCCTTCCAAAAAAACTAGAAGCTGCCACAAATTATCTTTCACTTTTATTCCTCAGACATTTTCACCATCAGCAGTCATTAGCTGTCTTAAAGCTTACAGGTATCACCAGTGTCTCAACTTTGTCTCTGCTCTGTGGAAGTCTGCTTACCATTGCTGCAGCCATCCCTCAATAAACAACCTGCTCATGTCTTCCACTGAAGCTAGAATCTCCACAAGTCTTTATCAGGGCTTTGTATTAAGATGAACACACACACACACGCGCGCGACAGAGAGAGATGCTCAACTTTAGGTGGGTCTCTCCACAAATTTGCCATTTTGCATAAACTAGAACAACTACAGACTACGTTCCAACTCTGCTACTCAGACAGTTCTTAACCTTGATGAGACAAAGCAATCAAAACTCAGTACTGGCTAGGATATCATCTAAGTCAACATGGTCCCTGTACTTGTCAGGGAATCAGCACACACAGATAAATATGCTACTACTGTTACCAGCAAGATAGGTGCCACTAGTGCTAGAAGCTTGGCAAAGAAACGAAATATATTATGAGAATAGCAAGTTTCAAAGTGACCAAGCAAATGAGTATGAGAAAGTTGCTGCCAGACAATAATTAGAAATTAATTTAGTCCAAAGTTAAATGTGGTGCAAAGAAGGTATAGCAGTGCTTTTTGAACTAGTTTGGAAGAAAATAATTGACTGGGATGCATTAATTGAATAGAGTTAAGATGAAGTAGATCTTTAATACTTCAGAAATTGATAACCTGTAAAGAATAGTATGCCGGTGAAGCTAGAACCATCTTCTATTTACAGATGACATTGTGGTCATAAGCCATGATCAAGAAGAATTAGAGGAAAATCTTAATCAGTACCAGAGTTAGTAAGAATTTTGGACTAAAGATGAATATTGGTTGGAGATTTAGATAGCAGTGTAGGAAATGTCAAGTACAACTACATAGATATTTTATTTCAGGAAAATTTTAGAGAAAAAAACGTGAACATAATAATGGTAAAAGATTGGAATTTTACACAAGCTATGCACTATTAATTACAGACACAGTATTTCAGCATAAAAAGTAGCCACAAGTTTACATGGAAGGAGCATTAAGTGCTAACAATAAAAGAAGTGTTAAAATGGACAAAAATCAAAAAGCTTTCACATTTGCTGTCAATTTTCATAATTATAGAAACCTTGCCCATGCCCAAAAGTTAAATGTCATTTCAGATGCTGATACTAACAAGACTTTAGATAATCTAATGAATGGCAAAAATTAAGAAAAGTTTTGTGTAACTGAGAAACAGGTAGGTGGGGAGAAAACAGGTGGGTGAAAAAGTTTAAGAATAGTACTGAAAGTGTCATTACCATTCTTAAACTTATAATCAGGAGAAGCACATTGTGTCATGACACCAGAAGCCATGGTAGAAGTAGAACACTTAAGGCTGCCTATATGGTTGCAGGCTGCACAGTGCAAAGAATTGGACTGCTCACAGGTTACATACCCTTGCTTTAGCTAAAGCGTTTGACTTTTTTTGTTCAGTATGCTGTATGGAGAAATGAATAAGCAATGTGAAAGACGCACTGAAAAGAAATACTTGCTCTAAGTACCATGTGTACAGAAGTGGCTTTCTCAAGGAGCTCTTTTTTTTTTATTAGTTCATTAAATATGTGAATAATGATTTATTACTATTTATTTTATTAATCACAGAAGGTCCATGATATATGTATTTCAATTTTTCTTAAATCTAGGAGGAAACAAATACAATACAAAAAGTTCACCCAGTATTGCATTGTGAGGTACATGCAGTGAAGTGAAAGGAATTACATTTATACATTATAAGTTAAGTGATTAGTGATGAAGTGTTAAAAAGTCAATTATTTATTTACTTTTTTCACTTCTTCTATACACTTAAATTAGAAAAATCAATTAAAAAGCTAACAGATGTAAAATGCAACACAATGTGTGCATTACCTAATTTTTTATTTTTTTTGCAAAAAGTTTACATAAGTGAACAAAATCAGTTACAGGTTTGGAATCAGTAACCTAAAATTGTACAAGTTTACCTATTTACATTAAAAAAAAAAAAGCAGTTTTTTTTTTTTTTTTTTTAATTTATACCAGTGTTGTAAAAAAATCAGGGAACTTGAAGTATTTAGGATTTCTTGATCTTAGAAAAACCATACAATAAACTACCTAGAATTTGCCTTTTCAAATTTTAGGGAAATATAGCATACAGTTATATAAAAATGGCAAACTAAAGTGAACAGTGAAAGAGGCATTTGTAAGTGGTTTAGAGTTAGACTTGGAGTGAGGCTACCATGTTTTATAATTTTTATAAATCATTTAATAAAGGAATGTGAGTTATTGACAAAGTTTGGTGTGAGAGACAAAAATTGGATTTTTATTATATACAGTACTGTGCTGTTAAATAGTAGCTGGCTGGATGACCTTCCAAAATCTCTGAATAAATTACTTTCTAAAGAATTTTTAAAGTAAAGAGCGAAGAGAGTTCAGCATAAAAATTATTTATACAAAAAAAAGTTATGAAAGTTAGGAGCATCTTGGGAAATTTTAGAGTGTAGGCTTGAATAGTCAAAAAATGAAACAAGTTTGTAATTTTGTTTATTAGGAAGTCTTTAATGAAAACAGAAGATTGTTTGTTTCTGTTAGCCATAAAAACAAATGATAGAATAAGTTAAGTTGGAAGCCAGTTAAACAAATTCATTTGAAGCAAAAAAAAAAAAAAAAAAATCAACTAAAAGATGAGAGTTACTATTTATAATAGCTTTTTTCACTTTTTTCACTGAGCATGAAATAAAAGAATTGTTTAAAAATACAAATGGACAAATGGGTAATAAATATCCAGTCATAGATAAATGGAGCAAATTTGAACATAATATAGACATGTAGAAAGGATGGGTAAAGGGAGATTAGCTAAACAGATACCTGGTAAAAATGAATGGCAATAGGCCCAGTGATAAACTAAGAGGAATGTATCATACAAAAATTAGAAGAAAGAGGGCTTAGCTTAGTCTGCCTAAAAATACAATAAGAAATAATACAGCATAGAAGAAAATAATGAATATAATTCTGATGGTCTAGAACAGTAAAGGCAAAACTCTAAGCCTGCTGAACAAAAATATAACAAGGACTATTTTTCAATTATAACAAAGGAATACCTTAAAAATATAAAAATTTGCAAATAGTTTATATAGATATTATAAAACATTAACGATGCTTGAAAGTCTAATAAACGTTTTGTTGCTACATAATTTTGCGCACAATTACACTTAGTTTTCACCACTAAATATGGCTGGAGGACCATACAACAAAATGTAAAAAATAAAAAACTTTTTTTAATATAATAAAAAATACTTTTGAGGAGTTGTGCCAGTGACACTTGGCATTAGTTTGCCATCTCTGGTTTAGGACTAATTTGCACTAGTGTAGCAACCTGTATCCCACAGGGTATAACAGATTTAGATGATGATGATGGGGCTTCTTTCTATACTCTCCCTCCCTGTGAAAAGAATGTACAATCTAATATGTTAAAAGAGCTTGAGGTGTTTAAATCAAGTATCCAGCAGCTACAGAGATATTACAACAGATGACACTATTATTTTTATTTATTTATTTATTATTATTTTTTTTTTTGTGATTATAATTTAATGTGCAGCAGAAATGAACAAGATCTAATATCTGGAGCAATTCTGTATTAACCAATTTAACTTTAGTAACAACAGTATTACATAAGCATAGTACTAAAAACATTTTGCAGAAGAAGTAGTATTTGTATAAATATTATGAACAAAAATAATTAAAAATAAATTTACACCAGAAATTGACAAGTACAGTAAAACACAACCTGTTTACAATATGGTTGTACTAAGAACTGCACCAGTTCTTGATAAATTCATCAAAACAACTACTAGTTTTCAAATGAACTGCAGTCACTAAACTAACACACTTATACATAATGATAAATGCTTTTGTTGGATGAGGTCATTAGTTTTATATTACTGGTACTAATATTAATATCAAGAATGTGATAAGTGACACCTTGGATAAGTTAGTGATTGTGTATAAGGCAATATTTCAATTGGAAATTGACATATCCTGTGGTCATCAGACTGATATGAGAAGGTATGATTTCATCTAGAAATGAAATAATCTGTAAGCTGTTTGCATTACTTTTTTCTGTTAGGTTTTTTGTACTATGATATAATGACCTGTTCCTAATGTAAGATATTCTGAGTTAAGTATGAGGACTTTTTCTCCCCCTTTCTGTCATTTGTGCAGTGGTTGAGAGAATAATAGAATTATCTAGATAGCCTGCACTGATTCCCTTAAGAATCGCTACCTTTTATTTGGCCTGACTTTTGCAAAATCATTTATGGCTAGACTAAATCACCAACCAAATTATTTATGGCGAGTCTGTCTTTTTTTTTTTTTTTTTTTAAATCCTGCTTTAGTCACAAAAACTGCCAATTGTAATTTCATTATGAACACTTAATGTTATAAAGTTGCAGAAATTTTACTTCATGTTTGCATCATTTAAAGACTTTATACTGTAGTGTGGTGAGGTCCTTTAAGTGCATTAAAATATGTATAGTGCATCATGAAATGACTTTGAAATATCAGCAAAGATAATAAAATATTGCCGCATTTGTTACATAATGATTATGCTACTTAATTAGTATCATATATTTTTTTTAAAATCATACAAATGTTCTGCAGAATGATAGCATTACACTAGCCAACACGATTTTTACCTCCAATAAATTAAATGCTGTTTTCAACCAATTTTTATGCATAGATTTCAAAAATCACCATAACAGTTTCACATCACGTCACAGTTATTAAATATAGAGGGAGTTACGTTTTACCAAAATATGCTAATTTCACATAATCTAGCCAGTAATGTATTATGAAATACCGATTTATCTTAATAGATTCTCTAATTCTAATTTTCTTAATTTTAGCAATCGATTCTGGCCTCTGTTTTCTTGTGAAAAACAATCAGACTTCTACCTATTTCTTTCTTGAAAGAGAGCACACAGCGTTTTTCTTGAGGATTTTTGTAGGCTGTGCAAAGTTTTCCAAGTAGGTTCTAGGTTACAGCAGTGGAATATACTCGCAGCAGGAACAAAGATTTCAGTGTTTCGAAATATTTTGCTATGAAGAACAGTATGTGTTTTTGCAAAGACATTATTGGACTTCTGAAAGAACTAGGGTGCCATTAATAAGTCAGACGAATGGCGTTTATTTATGGATGCCTCAAAATTAAGTTTAAAAGCAGTTTTGCTTCATAATGGCAACAAATTTCCATCAGTTCCTGTGTTTCATTCAGTTGGACTTAAAATAAAGTCATAAAAGCATGTCTAAGCAGTGATCTTAAGGTTATTGCTTGTTGGTTTGCAAGGGGGTTTCACAAAATATTGTTGTTTTTGATGTTTGTGGGACAACCATCCGACAGAAGAACATTATGTTGTGCAACATTGGGACAAGCTGGATGAGTTCATACCAGGACAATGTAATGTAAAATATATTCCTTTAGTGCAATCAAACAAGGTTCTTCTTCCACCCCTGCACATAAAACTTGGATTGATGAATTATTTCGTGAAGAGACTAGATAACGAAGGTGACTGATTTGCATGCTTGAGAAGTGTGTTTCCTAATTTAACATATGCCAAACTTCAGAAAGGAATTTTCATAGGATAC
Source organism: Mastigoproctus giganteus (assembly GCF_048544385.1). Taxonomy (NCBI): domain Eukaryota; kingdom Metazoa; phylum Arthropoda; class Arachnida; order Uropygi; family Thelyphonidae; genus Mastigoproctus; species Mastigoproctus giganteus. The sequence goes on along the minus strand of NC_143575.1, from coordinate 27,240,060 downwards.
CAAATTAGAAAACTCCTGAAAAACAATGTGCTTGAAAGTTAAAGGAGGTTGAACTGGCAACTTGGCAATCATTTAAGGCGGTGGTAGTATATGGTTTTTTAGTTATATAGTATCAGTGTAAATACACCATAGTTAACCCATAAACTTGAACTACGTATGTAGCGTAGAGGGCATCGTTTTAATTGTATCTCATATTGTGGTTGCCTTCACAACGAGATAGAATGAGATAGCTGCTATTGCATTACTTCAAATAAATAACACTTCTCTAGTAGAGAAGACTACTGTTATTTATTTTCAGCGGTACCACCACCCAAACAATCGTTTCGAGGCTATTGGGCTTCATCATCAGTGGGCGGGCAGGTACCCAGGTAATACAACAAGCCATCACAGTTGCGAAGTTATATCCACAATATGAGAGATGCCAAAAGGGTGTGGTAGTAATGTATTTTGAAAACGAAATGCACAAGGCATAATCTTTATGGGTTTTGATATTTACACCGATACTATATAGTTAATTATCAAAACCCATAAGGATTATGCCTTGTGCATTTCGTTTTCAAAATACATTACTACCACACCCTTTTGGCATCTCTCATATTGTGGATATAACTTTGCAACTGTGATGGCTTGTTGTATTACCTGGGTACCTGCCCGCCCAATGATGATGAAGCCCAATAGCTTCGAAATGATCGTCTGGATGGTAGTACCGCTGAAAATAAATAACAGTAGTCTTCTCTACTAGAGAAGTGTTATTTATTTGAAGTAATGCAATAGCAGCTATCTCGTTGTGAAGGCAACCACAATATGAGATACAATTAAAACGATGCCCTCTACGATACACCATAGTTAACCCATAAACTACATACGTAGTTTATGGGTTAACTATGGTGTATTTACACCATTACTATATAGTTAATTATCAAAACCCAAAAGGATTATGCCTTGTGCATTTTGTTTTCAAAATGGTTTTTTAGGTAATAGGAAAGAAGAAAACTATGAAATGTTGGCGTCTAATTTACTAAATGCTACAAAAACATGGGCTGTCAAATGTCGTTGAAAATTCAAAATTCATTTTTTTCTTCATTGCCATCTCGAATTTTCCCGAAAAATCTGGAAGTGTGAGTGATGAACAAGGGGAGTGGTTTCATCAAGATATTTCCACAATGGAAAAGCGATACAAGGTTGCTGAGATCCTGTAATGATAGGGATTACTGCTGGTTCCTTGTGAGGGAGAGTAAGCAGGAATATAAGAGAAAATTCTTGGTAGTAAACATTTTTAAAAACAATTACTGGTATTCTGATTATATATTACTGAAATAACTAGTTTGCTATGATTTACAATGTTTTTTTCCAAAGTGAAATGAGTTATAGAGAACATTTTTTTTACACTTGTATTACAAACTTGAATTATACATATATATCCCTTAATATTTTAATATTAAACTTTGGTACATCTTTTGATGTAGATGTGATAGAGATTTTTTTTTTTTTGGTGATTTTTGGAATCAGCGCATTTATTTCCTCCAGAATCACATACTTTCATTGCAGAGGTATGACAAAAAATATTTTTTGTTGGCTAGTATTATCAGACCACACAATTCTCATCCAAATATCCCTAATCAGAAAGGCGCCTCCGTAGCCAGGTGGGAAGGAGCAGCAGTGCGTAGCACACGCTTCTTGATTAGACCGGGGTTCGAGCCCGTCACCACCAAATACGGAGGATGCGGAAAGGTCAAGGGAATGACCACCGCATATTCCCGGAGCAATATGGCCTTAGTTGCTAATGCTCCTAAAAACCAAACAACAACAACAACCTAATCAGAATACTTATGTTCTGTTAATCAGCTAGTAATGCATCTCACTAAGCACAGCTGATCAGATACCATAATAAAAAATTATCCTTTTTATTTCTATATTTATTTTTATTATTAATGCAAGTGCATTCACCCCATACTATTTGTTGGGCTAAATATGTCTTGCAGCTATCTTCAAGCTATATCCATGAATATATGAAAAAAAAATCCTTATGAATGAAATACAGGAAGATTATAAAGAAATTTGGTAATTTTCTTGTGATGCACATTCTTGAATGTGTACTCATCCAGAATGATGTGCCTGTTTTACATTAGAGCTCCTGTTATGTTGAAAGGCCTATTGAGTAATATCTTCTGGACAAATGAAACTCATTTCATTCTTAGTGATAATATCAACATGCATAATTACATCATTTAGGTGAAGAAAAATTCACATAAGGCTGCCAGGAAACCATTATACAAAGATGAAGTGCATATGAACTGTGAACATGAATTATTATACCAGAATATACTGTGCACTGTTCCTTTAGCAGTTGCACCCCCCCCCCCCCTCCTGGAGTGATAGGCTCGTATGTCAATCAGACCATGTATAGGCTCACACTTTTAGAGACTGGTAAACATACCAGTCCCTAAAAGTGTGAAACTATACATGATCTGATTGACTAATGATTACAAAACTAATTTGGTAATAATTAATACCAGTCTCTTTGCCAGATGACAAACACTTCTACCCAGCCACTCACTGCTTGTACAGTGGTGACAACTGCTGGTCTTTCACGTACTATGTGGAAAAAGTCTGAGTCCATTTCATCAAGGTGAACGAATTTTTATGGATATGTTATATACTGCAACTGAAATATTTGGTTTGTAGTGAAGGCTGCCTGTTTTTTTTTTTTTTTTTACCAGAAACTGGGTTGTCATCCCAAAAAATATGAACTTTCATTCCATGAAATCCCAATACTTAGGAATGTTATTATGACAGAGATGCCCAACATACTAGATACTGATGGGACCCACATTAAACACACGTTTGTCACGCCCCACAAAAAATGTGTGTGCCCTGAACAGAATAATTCAGCCATCGCCTAATACAAGGGTTGGATGATAAGTTTTGCCTGTTGAATCTTAAGTGGTAAACAGTTGATATTTTTGAAATTAAAAAAATGTAAAATGTTTAGGATGTCCTCTTTCAGTTGATTTTTTTTTTTTTTTTTTTTTTGTCAATATTATACCCCCACCCGACCCACTGTAATACATTTCTCCCAGCATAAAACCATTTTTTTATTCCATCAACAAGGAATTCTGGGTCTTTGTTTTTGATCCATTGCTTCACTGTAATGTCATCCTCATAATGGTTGCCTTTCAGGTTTCACTTCATGACTGGAAAGAAGTGGAACTTGAAAAGTGTGAGATCAGGAAGGGCAGGGAAGAACAGTGAACTTTTTTCCCAGTACCTGCCGCATTTGTGAGAAATGCATTGTTGTGATGGAATGTGATTGGTTTAGTGCACTAGAACCACAGTCTTTCTCAGGTTCCTTAGTGTCTCAATGTACTGCTGAGAGTTGATCGGTTTCATCACAATGACTCCCCTGTTGTGGGGAGTCATTGTGATGATATTTCATGGATTGTCTCTTCTCTTTAGGATTAAAATGGTAGACCCATGTCTCATTTGTAACAATTCCAATTAGAAATCTGACAATTTCTGACAAATCCAAACTATTTTGTCCTGCATCTCCACAGTCAACATTTGAAGAACCCATGCAGCCCAAATTTTTTGATAACCAAGGAATCCAATAATATGGCCCACCCTTTCATTTGAGATGTTCAGCTTAGCGGCATTGCAGCTTTGAGTTATGGGATGATAACCTTGAATCATATCATTCACAAGTTGTGTGGTGCCTCCGTAGCCAGGTGGGCAGGAGCAGCAGTGCGTAGCACACGCTTCTTGATTAGACCGGGGTTCGAGCCTGTGACCACCAAATACGGAGGATGAGGAAAGGTTAGGGAATGACCACCGCATATCCCTGGAGCAATATGGCCTTAGTTGCTAATGCTCCTAAAAACCAAATAACAAACAAGTTGTGTGTTTCATTGGATACTGTTATCAGTCTTCCATTGTCAGGTTTATCATTCAAATTGGCTGTTCTTGGTTCACTATCTTCACATCTCTTTGCCCACTTACGCACGATGCTTTCATTGACGCATTCATCACCGTAAACAGCCTTCATTCACTGATAAATTTCAGCAGGAATGATCTCTGTGGTTAAGAATTCAGTAATAGCACAATGTTTTAAGTTTGTTGAAATACCTACTGCACTAGCACTCGTTCTAATGGATACTGATTGAGTTTTGATTATGCTACCGAGTCAATGTTGCCCATGTGTAGAGGACATTGTCTCAATTGTTTACGTAGTGATGAGTCAACAGGCAAAACTTATCAGCCTACCCTTGTATTGGGCAGTGATAGTTCTATAAACACACACAATGCATTAATGGGCTGAATGTTTGATAGTTTTGTAAAAATGTAGGGCATTTTTTTCAACCAAAAGAAAACTCAAAACTACAAGCATTTAATATCTGTGTTTCTTTGTTTGAGTAATAATTAGGCAAAACTTATATTTAAGCCAGTACTTTAGGATTTGGAACTCATCCTCAAAAGAAATCCAAATTTACCAGACAAAATCCTAGCTCTGATAGTATATTTATTTATATGTATTGAATTTATTACAAGTGCATGTGGAATTCAAGTAAAAATTTTCTTCATATCAAGAAGAATTAACTTAAGTCTAATTAAGGCACAGAACATTTCTATGCCTTAATTAGAAATAAAGTATAATTGCTACAAATTTTATGTATGGAAAATTTTTGTTTTTATGTAATGAAATTAAAATTTTTCATATATATGTATATATATATATATGATGTGTGTGTGTGCGCGTGTGTGTATGACATTTGTTTACTTTAAAATCTTGCAGCAAGGTAAACACTGTATTCTCGATGTTAGTGGTAATGCCATCAAAAGACTTCAAGTAGCAGGATTATATCCCATTGCTATATTCACCAAGCCAAAATCTGTGGAATTCATTATGTAAGTAAATTTATTTGCTATAGTAATATACACATGTGTACTATAAAATTATATAAAAAGAAATGGCAATACAATTAGGAAGCAGTTAGACTTTGTTACTCATTTTTCTGTGGAGAAATGATGATCCTTCTCACATATTCTCATCACCTTATTCTTTTTACCCTGTCTCTGATATATATTCAGACCATCTTGCATTAGAACTTATCAAATTATTACTGTGATGTTTGTTTACTAAAGTACAGGTCACAAAAATTTAAGCAGCAGCACTGTTTGTTACTTATAGATTACATATAAGGAAAAGGTATGAAAATTCCTAACTCTGTCAGTACTTATAAAATTTTATGTGATATTTTTTTCTTAAATGGCAAACATCTTGGTTAGAGTGCTAAATATACTTTTTTCTTTACTTGAAGGAATAACAATATAAAAAACAATATTTAGGTTATTTGGTGAACTAATTATTATTTATATTTTTTGTGTGAGTGGAATATTTCTAATTCCCTGGTGACAGCAGCAAGTGCTTTCTGTTTAGTTGTAATTTAAATGATCATCTGCATTGTATCTTCCAGTGGATGGAATCTAACCATCCCTTGATGTGTTACTATATTTTCTTTTACTATAAAAGAGTCATCAGCTGTCCAGTGCAGTGTGACAGAAATGCCATTTTTCTGGGTCTCACCTAGGATTGTCTTAACTCCATGCTGGCTAAATAGCCATGTATTCTCTAGAAACTTCAGTCACACAGTTGTTTGGAGGGCTGATGACATCACAAATTCTTTATAGCAGATGCAAGTCTAACTGTACAGGAATGTGTATTGTAATTCTTGAAATGTCAGTGCATTAAATTTTATGTGTATCCATTGCTGTACCTCAGAATGAAAGAAATTATACTAATTTTCTGAATAGTGTAATTTAACTATTGCAAGTATTTTGAAAATCAGGTGACTACTTTGTTGTTAGTTTGCAGAATATCAGAGATTATATTTGAAACTTTTATGTACTTTTTTTAAACAGGGAAATAAATAAGAGGATCACAGAAGACCAAGCAAGAAGGACATATGAACGTGCCCTCAAATTAGAACAAGAATTTGCTGAGTATTTCACAGGTAACATAAACATTCATAGTACGCTAATTATAATACTTTAATGTTATTGAATTTCAGATCCAAAAAAGAAGCAGAATACTCATACCAGCTTTAAATAATAATTGTCAGAAAAATCATTTACTTGTTACATTCTCAAGTGGAAAGAATTTCATTTGTCTAAACAAGCAGCCTGAAATGGATTTTATTTGAAAGCAAGCAGGTTTGTGCTGACAATTTTTTTCACAGTCCAGTTACTTGCACCTGCCTTCACTTTACCTAAAAGATTGTGTGGTTTGTTTTACACTTTCAGTACTGGATCTTAAACTACATTCTTGACCCTGAGATAGCAAATATTTTCCAAATCTGTAATCAGCTGAGTAGTACTTTTCTAAAATCAGTTAATTAAGGTCAAAAATTAGTGGCTAAACAAGCATTTTTTAAGTTAGAGAAGGAGAGAAAATCTTTATTGCAACTGACCTGTTACAGCACATGGACCAGAGGTTAAGTTCTTAAGCTGCTGCTCCTAATTTTTTTTTTAAGAGTATCTTATTTCATAATGCAATGGCACAAATCATTCGATTTAAAATACCATCTTGCTGTCATGGCAAGTCTCCTTGCATAGTAAAATATTACACCCATAAAAATTTCCTTCCCACTTTTGAAATGTCTAGAAATATATTCTTTGATTATTTGCAATTTTTTTTAATAGGCTTTTAAATCTGTTCATTACACTGTGGTTTCATGTTCTTATTTATTAAAGCAGAAAATCCTAAATCTTTATTGGTTTTAAAATCAACATTTGATCCTGTCCAAGAATGATCTCTTCATACACTTATAAAATCGCTTTGTATAATTACTGAAGCAGTTTTTTAACCAAAAAGGTGTTTGTGTTTTAAGAGAAATGATATAGTTATTGTTAAACTTCTGACCTCTCCTCACTTCTGTTTGTGACTGTTTTCACTCCCTTATATCCTTTCCATCATCATAGAGCATTTTGTTTTGAAATTCACTGAAACTGAATGATTTCATTGAATCTTCAGAACAACAGGGTTTCAAATACATTTTGATTATCCCTTGCAGATTTATAAGTATACTAAGGTTTTAGAGTTTGTGCTAAGTCCAGATAAACCTAAATATGTTATTTTTAAGAAAGATAGCATATTTTAATTTATCTTCAAAATGTCTGCTAAGATGTTCAGTTATGTCTGCTACCAGCATGCTTGCTTGCTTGAATGGCATTGTTTTTAAACATGCTGACATGTGGTGGTGCACATGTCAGCTGTATTTTGCCTGCAGATTTTGTGGTTTCAAGACTACATGTTATCTTCAGTCATCTCTCTGCACAAAAAAAAAAAAAAGTTTAGGAGGAGAGGTCTTTGATACTTTGAGGGAGGGGCATACAACCACTCCTGCAACTTATCCATATGAGAAGTATGTTAATATATCTGGAAACAAGTATATTTATTGCATGGAACTGTGCCATTTGTTAATAATTCAAGATAACTCTGCTCAGTAACAGTGTCCTTGGAAACACCACGTTGAATTTTTTGGTGGCTCTTTATATGCACTTCTAAGTTCGGGCACTTTTTGATGTTTTTTTCCTCCCATATCTTTCCTTATTAATGTTGTGAACAGTTTCATGTTCTAACTTATCATAGAGGTGGGTTATTGTTTGATACTCTACCCCATACTGACTTTCTCATACATGCTGAACAAACCTCTAATACTTTCATACTTCCAGTCCCATTTCAGAATACAAACCTTTCTTAAAACGTTAGGTGGTCATCACTTAATCTGCAATGTAATGAAGACTTAAAAACCTAATTGTTTATTTTTGCTTTAAAATTAACAATTAGGTTTTAATATTATTTAAAGTGTTTATACATAGTTCTGACTCATCTTGAACTTTATGTAAAGTGTAAAATAGTACAGTACATGTAATTCTTAAAATAGTACAGCAGCACTATTTTAAAGAAATTCTGGCTTTTGAAAATTTATCTCCTCAACAAAGTTCACAATAAAAGCAATGTAGTGAACTATATCAATTGTTACTAGTTCTCTCTCTTTCTCTCTCTCTCTCTCTCTCTCTCTCTATATATATATATATATACACACACACACACACACACACACTTATTAGCGAAGAATTATTTGTAAATTTTAACATTATAGATAACTTAAGGTTGTTAATGAGATCAGCACCGATTAATGTCATCTAAGTGAAAGATTGTGCATTACATCGGTCTGTATTGATATGTTCTAGATATGATAGAATATGGTAGAGTAAAAATATATCGGATTAGTAATGAGGTAGCAGGTTAAGTGAGATAAGGTGCAGTCTGCAAAAGACCTGTGCGTCAAAAATGCCCAAGTAACTTGCAAAGGCCAATGCCGGCACTGGCAAAACCTAGAAGTACAATAAAAATACCACCACTTTGCTTATTGGAGGCTTGAAGTGGCGAAACCCATGTTTAGTCTCTAGAGCAAAGTTTCTGGCATCCCCCTCTCTCCATACTTCTCTTTCAACCCATGCACGGTACTAATATATAGGTTTTGATACCTTTCGTGTTTGGGGTTCTCATTAAAAAAAAAAAAAAAAAAGTAATATAAGGTGAGAGTAAAACAAAATGAGATAAAACGTAAAGCAAAAAGAGATAAAAGTAGTAATGGTGGTAGTAACATAAATTGAAATATGATAGAGTAAAATTATAAAATAATAAGGCAAAGTTATAAAAAAAATATATATATATAGCTTTAGATATATAGATTGCCGATTCTCAAACCTTGCTGCACCAAACTTAGGGACTTGAATTAGTATTTAAAATTGCAAAAAATAACTTATGTAGCCTCTGCCATCAAAACTAAAATAAAAATGAGATAAAATAGTCTCCCACATTTTTGTGGGAGACTATTTTATCTCAGTATAACTTACAAATATTTATCTAATCCCTGCCTAAATGTACATAATAATCCCTTTGCCATTATAAAAGCTGGATAGTAACCCATTCCAAAGCTGATTACTCTTTGATACATCCGGCATACAATTATCTTTTCTTAATTTGAATCTCCATTTCCTTGTTTGGATGATCCCAGAAAGAGAAAATAAACGTTTCGTAAGAGTACACAACCCTTTTATGACCTTACACCTCACTTCAGCATAGAGTAAGGCACTTGCTGTTTGAATATCTCTCTGCATCCACGACTATCTTGTTGCCCTCCTTCGTAATTTTTCAAGCAAGGCAATCTTTCAATCTTTTTTGAAATGAGGTCTCTGGACCTGTATCCATTATTCAAAATGTGGTTTAACCATTGATCTACACAACAAGATAATATCCTCTTAATCCTCAATGGCAAAATTCCTGAACTTGTACATCATTGACATTCATGTGCTGTCATTGCAGCCTTACTATACTGTGGAAAAAAACTTCATATCAGACTGTATTCTAACCACAAGCACTAATTTAACTGGAGATTACTGAGATCCAGATGCAGTACCTTTCATTACTGGCATTAAAGAATATCTACCATTTTTAGACCATTTTTTTTTTTTTTTAAATACTCCTGGACGACCACACGGTCAGAGGCATTCACAAACTAGAGAGAATAAAAGAAACAGCACCATATTTAGCAGTCATGGGCTTGAAACACGGTCACTCAAGGTATGTGTACTAAGCACCCTGGCACCTGACCACTCGGCTGCATTGGCCTATTAGTGTTATACAGAATCAGCCAAAAGAAGAAAAAAAATTTCCCATTTCGCCCATCCGGTCACTCCAAATGTTTGTCTAGTTCAGCCTTAAATTTATTTAAGCTATCAACTTCCACAATAACAGATGGAAGTCTGTTCCAGCAATCAACTACCCGCTGGCTAAAGGCAAACTTCCGCACATCTATTCTACAACTGTCTTTCCTCAATTTGAATCTATGCCCCCTCAGATTCTTAGTCTGAGCAAGCGGAAGTATCCCATCAGCACTGAGCCTGCTCAATCCATTCAAGGTCTTATACACCTCAATCAGATCACATCACAGGTGCCTAGTCTCCAGATGCTGCAATTCTCTGTCTCTGGTTCTTAATAGCTGCTCATCTCACCAGTCATTACCTTGTCTTACAAGAGATTCAAGACCATGTTTTAGCTTTTATGATATCATTACAATCAAAGTGATGTGCACTTGCATTCTTAATTGTAGATTCCATCATTTTTCCTGCTACAGAAATCAGACTTACTTGCAGTTCATTAGTTGCCTAGATTACTCTTGAAATCCTCTTTGTGCATGGAAGAAATATTTTCACATCTCTAATCTTCTGGAACATCACTCAACTCTAAGTTACCTCTCTATTATTATATACAGGGGATTGATTATGACCTTGGATACTTCTTGCATAGAACACTTGATGTCATAGAGCAGGGTGGTCAACGAGTCGATCTACCCTCGATCACGATGAATTTTAAATATACAGTCATTCCTTGATTTGTGCACCTTGTGCAATGTAATTTTTGAGATGGTAGATCGCGGCACATTTTGAAGGAAAAAAGTAGATCGCATCACAAATTAAGTAGGCCACTCCTGTCATAGAGTATTAAAGTCTGCTAATTTCCAGTTATTAAATTTTCTTCTTCTAAAGTAAAGAAGTCAGCTCACTTAAAAGAAAGGAAAGACACTTTTCTTCTTGTATTTATGACTTACTTTATTAACATATTAACCTCTCCTTATTGCTTCGACAGTGCTGACACCACTCTTTCAGAACAAAAAGGAGCAACACAAAACAGATCCAAATTTCATAGATAAAGCAACCTAAATGCATCCCATGCAAAAAAAAGGAGGAAAGAAGGAACAAATCATACCACCTGTTTATATATATATATACGTGCACACATGTATTTGGTGAAGATTGATGAAAAGAGGAATACTGTATACTAATTTATATTAATAATTAACAACACCATACTATGTACTTCATATATATAAAATACACTTCTCCACAGATAAACTATTGAGTAAGCTTTCCCATTTTTGATACAGAAGTGTTGCAAATGTGGCTGATCCTCTCAGAGTAGTTTGATATGATCTGGAGGTATGCTAGTAAAAATGGCTGAGCATAGAGAGACAGAAAGAATCCTGAAATTATCTACCTTTGGTGGAATTCCCACAATGGTTACCCTTCATGCTACTCTGAACTCCTCTGAAAGGGTAATATCAGAATGGAATCTGTTAAATGTGCCAGAAGAAGAAATTGTTCAGGAATTAAGTGATCAAAATGTAGTGCATGCCACAAGAATTGTCATCAAAATGGATAGACAGCCTCTTCCTGCTCAGACAGTTATATTCACAAAAAGTGTCAATCTAAAACATTGTCAGATTAAAACTCTAGCACTTTCTAAATAATGAAAATTATTTGTGATGATGGTTTCATATCAAACATGGTTTAATGGGCTGCAAATGAAAAATATCAAAAAACATCAGTGTGTGCAATCCTGAAGGAGCCACATGTGTGATCCAACTCTATATGTAAATTGTGCAACAATCTCGAGTCTCCCTCCTCCTTTTTTGTAATTTAATTATAACATTATTTTCTGTGTAAACATTGGACAATGCAAAAGTATTTTTGTAAAACTCTTCTGGTTATGCATATTAATAAATTAAATTTTTTATTAATTTTCTGTTATTAAACAACTGACTTCACTTAAACATTCTTACATTCCCATACATCTATTATTACATATATGACAGTAAACTTGGTATAGGAATAATTGACAAATAAGCTTGGAGGTGCAATATAAAAAAGATTATGCACCAGTGATTTAGATTAAATCTTGATTGTGATCAAAATCACTTTTTAATTATAATTTAGCAGTTTTATAATTAAAGTATGACTGTTTTATTTTTTGCAGAATATATTTGATGTTTTAATCTAATTTTTTTCCCCTCAGCAATTGTGCAGGGAGATACGATGGAGGACATCTATGCAAAAGTCAAAGTTATTATCTGCAACCAAGCTGGGCCAACAATTTGGATACCTACAAAGGAAAAATTGTGAACTAGTGTTTAAATGTTTGAAGATACATCAATCTATACCCTGCAAGCTTACTTTATCCTCCCCCCCCCCCAATAATAGAGTTCTCTCACTCTATTGATCTCATTGTTGGAGAAAGCAGGCATGTATTGTGCTATAATCTTTTTGTGAACACGTGCCCTTAAAACAGTCGGATTTGGAAGTTCCTGTGTACATAGTAGAGTGAATACATCCTTAAATTGCTGCTAGGTGGGGGGGGAAGGTGCTATCGAAGGAAAACTCTGGCTGAGTGACTCATAAAAGGAAGTTAGTGTGAATCATGAATGGCAGCCTAGATCGTACAGACCTCTTGTTAAAGTTGAAGAATCAGCATGTAGGGGTAGGGGTTTTTCAACTGCATTCCTTCTTAGATTGTGTTCATTATACCTCTTCCCCCACTGCTGTTTGGTCATGTGCTCCTAGTATCCCATATTCCTTCATTTTTTCTCCAAACCATATTTGTCTTATAGCTTGATAGTTCAGGAACTCTTTTTGCAAACTAGCATAAATCAGTACACACCGACAAAAAATGGAATTTCTTAAGTTTTTATATTTGTCAAGTTTGCTCTCCTAATCATGAAGTCGTAAATTAAAATGATCAGAATTGTGTAATTATGTTCTTTATTAAGTGTCAGTCTACTGTGTTCCTACTTTTCAAGATGTATATTGGTATAATTAGAAAACATTTTATTTCTCTATTCATTAATTTTATAACCAAACTGCTTGCTTCTACATTTCCATTTTTGCTACACTGCTGTTAAATGTGTGTGTGTCTCTTTGTTTGCATGCACACCATTTATATGGTGGAAAAAATGGAATGTTCTGTACGTTAACTGGCAGTAATGGGTTTATTGGAATACTTTGACCTGTGAGGCATGATGTGGCCTGTATAAAGTATTATGTGAACTAAAACTGACATTTTCATTATCACCACCGTCATCACCATCATCTCTAATCATCCAAATAAGGACATTGTCTTTTTAAGATGAAATACTGGCGTCTCTTGTGAGATCTGACTATGGCGACAGTAATACTTGGGGATGTTTGTTACTCATCACCACATTAAACTGCTTTTTGCTGTAATAACATCTGTAATAAAATTCACTAGCTAAAACTGAATCTTTGTGCTTCTTACTTTAGATTATACATACCTAACATAGGCAAAAATAAAATTAATTGCATTAATTACCAAAGTAGTTTAGAACATAATAGTGTCAGGCCTATGGGACAATATAACTAAAAATAAGTATGATTCCTAGATACTTTGTTATATATATGTAGTCATTGGCAAACCTTGTTTGCAAGAAATTTAAAGTGCATAAATTTCTCGTCATTGGTGCCACTCATGTAATTTTATTTCCCAGGAAGGACCGTCTGTTTGTAGCATAATGACTGTGGCAACTCAGGTGAGTACTTTGCAATATGTAAAATTGATGCCCTTTACATATCTTTCTTTCTTTCAAACTAAGGTTTGCTAATGGTTGCATCTAAAAAGAAATGCTTAAATTAAATACTTATTTTATTGCTATATTAATCACTTAAAAGGGGTAGCACTTTTTTATACTGTTTGGCAGAACAGAACCCTTTAGATTCTTGGCTTACTTATAAATGGTTATTTCTTAAAGTAACTAATAACAGAGTTTGTAATTGCATACAGTTTAATATATGTTGTGATTGAGAATGACTGCTTACTGAGCTGCATCAAGGAAGAACAAAAATATTTTAAAAAAAATTTGCTTTCAGTTAGAGAGTAAGCTATTGTCAGAATAAACATCCATTCCACCTGGTTTTGTAGAGGTGGGTAATTTTAAAGAAGGGATGGACAAATGAAAGTTTTTTTTTTTTTTTTTTGTTTTATTGCTGATGCTGTTTAAGTTGTTTGCTTCTCTGCATCATTTAGCCACTGCATAATGTTATATGCAATAGCTGCTTGATTATCCATGTTGGATGAAAAACAAATTTGCCTGGACACTCCACGAAATGAAAGAAAGAATAGTAAATGTTACAAAAATGTAAATTTATTAACATAAATACTGTATTGATATTTATAAAAGTAGACTACAGCATGAGAAGATGCGTCATAAAATTTTATATGAACTTATATTTTTTGAAAATAAAGAAAAGTGTAATTTGCTTTTTCCTTCGATTTTCTTCCAGCAAATGGTACCATGTAAATTTCAAAATTTACCAATAATCCCACCCTGTTAAAACTTAACAGGGTGGGATTATAGTAACCTCTCATGAGGGACAGAGTCAAATGCTTTGCTAAAATCCAGTCAAGGTTGTTCTCTAAATCCAGCTCATGAGTAACTGTATCAAAATAGCCTACTAAGTTAGTTAAACATGATTTTCCCTTAACAATGCCATATTGCATGTCCTTCGGAATGCCACATCTATCTAAATGTTTCTGGATTGTACTCTTAATCATTGCCTCTAAGATTATTCCTACCACTGAAATCAGACCAACCGGTCTGTAGCTACTAGCTTCACTCTTAGAACTTTATGTATCGGTGATGCATTGGTACTTCTCCAATCCAAAGGAATTTCATCCCCCCCCCCAGGTCCAAGGATTTCCTTATAATTAACCTCAATGGTTCAATACACTCTCCCTCAAAACTACATGGTATATGCCATCAACTCTGGGAGCCTTACTTGCCTTTATGCTCAAAAGTTTTTCTAATAAACAATCATCTAATTATGACATCACTAATTTCATATGGCTCAGCCTCACTCTCACAGCCTGTTCTCAGCACGGTCTTTCATCAGTAAAGACCGATGAAAAGTACCTATTCAATTCATCTGCAACATCAGCTGGATTATCTAAGACTTTCCCACACCCAGTGCACAAGGGTCCGATCTGATTAGCTTTCTTCTTTGTTGTATTCACATATATGAAAAATTCCTTGTTCCCATTCTTTGCTCTCTAAGCCAATGCTTTCTTATACACAGCCTTGGCCTCCCTAACCTTATTTGTGATACTATTACAGATAACTTGTGCCTGTTGTAGGCTTCAATACTTTTCGTGACTCTTCTAACTATCCCAACGCTATCTTTTTCTACTCTATTTGACTGGTCAGTTCTGCAGTCATCCATTTCGGCATCCCCTCCCCCACCACAATATTTTCTTAAATATGACTAGATGGAGTAGGCAGAAAGTGTAGGTGGGGATGAAGCTTCTGAAAAATTAAAGCATCTTCCCTACAATAACATTACAAAATGTAAATAAATGACAGCTTGTAATGGATTCCATATATTTGTTTATGTTATCCGACTTCACACTGACTTATGCTTCAGCAGCTATAGAATCCCTTGTTTTTCTGCATCCTGGATAATCGAAAATTTACTGTACTAATAAAACAAAAAGCCAACTTTCATTACTGAAACATCAGGGTTAGCCTATTCAAGAACATTCACTTTCAGGTCTTTTGCTGTTTATTATTATTTTTAATCTAAATTATTTTCCAGTAAATCATTTTGTTTCTGAAGTCAATGAATTTGAATTTCAACTGAGATTATTCTTGCTGGAACTGTTTTGATTAGAAAAGTGTGTACTAGCCATTAGACCCAAATCTATCACCAGTTATAATGATTTGCCATTGCTGCTTTATAAAGTGCTATTTGACAAAGTTGTATACAACACGTGACGAAAAGCATTTTGACACCCCTCCACAAAATTCCCCACACCCCTCCAATATAAATCTTATGGGTCTGCTTATGCAACAAGCAGTATGAGTTGTGAATCAGAACTTGGATTAGACTTTTTCTTTCTCTCTCTCTTTTTTTTTTTTCTTTTCTTTTTCTTGAAAAGCACAAGAGGTATTAAAACCTATAGTATTTAGTAATATGCATGGGTTGAAGGTTGAGAAGATGAAAGAAGATACCTGTTGACATGGAGACTCGAATTTCTGTAGATTGTAATTTTCGGGAAATATGTATGAAGGGAGGTTTGTTCCAGAAAACAGAAGTTGAATGAATAAATGAGGAAGAAAACTTGGTTCTGTTAGTTTGATGTTGGACAGTAAAAGGTTGTTGACTGGTTGCAGCTCGAGTTCAAACTGGTTTGGAAGAAAGAGTGGGAATTATAGAAGCCAATTCAGAACAATAGTGCCCATACAAAAGGCATGCAGCACAAACAATGTCTATGAAACAGAATGTGAAGAGAATTTGTTAAAGATGGGTCATTAATTAACCTAACTGCCTTCTTTTGAATGAAATTTAGAAACAAATCCTACCACGAATTTGTGATTTGTACAGAGTGAACAGCTGTTCAGAGGAAAAGTAACACCGAGAGTGAAAGAGAAAACAAGTTTTTTAGATGTAAAGGAAGCAATATTTGTAATGTGCTTATACCAAAAGAGATTAAAAGTCAGGTAATCACCAATAGAGATATATATGATCTTGCCAAAAATCAGAGTATCATCAAAGATAGGACAGGAGCAGAAGAATACTTTTTGCAAGAGAAGTTGAAGCTGTTTGTGCAGGGCAAGGTTTTTCAAACAGGAAGGTGGAATGCAATGTGCCATCATCAGCAAAACAAGATTTCTAGTCAGTGGATGGTCATTTACATACAAGAGGAAAAGGGTGGAGAAAAAGAACAGAACTTTGGAGAATGCCAGCATTAAAATGGCAGAAGGTTATCAAATTGTAGCAGGATATTTAATGATTTTATAATAACAGAGCAAAGTGGAGGAGAAATTGTTGAAGTTAAACATAAGAAAAGCACCTGGGGTGGATGGGATCTATCCAGTTATATTAAAGGAGGTGGCAAAGCAACTAAGCAAACCCTTAGCCATAATTATGAGAGCATCCTTGGAGGGGAGGTTCACAAAGGGTGACACGAGTAAATACAGACCAGTTAGTTTAACTTCTGTTCCGGGTAAAATAATGGAGTCACTGGTTAAAGATGCATTGCAGGATCATCTAGACAAGACTGCAGCAATAATTCAGATACAGCATGGGGTTTGTTAAGGGAAAGTCTTGTCTGACAAATTTAATAGGATATTATGATGTGGTTACAAAGGAACTGGATGCAAAAAATAATTTTGATATCATATATTTGGATTTCAGGAAAGCTTTTGACACTGTTGTGCATGGAAGACTATTGTACAAATTGGAGCAGAATGGTATTAAGGGTAAGTTGCTACAATGGATAAAAGGATGGTTAAGTGCAAGAAGACAGGGGTGGTAATCAATGGGTACTGCTCTTCGTGGACTAATGTTATTAGTGGAGTCGCACAGGGTTTGGTGTTGGGTTCACTGTTGTTTTGTATATTTATCAATGATATTGATGAAGGTATATCAGACTTAGTGTCGAAGTTTGCAGATGATACAAAGGTTGGCAGGGTTGTTAATGACAGTAATGGCAGTGTGCTACTGCAACAGGATCTAGATAATTTGGGCAGATGGACTAAGAAGTGGCAACTGAAGTTTAACCTTGACAAATGCAAAGTACTGCATATGGGTAGAAGTAACCCCAGAGAAAAGTACCAACTGTGTGGTACTACACTTGAGGTGGTAGAAAATGAAAAAGACCTGGGAGTAATTGTGCAGTCAGATATGAAGTTTTCTGAGCAATGCAGATAGGCTGCCAGGGCAGGTCATGGAGTTTTGTCAATGATATATAGGAATTTTGCTAGCAGGGAAAAGGAGGTGATTGTCCCTCTGTATAAGGCAATGGTCAGGCCACGCCTTGAGTACTGTGTACAGGTCTGGAGGCCTCATTTTAGGAAGGATGTAGATTTGCTTGACCTTGTACAGAGAAGGGCAACAAGATTGGTGAGGGGAATGAAGGGATCCTCTTACCAAGAGAGGCTTAAGTTCTGCAAATTGCAGTGGCTGGAGACTAGGCACCTGCGCGGTGATCTGATTGAGGTGTATAAGGCCTTGAATGGGTTGAGCACGCTGAATTCTGATGGGATCCTTCCACTTGTTCAGATTACGAACCTAAGGGAGCATAAATTCAAATTAAGAAAGGACAGATGTAGAATAGATGTGTGGAAATTTGCCTTTAGCTAGCGGGTGGTTAATTGCTGGAACAAACTTCCATCTGTCATGGAAGTTGATAGGTTGAATAAATTTAAGGAGGAACTGGACAGGCATTTGGAGGGAATGGCGTGATTTTTTTTTTTTTTTTTTTTTGACTGATGCTGCATAAGCTCATACACTTGCTTTCTTGCATCACATGCCACTACTACTATTAGTGGAGAAGTTAGAAGACAGAGATTCATCTATTGTTACCAACAGTAAGCGGCCAGAGAGAATTGGATGTTATTTATTTGTTATTTTTGGTTTTTAGGAGCATTAGCAACTAAGGCCATATTGCTCCGGGATATGGTGGTCATTCCCTGACCTTCCCGCATCCTCCGTATTTGGTGGTGACGGGCTCGAACCCCGGTCTAATCAAGAAGCGTGTGCTACGCAATGCTGCTCCTTCCCACCTGGCTACGGAGGCGCCGAGAATTGGATACCCAATTACAAAAAACAGTTGGCAGCTTATTTAGACGACCTTTGTGCCAAACACAATCAAAAGCCTTTAAAATGTCAAGAGCAATTGCTTGAGTTTCACCAAACTTCGAATTTGTCCATAGATGGATAACATAAGCGAGAATATCACCAGTGAATCGAAACTGATATACCGGCAATTATTAATAAGATGGAAGGTTTCTAGATAGTTTGAGTATGAATTGATTTCTCCATTACTTTAGAAAGGGTAGAAGTAAGTGAAATGGAACAATATCGGATGTGGGGGATTTGTCACCCTTTTTAGGAACTGACTGATGAGCAAATTTCCAAGGAGGGAAAACACCTTTAGAAGAAGACAGTGATAAAAGGTGAGATGGAACAGGAGTTGGAACACAAGTTTTGAGAACTAGTGGCGAAATATCAAGGAACTGGAGCTTTCTTATCATCAAGATAGTACAAAATCCTTCAGACATCTTTTTGACAGGAGATCACAGGATGTTCTGAATGGAGTGTACTGGGAATGGAAGGAGGTGGTTTACCAAGATCAACAATACACACGAGTTAGAAGAAAAGTACAATACTAGCAAGTCAGTTTTATCTTTGGCTGAACTGGGAATAGTGATGGGCCAAAGTTGCAACCAATAAATAGCTTTGACAAGAGACCAGAATGCTCAACTACCCTTTGGACAAGGAGCAAATTTTCTAGTCTTATCCTGTTCAAAATCTAGTTTGAACTGATTAATAACTGCCTTACAATTGTTGCAAGCAGAAAGTGAAGCTTGAGATTTGGATACATGCCAGTTGAGCTATGCAACATTATCTTGAACAGCCTTAGCCATTTTTCGGGAAACCAAGGTTTAGATAAAGGACGCGATTTTAAGGTGGAGTGTGGAATAAAGGATTTCATCCCTACAAGAAAAGCATTTCTATCAGAAGATTTAAAACAATGCAGTTTAAACTTCAACCAAATTCATATATATGTATTTAACTTCACCATAGCCAGGTGCATTATGGCCTTCTTGCCCTTGCACTGTAAAGTCCATAAACAAATAACAGTAGCTTACTGGATTAACTAAATGACTACTCTCTTATATCAATGTGTTAGAGATTGCTTGTGGGAAGGGGGGGGGGCAAGATCCAACAATATCTTTGAAACTGATTTTTAGTAGATTCATCAGATAAAAATATTCAAGTAAAGGAACCAAGCAGGTAGTAATCAGTGTATTGAATGTGGGGATAAATACAATGAAAAGACATAATAACAGAGTCAATTGGGATAACTGAAATATAATCTTTATAAGGAAATGTAATAAAAAATGCCAGAATTAGTTACATACTGCAAAGTATAACAAAAGAAACTTATTAAATGCTTATTTTCAACAAAACAGATGGTAAATTGTTGCAAAATTGCCAGATGCCAATGAACAAAAATTGTGCAGATTATTTAAAGGATTTTTCTTTTTATCCATTAACCTTCTGATGACCAGGTGACCAACGCTACTTTTTTTTTACAATATTTTTCTCAATTAATGTCTTAGAGACTTCGTTATTTTTTCAGCCAAGCTTTTCACCTTTTTCCAGATCTCATGGGGTAATTGCTTAAAAAATTGGAATACTTAACATAAAAAAAAATTTCTTGATTGGGGTCGCCGCCTAGTGACCCTACGTAGCCGCCAATGTTATAACATTGTAAAATGTAGTAAGTGTAATCAGTTTGTTTGTAGGAACCATGCCACTGTAATAAAGTCAACAACCAGAACAACTAATTTCAATGCAGATCTTCCGAAACTAGTTAATGTTACAGAACTATTTCGTTACCAGTATTTAATTTAGCAACTATATTTTATGTGTTATTTCTACTAATAAACGTTTATGTAGCAGCTTTGAATTGCATTTTATTTTGTATACTTAGTAAATAGAAAATATTTATTGCTGGGGTCACGTAATGACCCCACCTGGTCGTTCACATTATATTTTTGACGTGGTCATCGGAAGGTTAATGATAATCTTTTTTTAACAGCAAGATGAATTTTTATTGTGGTATCATTACGGTGATATTTATTAAAATTAGACATTTTTAAATAAAGACAAATAGTAAATTGTGAGAAGATGGGAAATGGTTCCATTTTACTGAATATTTCGTTTCTGTGGCATTTGTTACACAGTCATTTTACTGTATATACAAATTACTACCATAAAGGAAAGAGGTTTAATTTTTGCAAGAGTGATTTCAAAAATGTGCTCAAAATACCATAGCACTGAAAATACTTACTAGAAACAGGTGATTATTTATTTAAAGTTAATGAGGATTCAGCATATTGTAGTAGTAGTAGTAGTAGTAGTGGCACTTGATGCAAGAAAGCAGTGTAGGAGCTTATGCAGCATCAGCCAAAAAAAAAAAAAAAAAATCACACCATACCCTCCAATTGCCTGTCCAGTTCCTCCTTAAATTTATTTAACCTATCAACTTCCACAACGACAGATGGAAGTTTGTTCCAGCAATTAACAACCCGCTGGCTAAAGGCAAATTTCCGCACATCTATTCTACATCTATCCTTTCTTAATTTGAACTTATGTCCCCGTAGGTTCGTATTCTGAACAAGTGGGAGGATCCCATCAGAATTCAGCGTGCTCAACCCATTCAAGGCCTTATAGACCTCAATCAGATCACCGCGCAGGTGCCTAGTCTCCAGCCACTGCAATTTGCAGAACTTAAGCCTCTCTTGGTAAGAGGATCCCTTCATTCCCCTCACCAATCGTGTTGCTCTTCTCTGTACACGCTCAAGCAAATCTACATCCTTCCTAAAATGAGGCCTCCAGACCTGTACGCAGTACTCAAGACGTGGCCTGACCATTGCCTTATACAGAGGGACAATCGCCTCCTTTTCCCTGCTAGCAAAATTCCTATATATCATTGACAAAACCCCATGACCTGCCCTAGCAGCCTGTCTACATTGCTCAGAAAACTTCATATCTGACTGCACAATTACTCCCAGGTCTTTTTCATTTTCTACCACCTTAAGTGTAGTACCACACAGTTGGTACGTTTCTCTGGGGTTACTTCTACCCATATGCAGTACTTTGCATTTGTCAAGGTTAAACTTCAGTTGCCACTTCTTAGCCCATCTGCCCAAATTATCTAGATCCTGTTGCAGTAGCACACTGCCATTACTGTCATTAACAACCCTGCCAACCTTCGTGTCATCTGCAAACTTCGACATTAAGCCTGATATACCTTCATCAATATCATTGATAAATATACAAAACAACAGTGGCCCCAACACCGAACCCTGTGGGACTCCACTAATAACATTAGTCCACGAAGAGCAGCACCCATTGATTACCACCCTCTGTCTTCTCCCACTTAACCATCCTTTTATCCATTGCAGCAACTTACCCTTAATACCATTCTGCTCCAATTTGTACAGTAGTCTTCTATGCGCAACAGTGTCAAAAGCTTTCCTGAAATCCAAGTATATGATATCAAAATTATTTTTTGCATCCAGTTCCTTTGTGACCACAGCATAATAACCAATCAAATTTGTCAGACAAGACTTTCCCTTAACAAACCCATGCTGTGTCTGAATTATTGCTGCAGTCTTGTCTAGATGATCCTGCAATGCATCTTTAACCAGTGACTCCATTATTTTACCCGGAACAGAAGTTAAACTAACTGGTCTGTAATTATTCGTGTCACCCTTCGAACCTCCTTTGTGAATTGGGGATACATTTGCACATCTCCAGTCCGTGGGAACCTCTCCTGAGTCCAAGGATGCTCTCATAATTATGGCTAAGGGTTTGCTTAGTTGCTTTGCCGCCTCCTTTAATATAACTGGATAGATCCCATCCGCCCCAGGTGCCTTTCTTATGTTTAACTTCAACAATTTCTCCTCCACTTTGCTCTCAGTTATTACAAAATCATTAAGCACACTGCTACAATTTGATAACCTTCTTCCATTTTCAATGTTCATCCTGTTGCAATAGGATTTGAACCCAGGTGTTTTCCACATGGTATGGAAAACCAACAATTGTGCTATATTGTACCACTGCATTTGAATGGTATAAGCAGTTCAAAGACAAACATGAGGATGTTGATCCAAGAAGTGGCCATCCATAAACATCAAACCCAGGGGCTCACATCTGGTGAGTATGGGCTTGGCACACCTGGATATCATCATTCTTCTCTTTCTTTGTGATTCTCTCTCTCAGGGTAACTCAGAATTTTTTTTTTTTTTTTTAGTTTTGGCTGGTGCAGCATAAGCCTTAGGCTTCCTTGCCCCATATGGCTAACAATAGTATTAGTATCTCAAAACAGGAACAAAGCCGAAAATGTTCAGGAAATTGTGGCAAGAGGTCATTGTTTGTTTGACCGCTCCGAATGATGGCTGGTGAGTTGGATGTGAAGGAGGACGCAATTCATCAAATAAGAAGGTCTGCAAAATTTGTGCCTCACAGATGAGCAGAAGCAATAAACTTCAAAATCTACACCAAGCCCCAAAAAGTTATTTAAGGAGTCCAAGATCAATAAAATGCTGATCATGTTTTTTGACAAATGGGGTGCAAGTCGAAAAGAATTTGTACATGAAGGGAAAGAGAGTCAATGCTGTGTTCTAAGACTACTGAAGTGCATTTCCCAGGTAAAGCTGCAATTTTGAGAAAAAGGCAGCTGGTTCTTGTTGCAAGACAATGGCCCTACCCATTCTGCACTTGTGAACACATTTTATGGTGAAACGTGGCATTAGAAAGGGCATGTCATGCAAGAAAGCAAGCTTATATAGCATCAGCCAAAAAAAAAACACACACACACCATTCTCATTTCACCCATCCACTTGCTCCAAATGTTTTTCTAGTTCTGCCTTGAATCTGTTTAAGCTATCAATTTCTACGACAGATCGAACTTTGTTCCAGCAATCAACCACCCGCTGGCTAAAGGCAAACTTCCACACATCTATCCTACACCCATCTTTCCTCAATTTGAATTTATGCCCTCTGATAGAGGTGTATTAAGGCTTTATACACCTCTATCAGATCACCTCACCGGTGCCTAGTCTCCAGACACTGTAATTTGCAAAACTTAAGCATTTCTTTGTAAGATCAACCCTTTGTTCCATTCACTAATCTTGCTGCCCTTCTCTGTACTTGTTCCAACAGCTCTACATCCTTTTGAAAATGAGGGCTCCAGACCTGTATACAGTACTCAAGGTGTGGCCTGACCATTGCCTTATACAAGGGGATAATCACCTTCTTATCCCTGCTAGAAAAATTCCTGTATATTATTGACAAGACACCATGAGCTACTCTTGCAGACCATTTTTACTACTCACAAAACTTCATAACTACCCCCAGGTCCTTTTCACTCTCTACCACTGTCAGTTATAGTACCACACAGTCACTGTTGAAAAAAAGCCGTGAAGTAGGGTTGAATTTGAAAGTGTCTGCAATTCTGCCCAGACACGATAGGAGGGAGTATATGATGAGAGCCTTGTCGATCAATTCAGCCCTGGAAAGACTGTGCAAGGCTCAAGGGGTAGAATTTTTTTCAGCCTGGAATGTACTTGTTAACAGGAGAGATTGCTTCTACAGGGATGGGATACACTTAAATAGAAAGGGTGCAAGAATATTTGCTGATGCTATCGAGGCAGTGTTAGGTGGGTCGGAAAACTGCTAGCTTGGGGGGAGACAAAGACTAATGGATTAACAGTAGCCACTGGCAGAGGTGAAAGAGATTCTTGCACTGCTTCTATTGGAATGAGCAGAAGCCTGAAAAACAAGATGCAGGATATTTCAGAGACTGCTGGAAGTCATTGTGGTACAAGTAAACACATGGGTTGTGTTAGGGTAGCTAAGAATAGAAACAGGGGCATGTATACTTGCGTGTACACCAATGCTAGGAGTTTAGTAAATAAATTTGATGAATTTGAGGTATTGCTCAAAACATCAAAGGCAGATATTGTTGGGATATCAGAGACGTGGTGTCACACAGATATAAGGAATGCAGAACTGGAATTTGGGGAGTACAATGTGTATAGAAAGGATAGACAGGACAGGAGGGGAGGAGGGGTTATGCTATTAGTTAAAAAAAAAATAAAATCCAAGGAAGTGAAGCCAGTCGACATTGATGGACAGGGCAGTGTCGAGTCAGTTTGGTGTGACATAAGCATAGGTAAATCAAAATTGAGAGGAGGAGTGTGCTATAGGGCTAATGACTGTGATGAGTATAATAAGATACTGTACAGGGAAATAGAATGGGCCAGTAAATCAGAGTGTCTTATAATGGGGAATTTTAATTTCCCAGATATTGACTGAAATTTGTGGGTTGGTCACTCACACACTAGCAAGGCTTTTGTGGATTTATTGGATGTTTGTTTTCTACACCAGCATGTTCAGGAGGCAACTAGAGGGAGTAATACTCTTGATCTGATTATCAGTAGTGATTCTTCATGCATTAGGAATCTGCAGATAAAGGAACCACTGGGTGGCAGTGATCACAGTGTGCTGAAGTGGGATTTACTCAAGGAGGTAACTACCATCAGAGGTAAAGGGAAGGGTTTTTGCTTTCGTAAAGGCGACTATGATGGTCTGAGACAGTATTTAAATTCTATACAGTGGGACCAACTGATGATGTTACCAACAGCAAATTCAAAATGGGAAGCATTCAAGGAACTAATCTTGGAAGCTACCAGGCTTTACATACCAACTAAGAAATATTGTTCAAGGTTCAGGCCTAAATGGTTGTCAGATGAACTAATGAGACATATGGCAGAGAAGAAAAATGCATGGGATACATACAAATTAATGGGTTACATGGAAGCCTATGATAGATATAAGTTGGTCTGTAACCAAGTCACAAGGGAGATTAGGCAGGCAAAGGCAGATTATGAGAAATCCTTGGCAAAGGATGCAAAGAAAAACAGAAAAGAGTTCTTTAACTATTTAAACTCAAGAAGGAAAGGGATGAATCAGATTGGTCCACTGGATGTTGATGGTTCAACAGTTGAGGATCCAGCTCAGGTGGCTAACAATCTAAACGAGTATTTTGCATCTACATTCACACATGAGGAGTTATTCAGGAAGGAGAATGATGTAGGTGAAGTAAACATTGGCAGTGAGCTAGATGATTTTCTAATAACTGAGAGGAAAGTGGAGGAGAAATTGTTGAGGATGAACATAAAAAAGGCACCCGGGGTGGATGGGATCTATCCAGTTATATTAAAGGAGGCAGCAAAGGAAGTAAGCAAACCCCTAGCCATAATTATGAGAGCGTCTTTGGACTCAGGGAAGGTACCCGTGGACTGGAGATGTGCAAATGTAACCCCAATTCACAAAGGAGGATCAAAGGCTGACACAAGTAATTATAGACCTGTTAGTTTAACTTCGGTTCCAGGAAAATTAATGGAGGCACTGGTTAAAGAAGCACTGCAGGATCATCTGGACAAGAATTCAGTTATAGCTCAGACACAGCATGGTTTTGTTAAGGGCAGGTCTTGTCTGACCAATTTGATTGGATACTATGATGTAGTCACAAAAGAACTGGATGCAGGGAATAACTTTGATATTATATATTTGGATCTTAGAAAGGCTTTTGATACTGTTGCGCATGGAAGACTGCTGCACAAATTGGAGAAGTTTGGCATTGGAGGCAAATTGCTGCTATGGATAAAGGGATGGTTGAGTGGCAGAAGACAGAGAGTGGTAATCAATGGACACTGCTCAACGTGGACTAATGTTATTAGTGGAGTTCCTCAGGGTTCAGTGTTGGGTCCATTGTTGTTTTCTGTATTTATAAATGATATTGATGATGGTGTATCAGGCTTAATGTCCAAGTTTGCAGACGATACCAAGGTTGGCAGGGTTGTTAAGGACACTACTGAATCTAAGCTGCTGCAACAGGATCTGGAAAGGTTGAGCAGATGGGCTGAGAGGTGGCAAATGAAGTTTAACATTGACAAATGTAAAGTACTACATATGGGAAACAGTAACCCCAGATCAACGTATCAACTCTGTGGTACTACGCTGACAGTGGTAGAGAATGAAAAGGACCTGGGGGTAATTGTGCAGGCAGATATGAAGTTCTCTGAGCAGTGCAGACGAGCTGCAAGAGTAGCTCATGGTGTCTTGTCAATGATATACAGGAATTTTTGTAGCAGGGATAGGGATGTGATTATTCCCTTGTATAAGGCATTGGTCAGGCCACACCTTGAGTACTGTATACAGGTCTGGAGGCCTCATTTCAAGAAGGATGTAGAGCTGCTGGAACGAGTACAGAGAAGGGCAACAAGATTAGTGAATGGAACAAAGGGTTGCTCTTACGAAGAAAGGCTTAAGTTTTTCAAATTAGAGAGCCTGGAGACTAGGCATCGGCGAGGTGATCTGATAGAGGTGTATAAGGCTTTGAATGGCTTGAGCATGCTCAATACCGATGGGATTCTTCCTCTTGCTCAGAATAATCACCTGAGCGGGCATAAATTCAAATTGAGGAAGGACGGATGTCGGATAGATGTGCAGAAATTTGCCTTTAGCCAGCGGGCAGTTGGTTTGTGGAATAGACTCCCATCGCTTGTTGTTGAAGTTGATAGCCTAAACAAATTTAAGGCTCAGCTGGGCAGGTATTTCAAATGAACGGAGGGGTGAAATGGTAGTGGTTGTTTTTTTTTTTTTTTTTGGCTGATGCTGAATAAGCTTGCTTTCTTGCATCATATGCCTCTACTAATGCTAATGCAGTTGATACATTACTCTGGGGTTACTGCTTCCCATATGCAGTACTTTACATTTGTCAATGTTAAACTTCAGTTGCCACCTCTCAGCCCAACTGCTCAACTTTTTTAGATCCTGTTGCAGCAGTGTACTGTAATTAGTGTCATTAACAACCCTGCCGACTTTGTATCGTCTCCAAACTTGGACATTAAGTCTGATATACCATCATCAATATCATTAATGAATACAGAAAACAACAATGGACCCAACACTGAACGCCGGGGGGGGACTCCACGAAGAGCAGTGTCCATTGATTACCCCTCTGTCTTCTCCCACTCAACCATCCATAGCAGCAATTTGCCTCCAATGCTACACTGCTCCAATTTGTGCAGCAGTCTTCCATGTGCAATAGTATCAAAAGCCTTTCTAAGATCCAAATATATGATATCAAAATTATTCTTTGCATCCAGTTCCTTTGTGAGTACATCACAGTATCCAATCAAATTGGTCAGGCAAGACTTCCCCTTAACAAACCTATGCTGAGTTCGAGCTATAACTGAAGTTTTGTCTAGATGATCTTGCAATGCTTCTTTAACCAGTGCCTCCATTGATTTCCTTGGAACAGAAGTCAGAAGTTAAACCAACATGTCTGTAATTACCTGTGTCGTCCTTTGATCCTCCTTTGTGAATTGGGGTCACATTTGCACATCTCCAGTCCACGGGTACCCCCCCTGAGTCCAAGGAAGCTCTCATAATTATGGCTAAGGGTTTGCTTACTTCCTTTGCTGCCTCCTTTAATAATACTGGACAGTTTCCATCCACCCCAGATGTTTTTTTATGTTTATCTTTAACAACTTCTCTTCCAATTTACTCTCAGTTATTGAAGATTATCTAGCTTACTGCCAGAGTTTAATACACCTCTGGCATTCCCCTCCCTGAATAATTCCTTGTGTGTGAATGTAGATGCAACATATTCATTTAGTTTGTTAGCTACCTGAGCAGGATCATCAACAGTTGAACCATCGATACAAAGTGGACCAATCTGATTCATCCCCTTCTTTCTAGAGTTTACATAAGTAAAGAATTCTTTGTTTTCTTTGCATCCTTTGCCAAAGATTTCTCATAATCTGCCTAACCTCCTTTGTGACTTGTTTACAGACCAGCTTATATCTATCATAGGCTTCCATGTCACCCATTAATTTATATGTATCCCATGCATTTTTCTTCTCTGCCATATGTCTCATTAGTTCATCTGACATCCATTTAGGCCTAAACCTTGAACAATATTTCTTAGTTGGTATGTAAAGCCTAGTAGCTTCCAAGATAAGTTCTTTGAATGCTTCCCATTTTGAATTTGCTGTTGGTAACATCATCAGTTGGTCCCACTGTATAGAATTTAAATACTGTCTCAGTCCATCGTAGTTGCCTTTACGAAAGGAATAACCCTTCCCTTTACCCCTAATGGTAGTTACCTCTTTGAGTAAATCCCACTTCAGCACACTGTGATCACTGCCACCTAGTGGTTCATTTACCTGCAGATTCTTAATGCTTGAAGAATCACTACTGATAATCAGATCAAGAGTATTAGTCTCTCTAGTTGCCTCCTGAACTTGCTGCTGTAGAAAACAATCATCTAATAAATCCACAAAAGCCTTGCTAGTGTGTAAGTGACCATCCCACAAATTCCAGTCAACCTCTGGGAAATTAAAATCCCCCATTATAAGACACTCTGATTTACTGGCTCACTCTATTTCTTTGCACAACTGCTCATTATACTCATCAGATTCATTAGGCCTATATAACACACACACCTCATTTTTCCTTTCCCAGTGCTTCTCTTCATCATAGAAGAGCAAAATTATAAAGCTTTTACATCTTTCACACAGAAAGTTTTCGAAATGCGCAGAGCAATTTCAGCCCCCCAGCAATTAAACAATAATTAATAGTAAAATTGCCCAAGTTTCCCACCACGCCCAGATGATGACTTAAAAACTGTTAGGATAGCAGTATTCTGCACCCTGACATAACCAAACTCCCCATGACTACCATGCCATGTGTAGGAACCTGGGGCCCCAAACCAATGTAGGGGAGGGGGATGGGAATGCATGCAGAGAAAGTGAATGGGAGTGAGCAGACGAGCAAATGTAATTGGCCGAAAGAATACAAAGTTAAAAATAACTTACATTACTTTATATATACTGTACCAACAAACATTTACAAACCACATAAACACTATCATTGCATTCTCCCCTGGCCTGCAAAAAAAAAAAAAAAAAAAACCTTGCAGCTAGGCCTGCACCACAACTGAAGAATAACAGTAAGTTGCGGTGCCCAGAGAGTGCAGTGCAGAAAGAAAGAGTCGAATAAATGAGATGAGAACTAGGAGAATGAATAAAAGTGCAAGCGTGAGAGAAAAGAACACAAATGCTAAGTTAAGTACACACTAACCCTGGTTTTAATTAGTATTTAAATTTACACTACCCATCATTGCATCCCCTCCTGGTGTGTGAGAAAAAGATGAATGAGTCGAGTGAAAAAGAAAAAAAAAAAAATTTTATAAAATAAGAAAAAAGTAAAAAAAAATAAATAAATAAAAAAAAATAAATAAAAAAAATTATAAAATAAGAAAAAAGTATAAAAAAAAAAAAATATATATATATATATAAAATAAGAAAAAAGTATAAAAAAAATAAATAAAATAAATAAAAAAAAAAAAAAAAGAATGCAAGTAGAGTGAGAATCCACATTCCGAATGAAGTAAATGTGTGCGTCTCCCCCCCTTCACCTGGTAGGTTCCCCACTGACAGCTAACATATCCCACCCCCAGAGCGGGATGGGCAGCTGGACCTTCATACCGGATTCGACACTCCTTGGACAAGACACCGACGAAGACACTCTGCGGCTTTGCTGCCAACACGCCATTGGCGATCCGAACTGGGTACTCTAACCTGGTTCCCTTTAAAACCCCATCCCCAGGCAGGGAATGGAGGAGATGGACCTCTGTCTCCTCTCCTCCCTGCCTACCCCCCATATTTCGCCTGGTGGGGCTCGTCTCCACTGACCTCTTTGGGGATGCCTATCCGTCCCTATTCTTCTATCTGTTTCCTCCCCAGTCTTCAATCTCCCCCCCTCTCTCACTAAATCGACAGAGTACACCCCTTAACAATGCCGCCAAATTATAACCAACGTCTAAATTCTACCGGTTTTGTGCAAATCTCTAAGATATCTAACACTATCAGCTTTTATCTAGCGTTACATGTCTAAATTTAATAACATCAAAATCTTGCCCGACCTATTTGGCCTTTAACACATCTCTTTAGTGTTCAACCCTAACCAGCGATTTCCTAACAGCAATCCCATTAAGCATTAATGTCAAATGCATAAACTTTTATTTTATTTTATTTATTTATGTATTTACTTTATTTATTTTTTTTTTTAAATAGGCCCTAGCCACTGAAATCCCAGGAAACTAGGTGGCAGGACCTGCCAGAGCAAATTGTTGTGATACTGGATACACCCGGCTAGCCTCCACGTGGCAGGGTATGGGCAACGTCGGGCCCCACTAGGGGCCTGGCGGCCAATAAGCCGGATAAACAATGGGCACAACATATCACACTGCACAGACACGACCCACACACTTTCAAGTCTCTGGCTTGACAGTGTACTGTCCTCGATACAGCGAAACACACGCAGAGATGGGAGAAATCCCAGGTGCCGTCTGACACGAACAAAAAAAAAAAAAAAAGTGCTTATGTCACACCAAACAGATTCAATATTGCATTGTCCACCAACATCAACTGAATGCACTTCCTTAGATTTTGTGTTTCTTTACTAACTGCATATCCCTTCCTGCCCTGTCTATCCTTTCTGCACACATTGCACTCCCCAAATTCCAATTTTGCACTGCTTATGTCTGTGTGACACCACATCTCTTATATCTCAACATTATCTGCCTTTGATGTCTTGACTAGCAATTCAAGCTCATCAAATTTATTAACTATACTCTTAGCATTGGTGTACATGCAAGTATACATGCACCTGTTTCTACTCTTAGTTATCCTAACACAACCCATATATTTACTTGTTCCACTATGACGCCCAGCAGTCCTGGAAATCCCCATTGCATTGCTTTCTAGGCTGATGCTCAATTGCATTTCAATAGAAGCAGTGCAAGAATCACTTTCACTTCTGCCAGCAGCTACTGTTAATCTGTTAGTCTGTGTATCCCCCTAAACTAGCAGTTTTCCAACCAACCTAATTCTGCCTCGATAGCATCAGCAAATATTCTTGCACTGTTTCTATTTAAGTGTATCCTATCCCTGTAGAAGCAGTCTCTCCTGTTAACACGCACAGACTAGGCCGAGAAATATCCTATCCTTTGAACCTTGCACAATCTCTCCAGGGCTGATTTGATCAACAAGGCTCTGATCATATACTCCCTCCTATCGTGTCTGGGCAGAATTGCAGACACTTTCAAATTTAACCCTAACTCGCGGCTTTTTTCCAACATTGACCTGTATCTGTTCTACAACGTCATCAAGCTTTGCCCCTGGCAGACATACCCCTGGTCCTGTTCCACCTATCCTTTTTGCACAATATGTTCCCCGTTTCCCTGAAAATAGTCACCGACAACAACTAGTTCCTTTGGGACCAGTGCATTCTGCCTTGGGAGTTGTCGCGTGTTGCATGATGTTCAACTGAAAGCTCTAGAATTAATGTGGGCAGCTGAGAGCTTGATCGGCCCCTCAATTTAAATCCTTCGAGGGCATCCACCATCCTTCAAGCTCTCATATAGGCCCATAACAATGCTGAATTGGCACCTGATTTCCTCACACTCCTTACATCGTGCACACCTTGGCAATATCATGTCCCATTCCTGATTGCTCCACAAACATCAAACAAGCAGTACATTTCAGAGGACAACCACCCCTTGCAGTTCTCCCATTAGTTTGAGCCTTTTTCTTTGCTGCTCTGGTCTGAGTCATGATTTCTATTCAATTTCAAATAAAATATAACCCTAAACTTATATCCCAATGCAGTTATAACACTATATATATGTATTTCAGTATTGAATATTATCTCCAAGTTACATTATATGATTTTCTTATCTCCTGTCGAGGTTATACGTATTAATGTTACATTTGTAAAAACTAGGTCGTTATATGTATTTAGTTAAAAAAGTACAATTTAATCGACAATGAAATTTAATAAGATTAGTAAATTTTACTGAATAATTGATACTACTTACTCGCTATATAGTTCGGGGTACATATTGTATTGTACACAAATGGCAGCAAATTACAAACAGTAAATCTACAGACAAGAGGTATTAATTACTTTCGAAATCACGCTATCTAAATTCAGAATAAACCATGGAGCTTGACTAGGTCTATAAGCTACTTAGAAAATAATTTAATCTAACAATTAAGTCAATAAACTGTCTTAGATACCCTTACCAATGCTAAGTAATAACCTACAAAATCTCTAAGTTCAAATTAAATTTGAACTTAGATAGAACATTGTATATATCAGGGGTGGGCACGCATGAGGTCAATGAGAGCCGCATTCCGGTTTTTCATATATTATAAAGAGCCACACCATAGTTACATAGTATTAAATACACAAATTCAAATTTAATTTAATTAATATGATTACATATTCTACACGTCTTAAGTGTATACATATATAAGAAAATATAATTAAGAGAAAGAAAATACAAAATAATTATTTCAAAATTTTAATAATAAAAATGCATTAATTAAAAGCATAACATTTAACGAAGACCTTTGGTCAAATTTTTGAAATTTGGCGTTGTTGTTATTATTTAGGAGCATTAGCAACTAAGGCCATATTGCTCCGGGGATAGGCGGTGGCTATTCCCTGACCTTTCCGCATCCTCAGTATTTGGTGGTGACGGGCTCGAACCCCGGTCTAATCAAGAAGCGTATACTACGCACTGCTGCTGCTGCCCACCTGGCTACGGAGGTGCCGACATTTGGCGTAAAATTTGTTAAAGCTGTTCGCAACAATTCAGTGAGATGATGATTGGTCAACTGTGAACGATATTTCGACTTCACGAACTTCATTGTGGAATACAAAGATTCACAGCAATATGTTGTACCAAAAATTGAAATTAGACCGCTGCAGTTTTCTTTAAATGTGGATATTTTGATTCTGGCAAGAGTTTCCAAAATTCAATTATAGAAGTAGATTTGTGCTGCATTTGCAATGCCTGATCCTCTTTCATCTCTAATAACTCCAATTCCCCAGCCACTTTTTCAACAAGTATTATTTCAGAAATTGGAAATCCATCTTCAATAATATCACAAATAAATGGGTTCACAAAATATGCAAATGTGATTTCAAATCTTCAAACCTATGTTTGAAATCTGCTTGCAATTCTTCCAATTTTTCTTTGTATTCGTCTAACTTTTTTTCTTTGATATTAATTATATTTGCTTTTACTCGTGGAAAATGATTAAATATTTTGTTCTTAAGATCGTACACAAAAAGCCGAATTTTAGCTTCAAAACTAAATACAGTTTGTGACAAATCAATAATAATTTTTTCCTTTCCTTGTAAAGCCAAATTAAGTGTTTGCAAATGTTATATAATGTCTGTAAGGAACATTAAGTCAGAAAGCCAAGTTTCATTTTCTAATTCTGGGTATTTTTTTTTTTTTTGTAAATGTTATGATGGGATTTAGGAGTTCCACAAAACGGCCCAAAACATTGTAAGTTGACAGCCATCTTACAACACACCATAGGGATAAATCATTGGGCAATTCATCTGTTTCGTCATTCACTCGCAACTCTTCTAAAAAGTTCTTAAATTGACAATGTGTTTTGGCATTTTTTCTAACTAAATTCACAATTTGCAAAACAATGTTCCACACAATTCCGTATTTGAAGTACTTCGCTATGAGATGCTCGCGGTGAATTATGCAGTGAAGAGGTAAGAAACGTGGAATTTTAGGATCGTTGTTTAAAAGACCAATGAGACCTTGGTTTTACCCTATCATTGCAGGCGCTCCGTCAGTCGCAACACTTACAAGTTTATCACGAGGCAATTCAAACCTGTTCATCACTTCATCAAGTGCATTTCTAACATCTATACCACGAGTTGTTTCGATAAAAGCTACTAGGTCTAACATTTACGTCTGCAGATACATAGCGGACAAAAACGGCCAATTGTGGAACGTCCTTAATGTCTGTAGACTTGTCGAGAGCTAAACTAAATGCTGTACAATTTTTCAAATCACACATCAAACTATTTTCAACATTTTTACTAATTGCATCAATACAACGCTCAGTTGTACGGCGTGACATAGGAACCTGTGCGATCAATTTATGCAGTTTTGTATTATCTGGATCCAAAACTTTAATCACTTCTTCCAAGTTTCTTTCAATAAATTCTCCTTCTCCATATGGACGTTTGGCACGAGCAATATTCCAAGCTATCAAAAAACTAGCTTCGTTTGCTCTGTCATCTTCGCAACTAAAAGAAGACAAGAGTCCTTGTTGCTTATGAAGACCAGATTGCAAGGACTTAAGTTTCTCTGTTCGCAATTTTGAATTGAGTGGATATTGAGTTGAAAAGTGGGGATGACTTCCTTCGTAATGTCGACGTAAATTACTTACTTTGTAGTTTGCAATTGTAACTTTACAAATAAGACACAATGACTTTCCATTATTGTCAATAAAAGCAAAATTTTCTACCCATTCTTCTTGAAAGTTTCTATTTTCTTGTTCGTATTTTCGTTTTTTGATATTTTCTGAGGTCATGTTATCAAAAATTTTAAATAAATTTAATTCCAAAGTTTGAAATTGAAACTCTTATGGGAGGGTTTGGTCACATTTTCTACCCACTCCCGGTGTAGTGTTGCACAAGTCCGCTGATGGTGCCAGCAGTGTAAATGAGCGCAGATTTATTTATAATCAAAATAAAAATAGCAAAATATCTAGACATAAAAAAAAAATAAACATAACATAAAATCCGTATAACAAAATATTAGTTACTTAGTTAATTTAACAAGATTCATTGTTAAATTAATAACATTCTGACATAATAATAATAAAAAAAAAACGGATTTAAATTTTCAATGGGAGCCGCACTTAACTCAACGAAGAGCCGCATGCGGCTCTGAGAGCCGCATTTGCCCACCGTTGGTATATATCAACCATCCAACCTACTCTCCCAATCTAACACCAGTGGGAAATTCTTCATCTTTCCCAAAGTGAAAACTGCGCTCAAAGGAAAGAGATTTCAGAATGTTGAGAACAAAGAAAAATGTAACTGCCAAGCTGAACTTCATCTCTTTGGATGCCTTCACTGGCTCTTTTCGGAAACTTTTAGAATGATATAATAAGTGTATTCATAATCAGGTGGTAATTACTCTGAAAAACAAAATCAATTTTGAGCTTTCTTCACTGTGTTCTTTTTATTGCACCAGTTCAGGAATTTTATTGCCACACCTTATAGCTTAGAAAATAGGCCTCACAAGCATTAGTAATGGCAAAAGATGCAAGAAAGCAAGTTACACAGCCAAAAAAAAAAAAAAAATCCTTTACCCTATTCATCTCCTCCAATAGTTTGTCTAGTTATTGCTTGAATTAACTGGATGGTAACTTCTTCCAACAATCAACCACCCTTTGGCTCAAGGCAAACTTCCACACATCTGTTCTGCAACCATCCTTTCTCAATTTGAATTTATGTCCCCTAATGTCCATAGTCTGAGCAAAAGGAAGAAACCTATCATTGTTTGCTGATGTCATTCAAAGCCTTAAACACCTCAATCAGTCACACTGCATTTGCAAAACTGAAGCCTCTTGGTAAGAGAACTTCTTTGTTTCTGCTCACCAATCTCGTTCTCTTTCTCTGTACCCACACCAGCAGCTCTACATCCTTCCTAAAATGAGACTTTCCAGACCTGTATGCAGTACTCAAGATGTAGCCTAACCATTGCCTTATACAAGGAGATAATCACCTCCTTGTTTCTGTATATCATTGACAAAACCCCATAAGTTGTCCTGTTAATTTTCCACTATCCTGAATGTAATACCACACAGTTGTTATTCTGAGACTACTGCTAACCATATACAGTATCTTGCATTTGTCAAACTTCAATTGCCATTTCTTGGCCAATCGTTTTGCCTAAAAAATCTGCCTAATTTTTCTATATCTCGTTGGATATAGAAACCTTCATTGCTGTCAATTAACCACCCTGCCAACCTTTGTATCATCTCCAAAAATAGACATTAAGCCAGATGTACTTTCATCAGTATCATTAATAAATACAGAAAACAATGGACTAATAACATTAGTCCATTAAGAGCAGTGTCCATTGATAATCACTGTGTCTTCTCCTACCCAACAATCCTCATCCCTTACATAGCAGTAACTTGCCCTTAATGCCACACTACTCCAATTTATACAGCAGCTTTTATGTGCAACAGTATCAAAAGCTTTCCTGAAATCCAAGTATATAATATCAAAATCATTTTTTGCATCTAGTTCCATTTTTTGTAACCTCATCCAATCAGATTGATCAGACTAGATCTCTCCTTAATGAACCCATGCTGTGACTGAACAACCACACACTAGGTGGTCTTGCATTACCTTTTTAAATACCGACTCCTTTACTTTCCCTGGAACAGAAGTTAATCTAACAGGTCTGTAATTACACGTCACTATTTAATCCCCCTTTGTGAATTAGAATAAATTTGCACATCTCCAGTCTACAGAGACTCCTGAATCCATAGATGCTCTCATAATTATGGCTAAGGGTTTGTTTACTTCCTTTGCTGCCTCCCTTAACATAACTGGATAGGTTCTATCCAGCCCAGGTGCCTTTTTTATGTTTAACTTCAACGATTTCTCTTTCATCTTCCTCTCTGTTAGAGTTTGATAAACTTCTGGCATTCATTTCCCTAAAGAATTCATGTGTTGTTTGAATATAGATGCAAAATACCTATTTTGTCAGCAACCTGAGCAGGATCAGCAACAGTTAAATCATTGACATGAAGTTGACCAATGCGATTCAACCACTTCTTTCTACTGTAAATATAAGCATAGAAGTTTGCTGTTTTTTATTGCACCTTTGCCAAAGATTTCTCATAAAATACCTTGGCTTGCCTAATCTTCTTTTTGACTTCATTACAGACTAGTTTATATCTTCTGTAAGCTCTATCACCTAATAATTTATATGCATTCCACGCATTCTTCTTCTGTGCCAATTATCATCATTACATCCGACATCCATTTAGGTCTAAGCTTTGAACATTATTTCTTAGTATGAAAAGCCTAGTAGCTTCTACGATTACTTTCCTGAATGCTTCCCACTTAGAATTTCCTGTTGGTTACACCATGAGTTGATCCCATTGTATAGAATTTAAAAACTGTCTGATACCACTGTAATCTCCCTTATGAAATCAAAAACCCTTCCCTTTACCCTTGATGGTAGTTACATCTTTGGGTAAATCTCACATCAATACATTATGATTACTGCCACCTAGTGGTTCTTTTATCTGCTGATTCTTAATGCAAGAAGAATTGCTGCCAATAATCATATCAGGAGTAGTGCTCTCTCTTGTTGCCTCTCTGACATGCTGCTGTACAAAACACTCGTCCAATAAATCCACAAAAGTCTTGCTAATGTCTAAGTGACCAACCCACAAGTTCCAGTAAATATCTGAAGAGTTAAAATACACCATTATGATTTACTGGCGCACTCTTTCTCTGTATAGTTGTTCAGCCTATAATGCACTCCTACTCTCATTTTTGTTTTCCCTGTGCTTATGTCACACCAAACTGACTCAACATTGCTCTGGCCACCCATGTCAAATGGATGCACTGCCTTAGATTTTATGTGCTTCTTGTTAACTAAGAGTATAACCTCCCTCTCCTGTTCTTCTATATACACATTGCATTCCTGTATTCAAATTCTGCATAAGGTGTCATTCAGATATAAATGTGAGTGACACATCTCTCATATCCCAACACAATGTCTGCATTTGATGATTTGACCAGCAGTTCAAATTCATCATTTATTTATTATTCTCCTAGGATTGGTGTGCATGCACCTATTCTTACTCTTAGTTACCCTAACACAGCCCATGTTCAAACTTGGAGACAAACAGAAGAAAAAACAAATTGAACTCTGTACAGGAAAGTTTCAATACCAGGATTAAAAAGTATCTCCAAGCACCGGATTGATGTCTCTAAATTCTAGTCTATGTGGAAACAGGCCATACAATATGGGAAATGACAAAGGAATGATAAACTACTAAACTTATTCTGATATGTAGTATCAACCAAACTTTGACTAAGTACATTAGTACGAGAACTGGCACAAAAGTAATGCCTCCTGTTTTTTTGCTTTCAAATGTGGTGCAGTAGATCATTTCGCATGTCAATGAGTGGTCTTGTGAGTGCAGTACAAGGATAGTTCAAAATAGTGGATATTACAGATATACGTATCAAGCAAAGAGTGGTAACTGAATTTCTTACCAAGGAAGAAGTGACACCTATCAAAATACATATACATCTCAAATATGTTTATGGTGACAATACTGTAGATGTGAGTAAAGTCAGACATTGGATAAGACACTTTAAGAGTGGGGAAAGTGACATTGTTGACAAGTCCTGAAGTGGCCAGCCAGTGACAACAAACAATAAGAGCCAGACTGACGTTCTTTTCAAAGAGGACAGATGCATCACAACATGTGAATTGTACGATGCAGTAGGTATGGGGAAATCTGCCGTGATAACCATCATAAGGGAACTAGGCTACAAGGTTTGCACCCAGTGGGTCCCAAAAATGCTGACACATGGGCAGAAAGTCATCTGTATGGAACTTCTCCAGGGCTATGACAATGAAGGGGTTTTTCCTTTCACGCATAGTCACAGATGACGAAACCTGGGTCCACTTTTATGACCCCGAAATGAACAGACAGTTGATGGAGTGGCACCATCAAAATTCATCACGCAAGAGAGCCTTCTGTCAGTAGTCATGCTGACAGTGTTTTGAGACAAAGATCTTGCTTGTAGACTTCTTGAAGCATGGCACCACAATCAACTCAGCTCAATATGTTGAAAAAGTTGAAAGCCCGCATGCTTAGCGTTTGACCGGACAAAAACCTTAATGAGGTTCTTCTTCTCTGTGACAATGCACGACCCCACACCAGTCAGTGCACAATAGAGGCCATTGCAAAACTGAGATGCACTGTTCTTCCTCACCCCCTCTCATAGTTTGGACCTTGCACCTTCCAACTATCGCCTCTTCAGCAGGCTGAAGAGGCGATAGTTGGATGCACTCCGTGGAAACCATTTTAGAGACAACAATGCTCAAGCAATGTTCGCAGAGCAAGAGTAACAACTTTTACAGGATTGGAATACAGCTTTCTGACTCACAGATGGCAGAAGTGCACAGAAAATGATGACTTTGTGGAAAAATAACAGTGTGTTTATTAATGATTGAGGATTAATTGATGTAAAGGGCATAGTTGTAGAAATTAAATTTTCTGAGAAAAAAAATAGGCCGCATTACTTTCGTACTGCTCCTTGTATTGAAGAAACCAGTGAAGGCCTTTCCCATGTGTCCAAACAAAGAATTGAAATTAAAAGGGAAGAAATCTGGTGAATCAGAATAAGTGAAGCATCCAATCTATCACTTTCCCTTATTGTGGAAGTGATGGTTCTGCAAGTGGCTAGGGTGAATTTTTTATACAGAGGAATATAAGATCAAGCCTTGTCAAAAACAGTTCAGCTCCAAACCTAACTTTCAACCTGAAATGCTGAAATCAAGAAGGGAAATAGCTTTAAGGTGGTTCCGTCACACTATCCAATGTTGTTTTTTGAAAAACTTCCAGAAGATTGGACCCAAGCATTAATAATACCAATAATCAAAAAGGAAATAAAGCTAAATGTGTAAATTAGAGGAATTTTCCCTTTAATGTACCTCCTTCTTACACTTGCTTCTTATGCACGTATAAGTACCCTTTGTTGAAATTGGGAAGCAGTCAGGGTTTTAGGCCAAATAGCAGATGCCACGATCAAGTATCTGCACTAAAACAAATTATGGAAAAGTCACAGAAACATAACAGTAATATGTATTTAAGATTTGTTGATCTTGCAAAAAAGCATATGACAAGTATCTAGAAATCTATTCTTTCAAATTTTAGAAAAATATAGTATCAAGGATAACTTTTTAAGAGGAATAAAAAGTTTGTTTAAAAATGGAAGCTGTCGTTATTTGGTTTTTAGGAGAATTAGCAACTAAGGCCATATTGCTCCGGGGATATGTGGTGGTCGTTCCCTGACCTTTCCGCATCCTCCATATTTGGTGGTCACGGGCTCAAATCCTGGTCTAATCAAGAAGCATGTGCTACGCACTGCTGCTCCTGCCCACCTGGCTACAGAGGCACTGAAAAATAAATTAAGACAAACTGTGCCTTACCTCTGCTTCTTTTCATAATTTCATAGACCATTTGATAAAAGAATAAGTGACTAAGTAACCAAAAATAGTCGGATGAAAATGGAAGATTACATTTTAAAATAAAGCAGGAAATGTAAAAAGCAGTTAAATAAATTCAATTGGAGCTAAAAATAAATTAGCCAAAACACAAAATTAACTTGTCAAAAGAGGAATAAAGAACTTCAACCGATGTTACAATATATTCTTACTACTTCATCAGTGATAGCAGTCATTGCTATTTCACCATTCCATAGATCAGAAAGGCCAAAAGTTTAACTTATGGACTAACATGATTATTCTGAGAGTCTGTATATACAATTATAATAAATCTTAAAAATATACTTATTAAAATAAATATTACAAATTATATTTACAGTATCTTAATTCGAAATTATAAAAGAATTGTGATACACATATGATTATAATTTATTATTAACTTTTATTATTTATTATAACTTTAGATAAAAAGAGAAACTCAAAACAATGTATATTCATACAGGAAAGACTGGAAGCTCTCGCTTTCCCTATCAGTGCTTTTTTTGTTCCCAACATCAGTCTTAACCCTTAGAGTTTTAAATGTTATTCACAGTACTGTTATCTTACTGAAATATCCATTAACAGGAGTGCACTACTTTCTGAAATTTAGGAATAGGCACAGATTAATATAAAAACACACAATTTTATTTCTAACGAGCATGACATTATATATGTACAGGTTTAGTGTATAAATAACTTACTGGGGGTACACACCCAGTTTGTTCATTCTTTATCAGTGATAAAAATGACCTGTATTGTTGCTGGAGCAACCTCTCAATGAAATAAAATAATTTAAAACTAATATATATATTTATCCAAACTACATCAAAATAAACAGTAATGTAAGTTAATTGGCAACCCAAATCTGACTTTGGGAATAAATCTTGCCAATAGTTAAAACCACAAATTTACCACCCTGATCTACATGACAACTAAACACTTAAACATGTGGAGATTACTGAAAACAACACTTGAAATGCATTAGATTTTGATATTTATTCAAAGTACCAGGTATTTGTTTTAAATTATTTTACACTGCTGTTTATTTGGATGTTAAGACAAATTTAACAATTTCATCATCAAGATGTCCCACCAATAATAAAGGTAATTTTATGAGTAGTAGATAAAAAGAACAAGTATACAAGATAATCTAATCAGAATTATCACGGATGTGGCAGCAAGTCCAAAGAATCTGAAAGGAAAAATTTAATGTAAAAACAAATTCATTTCATTTCACTACATTATAAGAATGTGATAAACAAATTTTTTTTCAGCTAATAATACATGAATCCTCACAGCCTAAATATAAAAAAAAAAAAAAAAAAAAACCATAAAATCACAAATTAAGCCCGTGGATACAATGGTTGGTATTACAGGACAAGGCTTGTTTCAAAATGAATCACTACATGCAACTTGGAAAATAGGTTACTATTAGCTTCAAAACATTTTTTTTGTCTCATATTTAAGGATAAATAAAATATATAATGGGATGGACAGGGATAAGATACAGTGGCAGACAAAAAAAATGCATCACTTGTGAATGTGTTTTGTGCTGCATTGTGGATTACAGAAATGTTCGAAATGCATTTGTTAGATTATATATACAGAGTATCCACAAATGATTACCCTGATTACATTTTGTTACAAAAATTTTATTACGATTGGGAAGTTAACAAAATTTAACCAAATTGTGCGTTAATATTAAAAGTTTTATTCAATACATAATGAAAGAACTTCAACATGAACACCTCTTGTGACACATAGAATACCAAGACGATATTCAATCTCTCTCTCTCCATACATTTTCTAACAACATGGAGTGATGCATTCGACTGCACGTGTAATCTGCTCTCGTAATGTTTCAATATCTGGAACAGTTGTCGCATACACCAAGTCTTTAACATATCCCCAAAGAAAGAAATCCAGTGAGATTATGTCTGGTGACCTTGGGGGCCACAAAATCGGTCCATCCAACGGTTTGTAAATGTCTTATCCAAAGTGTCATGAACAACTTGAGCCCAATGAGTGGGTGCTCCGTCCAGCTCAACGATAACAGTAGGCTGCCTCTGTTCCAGCTGGGGTATAGCATAATCTGTACTTGTTAACAGGAGAGACTGCTTCTACAGGGATGGGATACACTTAAATAGAAAGGGTGCAAGAATGTTTGCTGATGCTATCAAGGCAGTGTTAGGTGGGTCAGAAAACTGCTAGATTGGGGAGATACAAGGACTAATAGATTAACAGTAGCCACTGGCAGAGGTGAAAGTGATTCTTGCACTGCTTCTATTGGAATGAGCCGCAGCCTGGAAAATAAGATGCAGGATATTTCAGAGATGCTGGAAATCATTGGGGTACAAATAAACACATAGGTTGTGTTAGGGTAGCTAAGAAAAAGAACAGGTGCATGTATACTTGCGTGTACACCAATGCTAGGAGTTTAGTAAATAAATTTGATGAATTTGAGGTATTGCTCAAAACATCAAAGGCAGATATTGTGGGAATTTCAGAGACGTGGTGTCACACAGATATAAGGAATGCAGAACTGGAATTTGGGGAGTACAATGTCTACAGAAAGGATAGACAGGGTAGGAAGGGAGGATGGGTTATGCTATTAGTTAAGAAATACATAAAATCCAAGGAAGTGAAGCCAGTCGACATTGCTGGACAGTGCAGTGTCGAGTCAGTTTGGTGTGACATAAGCATTGGGAGATCAAAATTGAGAGTAGGAGTGTGCTATAGGCCTAATGATTCTGATGAGTATAATAAGAAACAGTACAGGGAAATAGAGTGGGCCAGCAAATCAGAGAGTCTTATAATGGGGGATTTTAATTTCCCAGATATTGACTGGAATTTGGGGGCTGGTCACTCACACACTAGCAAGGCTTTTGTGGATTTATTGGATGATTGTTTTCTACATCAGCATGTTCGGAAGGCAACTAGAGGGAATAATACTCTTGATTTGATTATCAGTAGTGATTCTTCGTGCATTAAGAATCTGCAGGTAAATGAACCGCTAGGTGGCAGTGATCACAGTGTGCTGAAGTGGGATTTACTCAAAGAGGTAACTACCATCAGGGGTAAAGGGAAGGGTTATTGCTTTCGTAAAGGCGACTACGATGGACTGAGACAGTATTTAAATTCTATACAGTGGGACCAACTGATGATGTTACCAACAGCAAATTCAAAATGGGAAGCATTCAAAGAACTTATCTTGGAAGCTACTAGGCTTTACATACCAACTAAGAAATATTGTTCAAGGTTTAGGCCTAAATGGATGTCAGATGAGGCATATGGCAGAGAAGAAACATGCATGGGATACATACAAATTAACACATGACACAGAAGCCTATGATAGATACAAGTTGATCTGTAACCAAGTTACAAAGGAGGTTAGGCAGGCAAAGGCAGATTACGAGAAATCTTTGGCAAGGGATGCAAAGAAAAACAGGAAAGAGTTCTTTCTTATGTAAACTCTAGCAGGAAGGGAATGAATCAGATTAGTCCACTTGATATCGATGGGTCAACTGTTGATGATCCTGCTCAGGTAGCTAACAAACTGAATGAATATTTTGCGTCGACATTCACACATGAGGAGTTACTCAGCGAGGGGAAAGCCAGAGGTGTATTCAACTCTGGCAGTAAGCTCAAGAATCTTGTAATAACTGAGAGTAAAGTGGAGGAGAAATTGTTGAAGATAAATACAAGAAAGGCACCTGGGGTGGATGGGATCTATCCAGTTATATTAAAGGAGGCAGCAAAGAAAGTAAGCAAACCCTTAGCCATAATTATGAGAGCTTCCTTGGACTCGGGGAAGTACCCATGGACTGGAGATGTGCAAATGTGACCCCAATTCACAAAGGAGGATCAAAGGGCGACACAAGTAATTATAGACCTGTTAGTTTAACTTCTGTTCCTGGAAAATTAATGGAGGCACTGGTTAAAGAAGCACTGCAGGATCATCTAGACAAGACTTCAGTTATAGCTCAGACACAGCATGGTTTTGTTAAGGGGAAGTCTTGCCTGACCAATTTGATTGGATACAATGATGCAGTCACAAAAGAACTGG
Source organism: Mastigoproctus giganteus (assembly GCF_048544385.1). Lineage (NCBI taxonomy): Eukaryota > Metazoa > Arthropoda > Arachnida > Uropygi > Thelyphonidae > Mastigoproctus > Mastigoproctus giganteus. The sequence continues at coordinate 27,195,289 of NC_143575.1, read as the reverse complement.
ATGCAGGGAATAACTTTGATATTATATACTTGGATCTTAGAAAGGCTTTTGATACTGTTGCACATGGAAGACTGCTGCACAAATTGGAGCAGTGTGGCATTGGAGGCAAATTGCTGCTATGGATAAGGGGGTAGTTGAGGGGGAGAAGACAGAGAGTGGTAATCAATGGACACTGCTCATCGTGGACTAATGTTATTAGTGGATTCCCTCAGGGTTCAGTATTGGGTCCATTATTGTTTTCTGTATTTATAAATGATATCGATGATGGTATATCAAGCTTAATGTCCAAGTTTGCAGACGATACGAAGGTTGGCAGGGTTGTCAAGGACACTACTGACACTATGCTGCTGCAACAGGATCTGGAAAGGTTGAGCAGATGGGCTGAGAGGTGGCAAATGAAGTTTAACATTGACAAATGTAAAGTACTACATATGGGAAGCAGCAACCACAGAGCAACGTATCAACTCTGTGGTACTACACTGACAGCGGTAGAGAATGAAAGGGACCTGGGGGTGGTTGTGCAGGCAGATATGAAGTTTTCTGAGCAGTGCAGACGGGCTGCAAGAGTAGCTCATGGTGTATTGTCGATGATATATAGGAATTTTTCTAGCAGGGATAAGGAGGTGATTATTCTGTTGTATAAGGCAATGGTGAGACCACACCTAGAGTACTGTATACAGGTCTGGAGGCCTCATTTCAAGAAAGATGTAGAGATACTGGAACGAGTACAGAGAAGGGCAACAAGATTAGTGAATGGAACAAAGGGGTGCTCTTACAAAGAAAGGCTTAAGTTTTGCAAATTACAGTGTCTTGGCACTAGGCACCGGTGAGGTGATCTGATAGAGGTGTATAAAGCCTTGAATGGTTTGAGCATGCTCAGTGCTGATGGGATTCTTACTCTTGATCAGAATAATCACTTGAGAGGGCATAAATTCAAATTGAGAAAAGACGGATGTAGGATAGACGTGAGGAAATTTGTCTTTAGCGAGCGGGTGGTTGGTTGGTGGAATAGACTTCCATCCCTTGTCGTGGAAGTTGATAGCCTAAATAAGTTTAAGGTTCAACTGGACAGGTATTTCAAACGAACAGAGGGGTGAAGTGGAAGTGGTTATTTTTTATTTATTTATTTATTTTTTTGGCTGATGCTGCATAAGCTTGATTTCTTGCATCAAATGCCTCTACTAATGCTAATTAATGAGCATGTCTAAAAACACATTTGCATTGATTGTGTTTTCGTGGAAGAAGAAAGGTCCAATAATGTAATCATCTAATCTGCTAATGCTTTTCCCTTTCTCAACTGACCCAGCTGCCAAAAACTTTTCCATCCACAATTTAATAAGCTTTACATCTGGAGGATTTCTACTCTACTTGGCTCTAAATATTCTCTGCACAGTAAATTTAGTTTCGGCTAACCAAACAACACACTGAGCTTTCTCTTGAATGAATAGATGCAATAACGCTATTAGTGGCAACAGCAGTAAACTTAACTCACTGGGCTTAAAACTCTATAATTGTACAAGATTATTTGCGATAAGAAAACTTAAGCAGGAGTCAACATTACCAAATTAGAGCATACTATAATCAGGGTAATCATTTGTGGACACCCTGTATATCTCTGTGAATGAAATCCAATAAAAAGACTCCATCTGACATACCTAATTGCCATAAATATCTTCCCAAAGGGTAAAATGCATAATTAATGGAAATATGAGAAATCATGACAATCAAACATAGTTTATTGCATTACGTGTACAAACTGAAATGACAAGTTAACATAATAGTATTATGTACTGTAAATCAGCAAAATACGTCCTCAATATTTTGTTGCTCCTCCTCAAGCTGAAATTACAGCTTTACAAAGATCTGGCATACAGTTAATCAACTTCTGGATATATAGTTGCCCAATTGTGTGGTACCACATCCTTACAATGCTCTCCTGCAGCTGCATCTTACTTGTTGGCTTCTGAGCAATATTCAATACGGTTCAAACCTGGACTGTTGCCAGGCCAGTCTAACACTGTAATGCCAGCATTTCTGAGGCATAACTGCACCTCAAGGGAGAAAACGAGGGGAAACATTGGTGTAAGTATGTTTTAAGCCTTGTGAGACAAGAAGACAAACTCATCATTAAATCTAAATAGCATAAAACTTACCAATTTTGCTGTGTCCTGTTGAAAAATGCAGTTTTGGACATCTGTGTGGTGATCCCTAATAACGGGTTTCAGGCACTCCTCCAAAATAGCAATGTAGGTTTCTCCATTCACCATTTCGTTAATAAACTTAATTCGCCCTACCCCTTTGCGTGTTATGCATCCCTAGACCACCTGAGAACTTTACAGTCGGTGTTATGCAATCAGGATGGTGTGCCTCTGATTTTTGTCTTCTGACATCGATTTTGATTCGTCAGAAAAGATGACGATGTTCCATTGCTCTTTTGTCCATGAAACATATGTTTTAACCCAAGCAAGTCACTTCTCCCTCATTTGGGCTGATAGGCATGCAGACAATATTCCAAAAGCCGTCTTTGGATAGTTCATGCACTTGTTTCAACAGCAGAGGCCATCTCAAAGTCCAGTTTTAGATCAGGAGCACTAGCATGGTGATTACAAAGGCATAGACGTTTCAAATGTCGATCTTGGGAAGGCGTAGTCACTCTCTTACAGCCGATCCAGATCTTCTCTTCACATCACTGGTTTCACGCTTTTAATTTTAGCATCCAGGATACTATTAACTGGTGGCAGCCTATTTTGTCAGCAATAGAACACATAGGAAGCCCTTCCTTGGAAAGAGTAACAGCTACACTTTTTTTTTTCTTGGTGTTAACTGAACATATGGAGCCATGCTTACACCTCCGCAAAACAGGATACTAATGAGCATGTATATCCTTCCAACGCCGTATTTATAGAAATGGTTGATGCAACAGAAGCGTTATCTGATGCAATACCTTTGCTTTACGACAAACAAAACCTTATACGTTTTACTACAAATGCTACTTTTTTTAAGGTGATGCAGTTTTTTTGTCCGCCACTGTAGATGTGCATTTATTTGATGACATAAGTCAAAGCAACTCTTTCTACATAGCCACAAAAGTTGTTACTGTTGAGATGTGCTGAAGACAGTGATGCTTTAAATGAATAGGAAGCAAGTTTAAATAAGCATTAGCATTAGTAGAGGCATATGATGCAAGAAAGCAAGCTAATGCAGCATCAGCCAAAAAAAAAAAAAAACACTCCAATTTCACACCTCCATTCATTCCAAATACCTGTCCAGCTCAGCTTTAAATTTATTTAGGCTATCAACTTCCACTACAATAGATGGAAAGTCTGTTCCACCAATCAACTACCCGCTGGCTAAAGGCAAACTTCCGCACATCTATCCTACAACCGTCTTTCCTCAATTTGAATTTATGCCCTCTTAGGTGATTATTCTGAGCAAGAGGAAGAATCCCATCAGCATTGAGCATGCTCAAACCATTCAAAGCTTTATACACCTCAATCAGATCACCTCGCAGGTGCCTAGTCCAAAAAACACTGTAAGTTGAAAAACTTAAGTATTTCTTTGTAAGAGGAACCCTTTGTTCCATTCACTAATCTTGCTGCCCTTCTCTGTACTTGTTCCAACAGCTCTACATCCTTTGGAAAATGAGGCCTCCAGACCTGCATACAGTACTCAAGGTGTGGCCTGACCATTGTCTTATACAAGGGGACAATCACCTTCTTATCCCTGCTAGAAAAATTCCTGTATATCATTGACAAGACACCATGAGCTACTCTTGTAGACCATCTGCACTGCTAAGAAAACTTCATATCTGCCTGCACAATTACCCCCAGGTCCTTTTCACTCTCTACCACTGTCAGTGTAGTACCACACAGTTGATACATTACTCTGGAGTTACTGCTTTCCATATGCAGTACTTTACATTTGTCAATGTTAAACGTCAGTTGCCACCTCTCAGCCCATCTGCCCAACTTTTCAGACCTTTTGTGTTGCAGCAGCATCTGTCATTAGTGTCATTAACAACCCTGCCAACCTTCATATCGTCTGAAAACTTGTACATTAAGCCTGATATACCATCATCAGTATCATTTATAAATACAGAAAATAACAATGGACCCAACACTGAACCCTGAGGGACTCCACTAATAACATTAGTCCATTGATCACCAGTCTCTGTCTTCTCCCACTCAACCATCCCTTTATCCATAGCAGCAATTTGCCTCCAATGCCGCACTGCTCCAGTTTGTGCAGCAGTCTTCCATGCGCAACAGTATCAAAAGCCTTTCTAAGATCCAAATATATGATATCAAAATTATTCCCTGCATCCAGTTGCTTTGTGACCACATCATAATATCCAATCAAATTGTAAGACAAGACTTCCCCTTAACAAACTCATGCAGTGTCCGAGCTATAACTGAAGTCTTGTCTAGATGATACTGCAATACTTCTTTAACCATTTTTGCCATGAGAGCTTCCAAGGAAGCTCTCATGGCAAAAATTTCTCATAATCTGCCTTTGCCTGCCTCCTTTGCGACTTGGTTACAGACCAGCTTATATCTATTGTAGGCTTCCATGTCACCCATTAATTTATATGTATCCCATGCATTTTTCTTCTCTGCCACATGTCTCATTAGTTCATCTGACATCCATTTAGGCCTAAACCTAACAATATTTCTTAATTGATACGTAAAGCCTAGGAGCTTCCAAGATTAATTCTTTGAATGCTTCCCATTTTGAATTTGCTGTTGGTAACATCATCAGTTGGTCCCACTGTATAGAATTTAAATAGTCTCAGACCTCCATAGTTGCCTTTACAAAAGCAAAAACTCTTCTCTTTACCCTTGGTGGTAGTTACCTCTGAGTAAATCCCACTTCAGCACACTGTGATCACTGCCACCTAGTGGTTCCTTTATCTGCAGATTCTTAATGCATGAAGAATCACTACTGATAATCAGGTCAAGAGTATTACTCCCTCTAGTTGCCTCCCGAGCATGTAGATGTAGAAAACAATCATCCAATAAATTCACAAAAGCCTTACTAGTGAGTGACCAACCCACAAATTCCAGTCAATATTCGGGAAATTAAAATCCCTCATTATAAGACTCGGATTTACTAGCCCACTCTATTTCCCTGTACAGTTTTTTATTATACACATCAGAGTCTTTAAGCCAATAATACAATCCTACTCTCAATTTTGATTTTCCAGTGCTTATGTCACACCAAACTGACTCGACACTGCACTGTCCAGCAATGTCGACTGGCTGCACTTCCTTGGATTTTATGTGTTTCTTAACTAATAGCATAACCTCTCCTCCCTTCCTACCCTGTCTATACTTTCTGTAGACATTGTACTCCCCAAATTCCAGTTCTGCATTCCTTATATCTGTGTAACACCAAGTCTCTGATATCCCAACAATATCTGCCTTTGATGTTTTGACCAACACCTCAAATTCATCAAATTTATTTACCAAACTCCTAGCATGGTGTACATGCAAGTATAGATGCACCTGTTCCTATTCTTAGCTACCCTAACACAACCCATGTGTTTCCTTGTACTGCAATGACTCCCAGCACTCTCTGAAATCTGCATCTTGTTTTCCAGGCTGCTGCTGCTCATTCCAATAGAAAGTTCAAGGTAGTACACAATACCAGAACACTTAATCTTAACTGTCTACAGAAATGTCAGCAGTGTCATCAATAAAATAAGTGAAGACATACTAAATCTAACAAAACCTCAGTAACATCCAAAAATAGGAATAATCAGTTTCACTATGGCATTTGTAAAGTATTTAGGAAATATAGACAAGATAGAAGGAATGAGGATCATTCTTCTTTTGAATCAGGGAAAGCTTTTTTTCACACTGCCTGAGTGTGAAAAAAGTTTTCCTTAATCAGAATTTATGGACACCAGCATAAAATCTGTGTGGTGTGAGTTAGCTGGATACAAAGGTAAGACCAGAGTATGGGGAGTGCCTCTATATACAGATGGAGCAAGTGTGAATGTCTTCTTACAGGTGATTTCAGTAGCCTCCTTACTGAGTGGAATAAGAGGGAAACAAACAACATGGACAACAAAATTTTTAAATCAGCAAGACGATTGTTATCTACATAAGCATGTTATGGAAAGTACTATAGGCAAGGCTATTCTACACCTGATCATCACAGGACTTGCAATACAAGAACCCATAGTGCAGAAAAGTCACAGTTTAAAGGCATTGGTTTTAACTGCAGGAAAGGAGAATCACTTTCACAGTAGCCTGTGGCTACTGTTAATCTATTATTCTGTGAATCCCCCAAGCTATCAGTTTTACGACCCACCTAACACTGCCTCGATAACATCAATAAATATTCTTGCACCCTTTCTATTTAAGTGTATCCCATCCCTGTAGAAGCAATCTTTCCTGTTAACAAGGACAGACCATGCTGAGAAAAATTCTAACCCATGAGCCTTGCACATTCCATCCAGGGCCACATTGATTGACAAGGCTCTCATCATGTACTCCCTCCTATCATGTCTGGGCAAAATTGTAGAAACTTTCAAATTTACCGAACATCCACCTGCTTGAACAGTTCCTTGCTGACATGATATGCACATAGCGTCATGTGGTTTCTGCCAGATATGCACCCTCCTATCCGCTAGAAATAACTAAATGGGACTCATCGAACTAGAAGACCAGTCTCCAATCATCCAAGGTCCAGTGCCGATGTTCTTTCACCCAGTTGGGACATAGAGTCCTGTTTCATGGTGTTAGCAATGGGACTCTGGTGGATCGGCAGCTCCCATAACCTATTGTAGCTAATGATCGCCTAATGGTCTTGGTGGAGACGTTTCTGGCACCTCCCTCGTTGAAGTCGGCGGTGATTTGTACTACTGTCACTCTCCAGTTGGCTGAAACAATGCAAAACAGACATCGACGGCCACTTTCATCCACCACCTTTCTCTGCCCACAGTGCTGTCCACAATGAGTTGTTATTCTGGAAATGGCATATTCCCGATACACTCTTGATACTGTCGAATGGGGATAGTGCAATTTCTGTACCGCCTCTGTGATAGAGTGACCCGTGTGCTGGCCACCCACTATCATCCCCCTTTCAAAATCAGTTAACTTATGATGTTTATCCATACTGACATCAAATTACTGTCTGTGTGAATGCAATGTACCTATAAACCTGCCAAGCAGTGGGTTTGTCCACTAGTAAGAGGGGTGGCAGCGTTGCATTGCCCAGGAACTAGGTTTGTTTGTTTGTTATTTGGAGCATTAGCAACTAGGGCCATATTGCTCCGGGATATGCGGTGGTAATTCCCTGACCTTTCCGCATCCTCCGTATTTGGTGGTCACGGACTCGAACCCCGGTCTAATCAAGAAGCGTGTGCTATGCACTGCCCACCCGGCTATGGAGGCGCCCCAGGAACTAGATATCCCATGAATTCTATCCTTTCAGTGTATAGGGCAATTGTAAGATTGTTCTTGGAATGACACTTCAAAATATGGCAACCACACCTTAAAAAAAAGCATTAAGCTTTTTGAAAGGGTCCAAAGATGGACAATGCACTTGATGAGATCTGCAAAAGAAGTCCATATTAGAAATGATACTAATAAATCCAAATTATGAGAAGGTGTTTAAAATGGTTTAGAAAGTTGTCTTTTAGCCAGTGAGTTAATAATTGGAATGAGTTACCACTCTGCACAGTTGATGTGGACAACTTGGGGAAATTCAGAGGTCAGCTAGGTGGGTACCTATATGAGGGAAAAGCATTTTATTTATTTATTTTTTTTTTTTTTGTAGCTGGTGCAGCAAAAGCCTGGTGCTTCCTAGCACCATGTGTTAATCATTAATGTGGTGCAACCTCAAAATACCACAGTTTCTGACAATGCGAGTGGATCATTACCCCAAAGGAGGACATATATATATATATAAAAAAAAAAAAAAAAAAAACGGTTTATGGCAAAATACAAATTTCACAACAGATATTAGTGGAATCAGCTACTGCAATAGTTTCCAACATAAGGACCACAACTATTGTGTTCTCCTCTGCAATATATTCCCTCAATAATTTTAATCAACAAGAGTAATTATTGTATATATTCAGTTTCTTCTGCCTTGTCTTAATTAGAGATGCATTAAAAAATACATCAATGAAACATTAATTGCAGCACATTGGACACTCCCAAAACTAACGACTTTCCTTGGGGGGGGGGGGGACCAGCTATCATATTTGTCTGTTGTGATATATCGTTTTAATTTTTTTAAAAAAAGTGACATTCCTTTCAAGGATGAAATATCATTTATAACAGCAAAAACTGCTAAAGACGTAATGCAGTGTGTGCATAAATTGATGAAATCTGTATATTTTTAGAAGTTGTTGTTACTGACTGCAGTTAGCGTCTTCATGATTATAAAGTGGTACTGTGAAATTCACTTGTGTTCTTTCTAACTCAAAGTAGTGCATCCTTGGGGGAAGTCTTATAGTCTGATCCAGAATGTAACCCAGTCTTATCGTAATTTTCCGTGGAAAATGATTTTTTTTTGTTCCCTCACATATGACCACTCAGCCACAGCAGCCCCTAGTTGTTCCTTATTTCCTCTTCATGCACTATACTGTAAATGGATTCTGGTAAACATGTCTCATTTGGAAGCATGGTATCATTGTAAAATATTGAGAGTCTTATTTTTTTTTTTAATATTTTAAAGTACAGCATTAATAGAAACAACACTACAGTAGTAATACACCTGCCATTTAAAATGTTTAATAAATTTTGTCTGTGAACAGGAAACTATGTGGAATGAAATTTGTGTATATAAGAAGACTTGCTTAATAGGTTATCTTTCTGTCATTATGTATTTATGGAAAAAAACCTGGCTGAATTTTCAGCTATAACATGCTTTGCTTATAAAATGGGTGTTAAATTTTGTCCTCGAACACCTAGCATTAGCATTATCAGCCAAAAAAAACCAACACACTTCCATTTCATACCATCGTTCGTTCGAAATATCTGTCCAGCTGAGCCTTAAATTTATTTAGGCTAACTTCCACAACAAGAGATGGAAATCTGTTTCACCAACCAACTACCCGCTGGCTAAAGGCAAATTTCCGCACATCTATCCTACATCTGTCTTTCCTTAATTTGAATTTATGCCCTCTTTGGTGATTATTCTGAACAAGAGGCAGAAACCCATTGGCATTGAGCATGCTCAAACCATTCAAGGCTTTATACACCTCTATCAGATCACCTCGCAGGTGCCTAGTCTACAGACACTGTAATTTGCAAAACTTAAGCCTTTCTTCGTAAGAGCAACCCTTTGTTCCATTCACTAATCTTTTTGCCTTCTCTGTACTCGTTCCAGCAGCTCTACATCCTTCTTGAAATGAGGCCTCCAGACCATTGCCTTATACAAGGGAATAATCACCTCCTTATCCCTGCTAGAAAAATTCCTGTATATCATTGACAAGACACCATGAGCTACTCTTGCGGCCCGTCTGCACTGCTCAGAGAACTTCATATCTGCCTGCACAATTACCCCCAAGTCCTTTTCATTCTCTACCACTGTCAGTGTAGTACCACAGAGTTGATACATTGCTCTGGGGTTACTGTTTCCCATATGTAGTACTTTACATTTCTCAATGTTAAACTTCATTTGCCACCACTCAGCCCACCTGCTCAACCTTTTCAGATCCTGTTGCAGCAGCATAGTGTCAGTAGTGTCCTTAACAACCCTGCCAACCTTTGTATCGTCTGCAAACTTGGACATATATACCATCATCAATATCATTTATAAATATAGCAAACAATAATGGATCCAAGACTGTTTGTTTGTTTGTTGTTTGGTTTTTAGGAGCATTAGCAACTAAGGCCATATTGCTCCGGGATATGCGGTGATCATTCCCTGACCTTTCCGCATTCTCCGTATTTGGTGGTGACGGGCTCGAACCCCGGTCTAATCAAGAAGCGTGTGCTATGCACTGCTGCTCCTTCCCACCTGGCTACGGAGGCACCATCCAAGACTGAACCTTGAGGGACACCACTAATGACATTAGTCCACGATGAGCAGTGTCCATTGATTACCACTCTCTGTCTTCTTCCCCTCAACCATCCCTTTATCCATAGCAGCAATTTGCCTCCAATGCCACGCTGCTCCAATTTGTGCAGTAGTCTTCCATGTGCAACAGTATCAAAAGCCTTTCTAAGATCCAAATATATAATATCAAAGTTATTCTCTGCATCCAGTTCTTTTGTGACTACATCATAGTATCCAATCAAATTGGTCAGGCAAGTCTTTCCCTTAACAAAACCATGCTGTGTCTGAGCTATAACTGAAGTCTTGTCTAAATGATCCTGCAGTGCTTCTTTAACCAGTGCCTCCATTAATTTTCCTGGAACAGAACCTTCAGAGTGCATAATGTTAGAAAATATTTCAACTATTGTAATGATACATGTTTGAAATAATCCGTTTCTTTTTATTTTCTTATGGTAGAAAAACAAACTAGCTTCCCACATTGTATCTTGCATTTGTTTTTGTTTATTTCTCGATGGAGAAGGTATGACACAATGCTAAATAAACAGTAACTCCCTTTTGTGAACAGAGCCGTTCGCTCACTAAGAAAACAAGCGATGTGTTTCTATAATGAATGTTCTCTAATGTTATGCATACTTTAGCAGTGTATTTACATTCGTAGCTTAGTACTGACTTTCGTAGCATCACCAGCTTCAGTTTCTTTAGGCCAAGCCAAAATACCACACTAATCGAAATTTTGATTCGTGCTAATCGAAAATTGGTAACTAAATATAAACCATGCTAATTCGAGTCTCATGCTAATTGAGGGATTCCTGTATTCATCTCTAACATGTATTTTTTTGTCTCAATAATTTTTGCATTACACTCAAACAAAAATAATGAACAAACAGCAAGCCAATGTGAAATTGTGTGCTTCTGAACAAAATACCAACAGAAACATCAGCACTTTTTAAAAAAAGTATATGAGGAATCTGCTATACTCAAATCCACTATCTTAAGTGTTTCAAAGAGGGAAAAAGCAGCACAGAACAAAACCCTATCCAAAGATGTCATCAATAGCTAACATGACTCTGATACAGCATCTTCTATCATCCTAGACAGTAATTCATTCTTTTCATGAATTATAATCAAAGTTGCAGAGGCCTTGGATATAAGTTACAGGAGTGCATAGAATTCTGAAAGAATGGCACATTTTATTCACTTGACTGGTTACTTTTGTACAACTGCAGGTTATATTTTTGAGGCAAACATCTGTTTGCCTCAAAAATGCCTGCTAACATTGTTTTTTTTCCATTTGTAGAACAATCACTAGAAATGAGTCCTGGATTCAAAACAACAAAGTTTGCAGTGAAAGTGTAGCACACCTCTGCCTCCAAGAATGGCATGAAGATCACATTTTTCAATATGAAAGACATTATTTACACTTGTACTATGTCTGTACAATATTAGAGTGAAGTTCTAAAGAAATTGAACAAGCTGGCCAGAAAAGACCCAGTGTGAAAACATATGGATGGGTACTGTATCACAGCAATGCAAGCGTGCACATGGTCTCAACTGTTGAGAAAATACTAGATGAGTTAAACAACAAATTAGTTCCCCATGTTTCCTATAGTCTAGATCTTGCTCTTTATGACTTTTTTTCTATTTCTTAAGCTCGAGTGAACTAAGAAGTCCCCATTTTCCATCAGACACTGAGCTAATAAATTACATGGGTGAAGAAAACAGTAATTCTTAAATCAGAAAACAAAAAACTTGCTGCTACCTGAAAATATGTGCAAAAAATATGGACTTAAAGATTTCTATAAAGAGGTGTATATAATTTATCATTTTGTACACTTTCAAAACTAAAAGATGAGTTTGTAAGGTACACTAATTATAACAGCATGATGTCTCTTACTTAATGGAAGAAATACTCATTTACAGACTCTGAAGAACAAACCAGAAGAATATACTACAATATCTGAGATATCAGTACATTGTTACAGTTTTCATGAGACATTATATGCATGGTCTTAATTAGTGAAATTTCACCTTATTTGTCTTGTGATATCGAACTTATATGACTCATATTAATAAAAGTCTTATAATGAATAATCTTTGTAGTGATTAGGGTTTTCCTATTTAATGTATTTAAAGTTCTAACTTTTGTTGCTAAATTACAGTGTAAAATAACCTTGGTTATAAGCAGATTCATATTATATAAATTATGTATGCCATACATATGTGAAATATTCCTTACCTCCTTTTAAGATACCACTTGTCTCATTTCCTGAACTAAAGAAAGAAGGAAACTTCCCAGCTCTTCATCCTAGAAACATTTTATGAAGTTGATCATTAAAGTAATGGTGCTCTCGAATTATGTAATTTAACATTTGAAATCTTATGGGCAGTAATCATTACCAATAGCAATCAAAGAAAAGATTATATTTCTCTATTTTGTTCTTTTATATCTTTCTTAAAACTATCCTAATGTATTCCAATCTAGAAATTAAAATACCACAACTGAAACCAGAAAGCCTAAATACAGTGCAATTAATACCACTGTATTAAGCCATTACTTAAATTTCAGGATTTTATTTAACGGAGGTTTAAAAAATAGAACAACCTTAAAGAGATTTTAAATTTGGGAAGTAAACATTTACCATATTTCTTTTTTATGAAAACCCCAAACACGAGAGGTATTAGAATCTATGGTACTTAGTACCATGCTTCGGTTGGAGGTTGAGAAGACAAAAGAAGATATTTGTTCATATATTAGACTTGAACTTCTGTAGACTATAATTTTCAGGAAATATGTATGAAGGAAGGTTGTTCCAGAAAGTGGCAGTTGAATGAAAAAATGAGGAAGATGAAAAGTTTGTCCTGTGAGTTTGAAGTTGGACAGTAAATGGCTGGTGGCAGCATGTGTTCAGACTGTTATGAAAGAGAGAGTGGGAATTATAGAAGCCAATTCAGAAGAACAGAAGCAATATTTGTAATGTGCTTGTGCCAAGAGAGATTAGAATTCAGAGTAATCTCCAAAAGAGATATATCATTTTGCCTAGAAATCGGAGTGTCACCAAAGATAAGCATAGCAGCAGAAGAATCCTTTTTGTGAGATTACAAGACTGAGTTTAAGAAGGATTGAAATCAACTAAGTTGTCTTTACCCAAATGGAGGATTATCAGGTCAGCATTTAAGGAATTGGTTGTGGATATTCAAGAAACTGAAGCTGATTGAGCAGGGCAGGGTTTCTCAAAATGGAAAGTGGAATGCAATGTATCGGCAAAACTATGGATGGGATTTCCAGTCAATGGAAGAAGGTCATTAATATACATGAGGAAAAGAGTGGGGAAAGAACTGAACCTTGGGGGACACCAGCATTAGTGGAGAAGTTAGAAGATAGAGAGCCATCTACCATCACCCTCAGTGAGCGATCAGAGAGAAAACTGGATAACCAATTACAAAAAAACAGTTGGCAAATCATAAGATGGAAGCTTGTTTAGAAAGCCTTTATGCCAAACATGATCGAAAGCCTTTGAGATGTCATGAGCAACTGCTTGTGTTTCACCAAACTTTTCCATTGAATTTGTCCATAAATGGGTAACATAAGCCAGAATATCACCAGTGGATCGACATTGACGGAATCCATACTGGCGATCGTTGATCGGACGGAAGGTTTCTAGGTAATTTAAGAGTTGGCGGTTAATTGATTTCTCCTTTACTTTAGAAAGAATAGAAGTAATTGCAATGGGATGATAATTGGATGGGAGAGATTTGTCACCCTTTTTAGGAACTGGCTGGATATGAGCAAATTTCCAAACAAAAGGAAAAATACCTTTGGAATAAGAAAGTGAAAAAAGGCGGCAAAGAACAGGAGTAAGTTCAAGAACACAAGTTTTGAGACTGATTAATAACTGCTTTACAATTGTTGCAAGCTTTGGTGGAGGCAGAAAATGAAATTGAAGAATTGGAAACAAGCCAATTACGATATGCAACGTTCTTCTCTTGAACAGCCTTAGCACATTTATTGGAAAACCATGCTTTAGATAAAGGACGAGATTTTAAAGTGGAGTGTGGAATAAAGAATTCCATTCCTACAAGAATAATTTCACTGACACAATCTGAGCAAACGTTGACATCAGAAGTTTTGAAACAGTAATCCGACGAAGGGAAAAAAGAAAAGAAATCTCACAGGTCATCCCATTTTGAATTCTTGTAATGCCAAAATAGCCATGAGATAAAAGCTCCATTGGAGAAGAGACAATCACCAAGTTGTGATCTGAGGTACCTAAAGGACCACTCTTCGATGGTATACTTAGAAGGGTTGTTTGTGAGAAAAAGATCAAGCATATTGGCTGTACGGTTAGGATTGTCTGGTATTCTTGTAGGTAAATGAACAATCTGTGCAAGGTCATTAGTAATTGCAAAAGCCTCAGTATCTCAACTAGCGGGGTCGGTGTGACTAGAAAACGGAAGCCAGCTGGAGTTGTGAACATTAAAATCACAAAGGAAAATTACCTCACTGTTAGGAAAGTTGGACTGGAGAAAGCCAAGTTGCAAAGAGAGGAATTCAAAGAGCTCCAAGTGATTAGCAGAATTAGGAGAACGGTAGAGACAACAGATGAATTTGACACAATGAGGTAGACAGATTTTAAGACAGAGAAGATCAAAAAGAGGAGATTCCAAATTACCAAGTCTCTAACAGGGAATATTGGAATGGACATATGCACAAGTACCACCTTTGAGGCGAATCATACAGCAAATAGTTTGTGCAACTGAGATGAGCAGTAGTTGAATCAACTGATAACTGAGATTCTGTCAGAAAAAGTACATGGGGTTTGGCAGACTAGTGGAAATGGACATCATTGAGATTAGAACTGAGACCACGTATATTTGTGAAATGAACTAGGATGTATTTGGGAGGTTTAGATGTTTTTGCAGATAAGCTTTCTCCATTAGTTTGAAAATTCATGGTGTATTTAATAGTAAGAAAAAGTCGAGGGGACATGCTGTATGAAGTAATGAAATTTTTGGATATGGCATACACATCGTAAGAATATACCCAGATCCTTGACATAGCGTGGCCTCGACAATGCTCCCTGCATACACTACTCAGACTCCCTCCAGTCACTATCTGGCAGAGTAGAGGCAAGATTATAGTAGAGCAAGATTATACACTAGGTTATCCGTAAGCCTCCTAGAGAGTTACTAATAGGTTCGGTCCAGTGTACTAACTAACGGCCAGCCTGCGAACACCGTTTTAGAGCTGTACCCTCAAAATGTAAGGAATATTGGATCTCACCATGACGTTCATCATAACCAGTCATCAATCATACTGCATGATGGAAGAGATGGGGAAGGGTTGACCGGAACTTAGCTCTAGAGACTAAACATGGGTTCCACCACTTCAAGCCTCCAATAAGCAAAGTGGTGGTATTGTACTTGTTGATGAACACCATCTACCACCTAGTACTGCCTGGTAATATAGAGGGGCGGCATTCCTCCATGTGGTGTGGGCACCACACCTCGACCACTGCTTACGTTGGTTCACACCTGGGTGGTCACCCACCAGTGTACTTGTGCATGGAGGTTATACCTAGGATTACTAACGGTCCCACCATTGTGAAGGTGAAAGCAGAGGATGTTGCTGTCACACAGACCATCAAGACTTCGCCGAAATTTGGTCCACTTGACTTGAATGTCACCGAAATATCAGTTCCATCAGCATTTTAGACTCCCAGGTAGCAAGTACAGCTTGTCTGGCATATCTGAGAGAATGTCTGACAACCTCAAGGACCAGAGATACACAGTATATAAAGACATATGAGGGAAAAAATGGTTTTCATCTGAGATGGTGTAAATTCAATAAACAGAAACCCAATAATTTCTTAAAATAATCTCATATATTTATATTTCAGAAATTTTATCTTCTATGCGGGGGGGGGGGGTATCAAAAAGTTCATACCCTTACCTTGAAATAATGGCCCTAGAAAGGTGAAACTTACAGGAACTTTAATCCTTTCCTATGTACTCTCCATGTACAGTAACAAATTTCTCCCATCTATGGATCAGTTGTTTAATGCCTTGATCACAGAAGTCTGCACTTTCTGCTTGAAACCACGATTCCACTTCATTGATGACTTCCTGAGAAGAATCAAAGCAGCGTCCATGCAATGGTTTCTTTATTTCTCAAAACAAGAAGTCTGACGGTGCTAGGTCAGAAGAATAGGGTGAGTGCTGCAGTAGTTCGAAGCCACACTGAGCAACAAAGTTGGTGGTGGCAACAGCCATGTGAGACGCCGCATTGTCTGACAGAAGATGGACACCTTTGGTTACATTCCATGCTTTTTCTCCTTCAAAGCATTGCGTAACTTTTTTGTAGTATTCTCTGGTAAGTGTGGAACCACGAGGTAGGTAATCTGTCAGGATAACCCCTTTTCTGTTCCAAAACACGGACTACATCACCTTCTTTACAGATGGAATGGTCTTTGCCTTTTTAGGAGGTGGGGAAGAGGTGTGCTTCCACTGCTTTGATATGTCTTTAGTCTCCAGATTACACTGGTACACCCAGCATTCATCATTTGTCACTAATTGATCAAAAAAGTTTTCAACATCCACAAATCCAACAGTTGGCAAGAACATTACATTTGACATTGCTTCTGCAAGGGCATCAGCAACCTTGGAACCCATCGTGAGGAAACTTTAGCCATGTGCAGATGGTCATGTAAAATGAATCGACCATAGAACACAAGCAATTAACAGACATAAGACACACAGCACGGCAGATGAATTTAATTATTTGGGTGGCCTAAAAATAATAGTCTGATTGTGTAAAATGCTGTGGGCAGACCCATAACTAATTCCCACTGCATTTGCAATGAAATGAATTGTCACACATCTGTCACTCAGCACCAGCTGCTCAACCTTTGCAACCATCTCACTGTCTGTAGATGTTGATGGTCTTCTTTCTCTTGATTCATCAAAGACACTTGTATGACCACATTGGAACTCCCATTTCCACTTTCTTACAATATATGATGGACAATTTTGTCCATACACAGCTTTCATTTCTTCGTCAATTTCCTGAGCTTTCTTGCCCTGCAAATGCAGGAACTTGATCACTGCTCGATATTCCACTTTGTCAATCATAGTGTCCTTCCTCAGATTCCAGGCTCCACCTCTGGTGTATGATCACCTATGGTAGTGGTTTTCAACCAGAGTGCCACGACACCTTAGGGTGCTGCAACAACATTCCAGGGGTGCCACGTAATTTGGATTTAAGTTACTTAAACTTATTTTTTTTTAATTTATATATTTATTTCATTATAAAAAGGTGTACTGTATCTTTTTAATCTTGTGGTGATCTATAATTGATGTTTATTTAGTACCTCTATATAAAGAATAAAATTTTATATATATATATATAAAGAATAAAATTTTTTATATATATATATATATATATATATATATATATATACAGTGGAAATTGTTTAACATGAAACCATGGGGACAGAAATATTTTTTCGTGTTAAACAAAACAAAAAAAAAAAAAACAACGTAAACAAAAAAAATCTCTCCAATGTTTTTCATGTCGTAATAAGCAAAAGAGTTAAGATAGAAAGTTTAAACAAGTAAACATTTTATGCACTATATAACACTACACAAGGGGCATTTTCCAAATGCAATTTATTAACACTTAACGTGTTCATTAACTTCATCAGATAAAAAAACACATACAATATGCAAAAATTTTTAAAAAATGTTAATTATCTTTTGTAAAAAAACCTGATATCTTTTTTTGCACCATGTATTTATCATCCACCTTGTCAATCAGACTTCCTCAGATTCTGTGCTCCACTTCTGGTGTCTGATCTACAAATGGTTCAATATCGTCCATCATTTGGTTCATTTCACCACTCATATGTACATCTAAATATCTGTGCATGCGTTTATCAATTTTCGCATTTCTGATGTAGTAGGAACAGGAACTAACAAATCGATGTTATTGTCTACATTATCATCGCTATCGTCACCCAAGGGATCCACTTCCGTAGGCCATACGACATCCAACAGATATCGTTATCTGTTAAAATCAGTGGTGTACACAAATTAGTATCATCAACTGCAACAAATTCATCCAAAGATACTGAACTTTCTAAAAGAGATGAAACACACCCAAACATTTCACTGAATGTCAGTTCAGCTTCTTGATTGTCTTGAATCTGTCATTTTGGAAAATCCCACATGAAGGGAATCATACAGCAAATAGTTTGTGCAACTGAATCGTTTGTGCAAACGATTTTCGATGGTCTTTGGTGTTACAAGATTCCAAGCAGTGCACAACATATGCAATGCATCCAACAAGTTGACAGAGAAATCTTCTTTTGCTTCAATTGCAGCCAAATATTTTCTTAGCAATCGTTTTTAGTAATAAAATTTTAAATTCTATGTTATGCCTTGATCACAAGGCTGTAAAATGCTCGTAGTGTTTGGAAGCAAAAATATAAGTTTTATAGCTTTTAATCTCACTTCAGAGTGAGCTGGAAAATTATCAACAATCGTGGTAACTTGTCGCTTTTCACGTAAAAAGTGCTATCTAAATTCAAAAACCAATCAGTAAATGTTGCCGCGGTCATCCACACCTTGTTTGCCATGTATTCAACCAGTTTTTTTTTTTTTTTTTTTTTTTACATTTTTAAAACAGCACGGATTCATGCTCTCTCCGATAACGAATAAGGGTAGCTTTTCAGATCCGTCCAAATTGCAAGCCACCATTACTGTTATCCTCTCTTTGAACTTTTGGCCACCAGAACACTGCTGTCCCTTAAACAATAAAGTTTTATCGGGTAAGCAGCAAGAGAACAACCCTGTTTCGTCGACGTTAAAGACATCTCTCATGCTATATTCCTCAAATACTGTGGGCAATATAGACTGCAGTCAATCTGATGTCATACTCGGTGAAACTTGATTTGCTTCACCACAAACATTTTTAAAAACTATGCTGTTTCTTTACTTGAAATGTTCCTGGATTTGCAGTGAATTCAATTCCCATTTGAATTGCAAACACATCTGCTATTTCCATTAATAGAGGTCCCGATATTGGTGCATTCTGAGACCTAGCTTGTCTGAACCAAACAAGCAACGCAGTCTCCAAATCTTCGTGTTTGGCCATTCTCATCCATTTCCTATCCGGCTCAAACATACTGCACTCAAACATTACAGTAAGTTGGTCTCTATTCTTTATGATTGCTAACAACGCAGAGTTAGTGATTCTAAACTTTTTAAAAATGTCTGTTTTCGAGGAATCTCCTATATCTACTGCTTTAAGCAACTCCATTTTCACTTTAAGCGAAATAGTGCTTTGTTTATGCCCTGATTTTTCCATTGTACAGTTGAAGGTGATAAATTTAAAGATTTTTTACTAAACATGAAATTCATTACTATATACACTACGTGTCACTTTCAAGACTGTAAATGATGTTTTGCCCGCCAACAGGTAATCCCAGTTGTTTAAAATGATAAGGGTGGTGTGCGGCAAGTGGCATCCTTGTACTATCTACATATTGTTTATTATCAGATGTCGGCCTAGTCAATAGAAAGGTGTCACAAAGTCATAAACAGTAAAAATTTAGTGATGACGCGGCGGCCAGTATATTCTTTTGTTCTTCTGAGATGCAAAATCTTTTCATGTTAAGCGCTTTTTGTTTCATGTTAAAAGAAAATAAATGTATGAAATCACATAGCATTTTGTCGGGATCAGAATATTTTTTCATGTTAACCGATTTTTCATGTTAAATGTTTTACAGTGTAATTTGTACTGTGAATTGTAATTTTGTTTATAGTTTTATTATTGTAATAACTATCATATAACATTTTTTTTAATATTAAGTGTATATATATATATATATATATATACACACACACAGAGAATCGGATCTAACAGGCAAAAAATTGAGTAGTGGTGCCACAATATAAAATAAATTACTTAGGGATGCCGTTATTAAAAAAAAGGTCAAAAACCACTGACCTATGGGAATGAAATTTCACATGTTAGTTATTGAATATGTAGACAACTTATATTAAAAACGGCATCTGCCTACTGATGTTTTATCTAGGTCAGGGTATGAACTTTTTGATACCCTCTCGTATGAATCTTTAGCGAAAATGAATGGTACATAAATATTCACATTTCAGTTATCCCATATCAAATTAAAAGGAATTTAAGCCACAATTTTAAAATTATGATAACTTTTATGTGGTTCCTTATATACAAGACAAGTGATGAAGTCTTAAATATTGCCTCTGTAAACACTTTAAATTTTAAGCAAAATATTGATATTTAAAGCAAATAAAGCAACATCTGGAATTTTAAGAGGAGCAATGTTGCAGATTGCTCCTCTTAAAATATATTTACTTCCTAAATATCAAACTAATACTTAAGGGTAAGGTCAGGCTTGTGCTAAAAGTCTTGTTCAGTGATTAACCTACCAATTACTTTAAACCAACTGACTATTGGACATCTACAGTCCAGATTTTTAATAAATCAAAATTCAAATTAAAGAAATAATTATATCAAACATAACATTACTTATGTTAAAAAAAAAAAAAAAAAAAAGCTTGTCAATATATACAGTGCATTACATTTCAGGCAAGTTTTTAGCAAATAGTAATAATTCGTCAATTATGACAAAAAACGAGCAAAAGCCAATGACTTTTATGCATGGATGAACTCAGAAAATTTTGTTTCTACATGTCCACCACATGGCATAATATCCAGTGCTTCACCTACAATATATCACACGTGGATAGCCTATGTGATATGTATGAAAAAAGAAATAATAATTTCCAGATTTCTATTGGCCTATTTCAATGAAATTTGGGAAGGCATGTCAGATCTTTTGAAAAGGCCCAAATATAAAATTTCATAAAAATTCATCCACTGGAAGTTGAGTTTTTACATGCAGGCAGGTAGACAGACAAAAAATAATTGTTGGATTTCTACTGGTCTAATTTTAATGAAATTTTGGACACCGCTACAAATATTTCTAAAGGACCCAAATATGAAATTTTGATATCCATTGGGAATTGAATTATTATGCAAGGATGGAAAAATTAAAAATAAAAATAATTGGCAGATTTCTATCAGTCCAATTTTAATCAAATTAGAATGGCTCCACAGGTCTTTTTAGAAGGTTCAAATACAAAATTTCATAAAAATCCATCCACTGGGAGTCATGTTGTTACATCTGGATGGACATAGTGAAGACAATAAATAGGCACATTATGTACATACACTAATGCACTTAAAAGGCCAAAATATAAAATTACTGACAATCATAGTCTGTTAAACATGAATTAAAGAAAATCTGATTTGTGAAACCTTTTAATTTGATAATTTTATTGTATTTCTTGCAGTATAACAATTGTGTCCCTCTATGGGGAGGAGAAACCAACTATACTAATTTTCAGATTCATCATATGGGATAACTACAAAAATTCATATTCCACTCTTTATAACATAACAAATTATACTAATAAAACAATAAACATTCAAGACCATTATTTATTTTTAAATTTTATTACTTTTTTAACAGAGTAAAAAAATATATTGGTCTTAAAAAGATTTGATATCTGCACCATTTACAATGGTGCAAACAGAATTTATTGTTTCAATTGACATGCAATGGCTCATCACTAACCTGGTAAGCCCAAGAAACACAGACATTTTTTGTCTCATCATCTACACTATCAACTTTAATGAGGACTGAAGAAACTGTTACTGAACCATCTGGTGTCATCTGAATACTGTAGTCTTTAAGCTGACTGAAAAATAAAATAAGAAAATATTCTTAATGCATCATTACTAAAAATTAAACAAGAACTAAGTACAAATTTAAAAACTGTAAACATTTCTAAGTCAAATTTCTATTGTGAGTAAACTTCAGTCTCACCAGTGACAGAGGCCAACTTTTAGCTGTGAAAGTTTGAACTTATACTCAGAGAGTACACCATTATCTACAAGTTAACCTAATTATTAATGTATTTATTTTTATTTATTTAAATATACTTTCATACAAAATAGACAAATTGCAGATTTATCAAAACGAGTGAATCCATTATTTAAAAACCTCAGAGCACTATCTTGACAGCATTTCAAAATCTACTGGTCTGTAACTAAAAAATGAGGCCCTAGGTGCCAAGCCATTTCTCTGTGCTTACCAGTGCAATTTGCTAAAAGTGATTTACAGTTCTTTTACGTTCCTGTCGTTAAGAAATCTATTTATTTCTTATTACTCTTATTTATTTCTTATTATCTCTTGTTACAAAAGTACTTGTACAGAGCAAGGAAGGAAAGCCACCTTTCTTTATTTCTCATAGTTTATTACTAACACCTACTACTTTTTGCTTGGTCACACCAGGCACTGCTCCTGCCTCCTCATGGTGGGGCTAGAAACCTTGGCAGAAAAGTTAATATGCCAAGGGCTGAAAGGAGCAAAGATGGACTATACCAATACTGACTCTAGCAGGATCAATGCCCCATCACATTCTAGAGAGCAGAAAGATCACAACTCTCCCTATGCTAAGAGACAAAAAGGATACAGACCAGAATATCTGGCCTCACTTCCTTATAATACATTCCTTGACTGACCAGCTAGTCAGCAAGCTCTCTCCTTTTCTAATCCAAAAATGTTTAGAGAATGCTGCTGGCTCAGCAAAAATGGTTTGCAGACTAAAATCAGGTGACCTGCTTGTTGAAACAACACAACACAAGCACTCTGAGAAGTTACCTCAATTGAAAACACTTGGAGGAACTGCCAAAGAAGTGTCACCTCACACCACCTTAAACTACTCAAAGGGAGTTATAACAGAATGGAATCTTCTACATATATCTGAAGAAGAAATTAAACAAGAAATCTCAGACCAAAATGTTATTCAGGTTAAGAGAATCCTAATTAAAAAGGATGGCTCGTTACTTCCAACCAGCAACATCATACTAATGTTCAAATTGCCAAATCCACCAACTTCTGTAAAGGCTGGATATTTGAACTGTCAGGTCTGACCGTATATACCGAACCCTATTAGATGCTACAAATGTCAGAAATTTGGGCATTCACAGGCAGTATGTGCTCCATGTGAATCTAAAGATAATATCCATACTGAACGTTCTGCACAATCGTTAGTGTCCAAACTGTAGAGGCAATCATTCTGCTTATTCCAAAGACTGTGAAACATGGAAAAGAGAAAAAATGATTTAGAAGTACAAAACTGAGCATAAAGTTTCCAATCTTGAAGCAAAAAAAACAAATATCACTAATTACAGTAACAGGCTCACATGCAGCAACTGACCAACAGCAAAAACAGATTAGTTTGAACTGCGGTTCAAACTAATGTTACAGTTCCTCCCAACATCTCTGTATCTGATTGGGCTCGTTCAATCTTAGCTCCATCAGTAAAGTCATTCTCAACACCAACTTTCAATGAAGCCATCAACACACCAGCTACAATTCGGCAAACACGTCTTCCACATTGCAACCAACTACAAATACTAAAGACATAGATACAGATAACAAACCCTCTGTACATGATCATATGGATACATATAATCAGGTATCCATATCCTTCCTCAGCATGTATCTTAGAGATACGTGCCAAGGAAGAGATGGATGTTTATCCATTTTTCCCCAGAAAAGAGAAAAGGCTTGAACAATCCAAGCAGACCACCATTCATAAAAAGATGGATACAAATACAAAGCCAATATTAATTAATTAGTATTAATTAGTATTAGTAATGGCCACATGGTGCAAGAAAGCCTATGACTTATGCTGCACCAGCCAAAAAAAAACAAAAAAAAAAACAAAAAAAAAAACAAAAAAAACTAATAATTAATAAAAGAAAAGGAAATTAAACCTATCATCCTATGCGTTTCCCTCACCCGAAGGTACTATCCAGATGACCTTTGAATTTCCCCAAACTGTCAGCCTCTACCACCCACGTAGGCAACTTATTCCAGTAATTTATAACTAACTTGCTGGCTAAAATAAAACTTCCTGCAGTCCAATCTATCTAAACATCTCCCCCCCCCCCGTAACTTGAATTTATGTACCCTAGTTCTAGCATCATTTATAATCTTGAAAATTTTGTCCTCATTCATTTTACTGATGCCTCTCAGAGACAAACACCTCAATCGAATCTCCTCAAAGGTGTCTGGTTTCCAAACTCTGCAACCCGCATATTCAAAGTCTTTCTTCATAAGGTGGCTGTTTTGCCGATCTCACCAGGCCAGTTACCCGTCTTTGCACCCTTTCAAGAAGCTCGATGTCTTTCTTTAGGTGCGGTCTCCTACTTGAACACAGTATTCCAAGTGTGGTCTAACAAAAGCCTTATATAATGGGATTATCACGTCCCTATGTCTACTTGCAAAAGTTCAATAGATCATTGATAGGACACCATGGGCCTTCCTTGCAACCTGCTTAAAATGCTCAGAGTATTTCATGTCTGACCATATCATAACACCCAAGTCCCTTTCCTCCAGTACTGGGTTTAGTTGAACTCCACCAAGTGAATAAGTTATTTTGGGATTACTGTTTCCCAGGTGTAATACTTTAGACTTTGTTGGATTAAAGCATAGCTGCCATTTTTCTGACCATTCCTGAAGAAGCTCAACTTGACACTGATCATTAACTACTCTACCAATTTTAACATCATCTGAAAATTTAGACACCACAGCCTCTATCCCTTCATCAATGTTGTTTATGAAAATTAAAAACAACAGTGGTCCTAATACTGATCCTTGGGGAACCCCCACTTCTTACATCAACCCACTCTGAGGAATAGCCATTTATCACAACCCTCTGCCTTCTGCCCTAAAGCCATCCTGATATCCATCTAAGGATTTTCCCAGTGATTCCAACCTGTTCCAGCTTATAAAGCAACCGCTCATGTGGGACTGAGTCAAAAGCATTGCTGAAATCTAAATAAACAATGTTGAAATTATTCCCTAAATCCAGCTCATAAGTGACTCTTTTAAAATAGCGAACCAGATTTGTTAAACATGATTTTCCCTTTACAAAACCATGCTGAGTATCCTTGAGAATTTCAATTCTATCCAAATGATCCTGAATTCCACCCTTGATCATTGCCTCCATGATTTTCCCTACCACTGAAGTCAGACTGACAGGTCGATAATTTCCCACTTCACTCTTAGAACCACCCTTGTGTATGGGAGATACATTGGCACTTTTCCAATCCAACGGAATCTCCCCAGAGTCTAGTGATGCTCGCATAATTAACCTCAATGGTTCAATGCACTCACTTGCCGCCTCCCTTAAGATTATATGGTATATTCTACCAACTTCAGGAGCCTTATTGGCCTGTAGGCTTGAACGTTTTTTCATTAAATAATCTTGCAAAATTTCAATATCATTAATTACATATTTTTCAACTTCACTCCCACAATTTCCCATTGACACAAAAGGTTTTCTTCTGTAAATATCGATGCAAAATAACTGTTGAGTTCATCTGCAACAGCAGCTGGTGTATTTAATACTATCCCCTTTCCTTACATAAAGGTCCGATCTGGATTGTCCTGCTCTTCTTAGCATTTATATATGTGAAGAATTCCTTATCCCCCCCCCCCCTTTGCTCTGTTTGCTAGCAATTTCTCATAAACTGCCTTTGCCTGTCAAACCTTTTCAGTGGCTCTATTACAGATCACCTTGTAGCTGTTATAGGCTTCAGTACTTTTTATTGCTCTGTAACTTTTCCATGCCACCTTTTTCTGTTCAAGTAATGTGGCAACTTCACTATTCATCCAACTTGGAACTCTCCTTGTGGAGTATTTTTTTAATGGTAAATACGCATTCAAGGTGTCTGTGATTAATGTTTTAAAAGCGTAAAACAGTTCAATTGTATTCATTCTCTGTGCGATATCTACCCAGTTAATAGAGGCCACGTAGCGCCTTAAGGCATCGTAATTTCCTTTTCTGAAATTATAACCCATTCCTTTGCCTTTTACTACTGCTACCTCTCTCTTCATCATCCACCGTAGAACTCCGTGATCACTTCCTGCTACTGGTTCCTCTACTGTCCGCCCTGTTATGTCATCTGATTCGTGGGTGATGATGAAGTCAACGATATTCTTTTCTTTACTACTTTCCCTGACATGTCATACAAATAAGTCATCTAGTTGATTTAAAAATTTTGTTTCCCATGTTGAGTTTCCTTCCCATTTTCTCCAATCAATTAGAGGCAAATTGAAATCACCCATAATAAGACATTGACGCTTACTCGCCCATTCCATTTGCATGTAGAGGCTTTCGTCATAATCTTCACAATCACCTAGTCTGTAGATTACTCCTACTCTCAGTATACTTTTGTTTCCAACTCTCACACCATACAGATTCTATACTAGCATGTGAATCCGGGAAAGCTATCGTTGCACACAGGCTGCTTCTGATAAGAAGCATTACCCCACCACCCCTTCTACCTACCTATCCTTCCTAAATACATTATACAAGCCATACTGAAACTCATCATACCCTATTTCTGGGTGGCACCACATTTCCGTAAGCTCTATTATGTCCGTGCTATAAACAATTAAGACTTAGTGTTCTTGTATATTTAACAACATTAACACAACTCTTGAAGTTTTTTAGGCTTCTTCCCTGGCATTAGCTACCCGCTCACTTGAAACATTTCTGCCCCCAGAACATCTAGATAATATGTCCAATTGGGAAAACAGATAAGAACTCTTGAGGTATGTGCAAGAGTTACTTTGACCAATATTATTAGATAAATGCGTGTCAGTATTACCCACATCCCCCCCTAACTGACAGTTTCCCTGAACCTTTAAGGTATCCTCAATAATACTGGCAAAAACTTTTGCACCACCTTTGTTTAAGTGCATCCCGTCTCTACAAAACAAATTCCTCTACCTACAAGTGTGAGCCAAGCTGATAGAAATTTCCCCCCCAAAAGCCTTGCAGAGTCCTTCAAGTCTTGAGTTAATCCACAAGGCTTTTAACATATAATCCCTCCTATCGTATCTGGGCAGAATTGCAGACACAGACATTGTGGCCTAGCTCATTTCCTCAGCATGGTCCTGTATTTTTCCAACAAATCGTCAGATCGTGTACGTTTAATGTCATTAGTCCCCACATGAATAATAATATTCTCTTTATCCCCCTTAAACTCTGACAATCTGTTGGTGACATCATTAATAGTTGTTCCCGGCAGACATACCCTGGTTCTACTCCACCTATCCTTATTACAAAAAATATTCCCCATTTCCCTGACAATAGAGCCTCCTAATAAAACAAAGTCCTTTTGAACCAGAGTAGTTTGCACTTGGTTTTTCTATTTTGAGGCCCAAATTGAGAGTGCATCACTTGGTAGATTGCTGGAGTCTTGAGTCCCTGACGAGCTCCCAGATGTATTATTCTCGAGGGCAAGCACCTATTTTTTCAGTGACTCAAATTGTTCCATCAGTGCACCAAATTGTAATTTAAGATCGGTGCACTCCTTACCCATAAGCCTTACCGGGGAATCCCCGTTGGGCCGGAGGCCAGTGTGATTTTGGTTATATACGCTAGTATGAGGCCGCTACAGATTTTCCCGGGTAAGAATTTTTGACCCAGTCCATCTCTGTGTATCGATATTGCTTTTCTTTTTCTCTCTGAATCTATAGGGTCTTCACTAGGACGCTTCCTCTTCACACCTTTTAAGAATTTTACTCATTCTTAGGGAATAAAGCACAATTACAAAATGAGGAGGCATGCTTGATACACATAAACAAAGCTGCGCGCATGTAGCAACTGAATAAATAACACTGTAAAGGCAGAGACACACTATTAACACCTCACTAGCTCACATTTCTGGGGGTTACTACCATAAAACAATAAAAACAATTTCCAGTTGCATTTCTGCTAGTGGAATCTGTTATAAACTGGTAGTAAAGTTGATCTAATTGCATTTGCTATAATACCGATAACTGGAATTGTGTGGGTTTTTACGTTATTATGGTGAAATGTGTTTCCCCTTCACTGATATAAAAACAAATACTGTACATTTTCAGAATCTTCTCCCCATTCCTATCATGTTGCGTTCAGTTGGGATGATTCCGCGTTCAACTGCCGTTTCTGTAAACACAAAGGCGAATTGTGCATAAGCGAATTTGATTCGTGTTATATACAATATCGTTCCCCTGTTTATAAATCATGTATGATCGAATTCATGTAGTGTAAACACATGTTATACGAGGACTGACTGTATATCAGCAGTGTCAGCATATATCCCATCCTTTCAGAAAACGAAAACTATAGCTGAAAAATACAAACTAAACTTGAATACCAGCCAACAACTCCCATACAACCAGCCTTTCAACATAGAAGAATTGCAAAAAGCTCTGGCTAAGTCTAGGAAGAGTGCAGCAGGACTCGATGGCGTTCACTATGAAATGATCCAACAACTTAGTCAAAATCTCTAAAGGCATTACTTACACTATACAATAGAATTTTTATGGAAAACTACTATCCAAACTCCTGGCGTCACTCCCTCGTAATTGCCTTTCCTAAACCTGGCAAAGATTGTACAATCCCCACAAATTATCGACCAATAGCTCTAACAAGTTGCCTTCGGAAAATTCTAGAGAAAATGGTGAACCGATTAACCTGGTTCTTGGAAACATATAATGTACTAAACATAAATCAATATGGCTTTCGTAAAAATAGTATTAGTATTAGCCACATGGTGCAAGGAACCCTATGGCTTACGCTGCACCAGCCAAAAAAAAAAATAATAATAATAATAAAAAAATAAATAAATAAAATAAAAAGAATAAAATAATAATAATAATAATTAATAAATAAGAAAAAAGGAAATGGACAACCTAAGCATTTCCCTCCTCCCGTAGGTAATCCAGTTGACCTTTAAATTTCCCCAAACTGTCAGCCTGTACCACCCATGTAGGTAACTTATTCCAGTAATTTATAACACACTGGCTAAAATAAAACTTCCTGCAATCCAATCTAAATCCCCATCTCCCCCTGTAACTTGAAATTATGGCTCCTAGTTCTAGAATCATTTATAACAGTGAAAATTTTGTCCTCATTCATTTTGCTTATAGCCTCTCAGAGTCTTAAAGACCTCAATCAAGTCTCCTCTAAGGTGCCCTAAGTTTCCAAGCTTTGTAACCCACATATTTGAAGTCTTTCCTCATGTGGACGCCCTTTTGCCATTCTCACCAGGCAAGTTACCCGTCTCTGGACTCCTTCAAGAAGAACAATGTCTTTCTTTAGGTGCAGTCTCACACCTGAACACAGTATTCCAAGTGTGGTCTAACAATAGCCTTACAATGGAATTATGACGTCCTTATCTCTACTAGCAATTGTTCAATACACCATCAATAGGACACCATGGGCCTTCCTTGCAACCTGTCTACAATGCTCAGAGAACTTAAGTCTGACCATATCGTAACACCCAAGTCACTTTCCTCCACTACCGGCTTTAGTTCAACTCCTCCAAGTGTATAAGTTATTTTGGGGTTACTGTTCCCCAGGTGATATACCTTACACTTTGCTGGATTAAAGCATAGCTGCCATGTTTTTGACCATCCCTGAAGTCTATCTAGGTCATTCTGAAGAATGCTCTGCTTGGCGGCAATCATTAACTACTCTACCAATCTTTACATCATTTGCAAATTTAGACATCACACCCGCTATCCTTTCATCGATGTCATTTATGAAAATCAAAAACAACAGTGGTCCTAATACTGATCCTTAGGGAACCCCACTTTTTACATCAACCCAATCTGAGGAATAACCATTTATCACAACCCACTGCCTCCTGCCCTGAAGTCATCCAGCTATCCATCTAAGGATTTTTCCTGTGACTCCAACCTATTCCAGCTTATAAAGTAACCACTCATGTGGGACTGAGTCAAATGCTTTGATGAAATCCAAATAAACAATGTTGAAATTATTCCCAAATTCCAACTCTTGAGTGGTCCTGTCAAAATTGCTAACAAGATTAGTTAAACATGCTGTGTATCCTTCAGAATTCCATTTCTATCTAAATGATCCTGAATTCCAACTTGATCATTGTCTCCATGATTCTCCCTACTACTTAAGTTAGACTAACTGGCTGGTAATTTCCCACTTCACTCTTAGAACCGCCCTTATGTATTGCATGATATCCGGACCCCATGATAAAAGCAGAGGCAAACATTCACAATGCTTTTCTAAGGAATGAGCATCTAATTATGATCAGTCTCGACACAGAAAAGGCCTTAGACACTACCTGGAGATATGGCATTCTGAATGACATCGACATCATTGGTTTTCGAGGACACCTAACAATTTTAATACAAAATTTTCTGAAGCTCAGAACCTTCCAAGCAAAATTCCAAAACAATCTGTCACAAACATATACTCAGGAAGGAGTTCCTCGGGGTTCAACTTTGTTTGCAATCAAAATAAATTCTATTATAAAAGACCTACTAACAGTTGAAACATTCCTTTCAGCAGATGACATTACCATTTCATGCCATTCACAAAACATGAACATGATTGAAGGGCAATTACAAAGCGCAGTTAAAAAAATACAACTGTGGACAAAAAACAATGGATACAAAATATCACAACAAAAAACAATGGTCATACATTTCTGTAGAAAGCGAAAAATGCACCCAGATACAGAAATAAGACCAGAAAACCAGCTGATACCTCTAGCAAAAACTATACGTTTCCTTGGTCTGATTCTTGATAAAAAAAACTTAACTTTGTGGAACATATCAAATTCCTCCAAACAACCTGTCTAAAAAAACTAAATATTCTCAGAGTTCTTTCTGCAATGATGTGGGGAGCTGATTGGTTTACACTACTTCCCCTATACTGTGCTTTAATCAGATCAAGACTAGACTATGGAGCCCGTGTATAGCTTGTGTAGATCAAGCTTCATCAAATGGCTTGATTCCATACATCACAGTGTCTTACAAATTTCCTTAGTGGCATACAGAACATCATGTGTACAAAGCTTATATGCAGAGGCCGATGCCATGAGCCTTCACTATTTCTCTGGAGGCAAATGCTGCTATTAAACTATGCCATTAAAATATGAAGTCTTACTCATCATCCTACTTGGCAGTATCTCTTCAATCCATAATGGGAGAACCTCTACAGCAATGAACCCACAGACATGATATTGCCAAGGGGAATGTCTTTGCATGTGTGCAATGTAAGGAAAGTAAACTGCAGCCATTATCAACCCACTGCAGGATGGAAGCCTCCTCAACAATTCATGCTAAGGAAAATGGACCATAATCTGCCATGCTGGTCCAGTGCAGGTTGGCAGATCGACTGTATTTAGCAGTCAGGGGCTTGAACCCTGGTCTACTCAAAGAGCATGTACTACTGCACTCCTGCTCCTGACCACTAGGCTAAGGAAATCAGGCGCCAACTCAGCGTTGTTATGGGCCTATATGAGAGCTTGAAGGACATGGTGAATGCCCTCAAAAGATTTAAATTGAGGGCCCATCAAGTTCTCAGCTGTCCTCATCAATGCCAGAGCTTGCAATTGAACACCACGCAACACAGCAGCAACCCCCAAGGCAGAATGCGCTAGTCCCAAAGGAACTAGTTGTTATCGGTGATTCTATCGTCTCAGGGAAACAGGGAACATATTGTGCAAAAAGGATAGGTGGTGTTGTTTGTTATTTGGTTTTTAGGAGCATTAGCAACTAAGGTCATATTGCTCTGGGGATCTGTATTCCCTGACCTTTCCGCATCCTCCATATTTGGTAGGCGCCTCCGTAGCCAGATGGGCAGGAGCAGCAGTGCGTAGCACATACTTCTTGATTAGACTGGGGTTCCAGCCCATGAGCCATATTGCTCCTGGATATGCAGCCAGGATATGTTGAGCCATATTGCTCCTGGATATGCAGTGGTCAGGGAATGATCGCTGCATATCCAGGAGCAATATGGCCTTAGTTGCCAATGCTCCTAAAAACCAAATAACAACAACAACCATAATTGGTGGTCACGGGCTCGATCCCTGGTCTAATCAAGAAGCGTGTGCTACGCACTGCTGCTCCTACCCACCTGGCTACGGAGGCGCCAAAGGATAGGTGGAACAGGACCAGGGTATGTTGTTGTTGTCACCAACAACAGTAGTTGTTGGTGACTCTATTGTCAGAGAAACGGGGAACATGCTTTGTAAAAAGGATAGGTGAAACAGGACCAGGGTATGTCTGCCAGGAGCAAAGGTTGATGACATTGTAGAGCAGATATCATCTTCTAAGGGCACAAAATGTGATACAGTTATACACGTTGGAACTAATGATATTAAGAGTAGGAGACTGGCAGAATTACTTAACAAGTACGGGTCACTGTTGAAAAAAAGCTGTGAATTACGGTTGATTTTGAAAGTGTCTGCAATTCTGACCAGACACGATAGGAGGGAGTATATGATGAGAGCCTTGTCGATCAATTCGGCCCTGGAAAGATTGTGCAAGGCTCAAGGGGTAGAATTTTTTTCAGCCTGGTCTGTACTTGTTAACAGAAGGGACTGCTTCTACAGGGATGGAATACACTTGAATAGAAAGGGTGCGAGAATATTCGCTGATGC
The DNA here is from genome assembly GCF_048544385.1 of Mastigoproctus giganteus. Classification (NCBI taxonomy): domain Eukaryota; kingdom Metazoa; phylum Arthropoda; class Arachnida; order Uropygi; family Thelyphonidae; genus Mastigoproctus; species Mastigoproctus giganteus. The sequence goes on along the minus strand of NC_143575.1, from coordinate 27,162,672 downwards.
TATCGAAGCAGTGTTAGGTGGGTCGGAAAACTGCTAGCTTGGGGGGATACAAGGACTAATATATTAACAGTAGCCACTGGCAGAGGTGAAAGTGATTCTTGCACTGCTTCTATTGGAATGAGCAGAAGCCTGGAAAACAAGACGCAGGATATTTCAGAGACTGCTGGGAGTCATTGTGGTACAAGTAAACACATGGATTGTGTTAGGGTAGCTAAGAAAAAGAACATGTGCATGTATAATTGCGTGTACACCAATGCTAGGAGTTTAGTAAATAAATTTGATGAATTTGATGTATTGCTCAAAGCATCAAAGGAGGATACCATTGGGATATCAGAGACGTGGTGTCACACAGATATAAGGAATGCAGAACTGGAATTTGGGGAATACAATGTGTACAGAAAGGATAGACAGGATAGGAAGTGAGCAGAGGTTATGCTATTAGTTAAGAAACACATAAAATTCAAGGAAGTAAAGCCAGTCAACATCGCTGGACAGTGCAGTGTCAAGTCAGTTTGGTGTGACATAAGCATTGGGAGATCAAAATTGAGAGTAAGAGTGTGCTATAGGCCTAATGACTCTGATGAGTATAATAAGAAACTGTACAGGGAAATAGAGTGGGCCAGTAAATCAGAGAGTCTTATAATGGGGGATTTTAATTTCCCAGATATTGACTGGAATTTGTGGGTTGGTCACTCACACACTACCAAGGCTTTTGTGGATTTATTGGACGACTGTTTTCTACATCAGCATGTTCGGGAGGCAACTAGAGGGAGTAACACTCTTTATTTGATTATCAGTAGTGATTCTTCATGCATTAAGAATCTGCAGATAGAGGAACCACTAGGTGGCAGTGATCACAGTGTGCTGAAGTGGGATTTGCTCAAAGACGTAACTACCATCAGGGGTAAAGCGAAGGGTTATTGCTTTCGTAAAGGCGACTATGATGGTCTGAGACAGTATTTAAATTCTATACACTGGGACAAACTGATGATGTTACCAACAGCAAACTCAAAATGGGAAGCATTCAGAGAACTTATCTTGGAAGCTACTAGGCTTTACATACCAACTAAGAAATATTGTTCACGGTTTAGGCCTAAATGGATGTCAGATGAACTAATGAGACATATGGCAGAGAAGAAAAATGCTTGGGATACATATAAATTAACACTTGACACAGAAGCCTATGATACATATAAGTTGATCTCTAACCAAGTTTCAAAGGAGGTTAGGCAGGCGAAGGCAAATTACGAGAAATCTTTGGCAAAGGATGCAAAGGAAAACAGAAAAGAGTTCTTTACTTATGTAAACTCTAGAAGGAAGGGGATGAATCAGATTGGTCCACTTGATATCGATGGTGCAACTGTTCATGATCCTGCTCAGGTAGCTAACAAACTAAATCAATATTTTGCATCGACATTCACACATGAGAAGTTATTGAGCGATTGCAATGCCAGAGGTGTATTCAACTCTGGCAATAAGCTAGATAATCTTGTAATAATTGAGAGTAAAGTGGAGGAGAAATTGTTGAAGTTAAACACAAGAAAGGCACCTGTGGTGGATGGGATCTATCCAGTTATATTAAAGGAGAGTAAGCAAAGGAAGTAAGCAAACCCTTAGCCATAATTATGAGAGCTTCCTTGGACTCAAGGGATGTATCCATAGACTGGAGATGTGCAAATATGACCCCAATTCACAAAGGAGGATCAAAGGTTGACACAAGTAATTATAGACCTGTGAGCTTAACTTCTGTTCCAGGAAAATTAATGGAGGCACTGGTGAAAGAAGCACTGCAGGATCATCTAGACAAGACTTCAGTTATAGCTCAGACACAGCATGGTTTTGTTAAGGGAAAGTCTTGCCTGACCAATTTGATTGGATACTATGATGCAGTCACAAAAGAACTGGATGCAGGGAATAACTTTGATATTATATATTTGGATCTTAGAAAGGCTTTTGATACTGTTGCACATGGAAGACTACTGCACAAATTGGAGCAGCGTGGCATTGGAGGCAAATTGCTGCTATGGATATAGGGATGGTTGAGGGGAAGAAGACAGAGAGTGGTAATCAATGGACACTGCTCATCATGGACTAATGTTATTAGTGGTGTCCCTCAAGGTTCAGTCTTGGGTCCATTATTGTTTGCTGTATTTATAAATGATATTGATGATGGTATATATGTCCAAGTTTGCAGACGATACAAAGGTTGGCATTGTTGTTAAGGACACTACTGACGCTATGCTGCTGCAACAGGATCTGGAAAGATTGAGCAGATGGGCTGAGAGGTGGCATATGAAGTTTAACATTGACAAATGTAAAGTACTACATAGGGGAAACAGCAACCCCAGAGCAACGTATCAACTCTGTGGTACTACACTGATAGTGGTAGAGAATGAAAGGGACTTGGGGGTGGTTGTGCAGGCAGATATGAAGTTCTCTGAGCAGTGCAGACGGGCTGCAAGAGTAGCTCATGGTGTATTGTCGATGATATATAGGAATTTTTCTAGCAGGGATAAGGAGGTGATTATTCCATTGCATAAGGCAATGGTGAGACCACACCTAGAGTACTGTATACAGGTCTGGAGCCCTCATTTCAAGAAGGATGTAGAGATGCTGGAATGAGTACAGAGAAGGGCAACAAGATTAGTGAATGGAACAAAGGGGTACTCTTACAAAGAAAGGCTAAGTTTTGCAAATTACAGTGTCTGGAGACTAGGCACCGGTGAGGTGATCTGATAGAGGTGTATAAAGCCTTGAATGGTTTGAGAATGCTCAGTGCTGATGGGATTCTTCCTCTTGCTCAGAATAATCACCTGAGAGGGCATAAATTCAAATTGAGGAAAGACAGATGTAGGATAGATGTCCGGAAAATTGCCTTTGCCTGCGGGTAGTTGGTTGGTGGAACAGACTTCCATCCCTTGTTGTTGAAGTTGATAGCCTAAATAAATTAGGCTCAGCTGGATAGGTATTTCGAACGAACAGAGGGGTGAATTGGAAGTTTTTTTTTGTTTTTTTTCCTGGCTGATGCTGCATAAGCTTGCTTTCTTGTATCACATGCCTCTACTAATGCTAATGATAATGTCTGCCAGGGGCAAAGGTTGATAACATTGTAGGGCAGATATCTTTTAAGGGCACAAAGGGTGATGTTGTTGTACACGTTGGCACTAATGATATTAAGAGTAGGAGACCGGCGGAATTACTTAACAAGTACAGGTCAATGTTGAAAAAATGCCATGATTTACGGTTGAATTTGAAGGTGTCTGCAATTCTGCCCAGACATGATAGGAGGGAGTATATGATGAGACCCTTGTCGATCAATTCAGCCCTGGAGAGATTGTGCTAGGTCCAAGGGGTAGAATTTTTCTCAGCCTGATTGGTGCTCATTAGCAGGAGAGACTGCTTCTACAGGGATGGGATACACTTAAATAGGAAGGGTGCAAGAATATTTGCTGATGCTATCGAGGCAGAGTTAGGTGTGTTGAAAATCCACTAGCTTGGGGGGAATATACGGACTAACGGATTAACAGTAGCCGCTGGCAGAGGTGAAAGTGATTCTTGCACTGCTTCTATTGAAATCAATTGAGCAGCAGCCTGGAAAACAAGGCAGTGGGGATTTCCAGGACTGCTGGGAGTCATAGCGGAACAAATAAATACGTGGGCTGTGTTGAGGTAACTAAGAGTAGAAACAAGCACATGTATACTTGCATGTACACCGATTGTAGGAGTATAGTTAATAAATTTGATGAGCTTGAAGTGCTAATCAAGACATCAAAGGCAGATACTGTTGGGATATCAGAGAAGTGGTGTCACACAGACATAAGCAATACAGAATTGGAATTCGAGGAGTACAATGTGTACAGAAAGGATAGACAGGGATGGAAGGGCGGAGGGAGCTATGCTGTTAGTAAAGAAACACATAAAATCTAAGGAAGTGCATCCAATTGATGTTGGATAATGCAACATTGAGGCTGTTTGGTGTGACATAAGTACTGGGAAATCAAAAATGAGAGTAGAAGTGTGTTATAGGCCTAATGACTCTGATGAGTATAATAAAAAAACTGTACAGGGAAACAGAGTGGGCCAGTAAATCAGTCTTATAATGGGGGATTTTAATTTCACGGATACTGAGTGTAATTTGTGGGTTGGTCACGCACACACTAGCAAGGCTTTTGTGAATTTATTCAATGATTGTTTTCTACATCAGCATGTTCGGGAGGCAACTAGAGGGAGTAATACTCTTGATCTGATTATCAGTAGTGATTCTCCATGCATTAAGAACCTGCAGATAAAGGAACCACTAGGTGGCAGTGATCACAGTGTGCTGAAGTGGAATTTACTCAAACAGGTAATTACCATCAGGTGTAAATGGAACGGTTTTTGCTTTCATAATGGTGACTATGGTGGTCTGAGACAGTATTTAAATTCTATACGGGGGATCAACTGATAATGTTACCAACAGCAAATTGAAAATAGAAGGCATTCAAAGAAATAATCTTAAAGGTACTAGGCTTTTTATACCAACTAAGAAATATTGTTCAAGCTTTAGGCCTAAATGGATGTCAGAAGAACTAATGAGATGTGGCAGAGAAGAAAAATGCATGGGATACATGAAAATTAACAGGTGACACAGAAGCCTATGATAGATATAAGCTGGTCTGTAACCAAGTCACAAAGGAGGTTAGGCAGGCAAAAGCAGATTATGAGAAATCTTTGGCAAAGGATGCAAAGAAAAATAGCAGAGAGGTCTTTACTTATGTAAACTCTAGAAGGAAGGGGATGAATCAGATTGGTCCACTTCATATTGACGGTTCAACTGTTGATGATCCTGCTCAGATAGCTAACAAACTAAATGAATATTTTGCATCTACATTAACACATGAAGAGTTCTTCAGGGAGGGGAATGCCAGAGGTGCATTATAATCTTGCAATAACTGAGAGTAAATTGGAGGAGAAGTTGTTGAAGATAAACATAAAAAAGGCACCTGGGGTGGATGGAATCTATCCAGGAGGCAGAAAAAGAAGTAAGCAAACCCTTAGCCATAATTATGAAAGCTTCCTTGGACTCAGGGAAGGTATCCATGGACTGTAAATGTGCAAATGTGACCCCAATCCACAAAGGAAGATCAAAGGGAGACACAGGTAATTACAGACCTGTTAGTTTAACTTCTGACTTCTGTTCCAGGGAAATTAATGGAGGCACTGGTTAAAGAAGCATTGCAGGATCATCTAGACAAAATTTCAGTTATAGCTCGGACACAGCATGGGTTTGTTAATGGGAAGTCTTGTCTGACCAATTTGATTGGACACTATGATGTACTCACAAAGGAACCGGATACAAAGAATAATTTTTATATCATATATTTGGATCTTAGAAAGAGTTTTGATACTGTTGCATATGGAAGACTGATGCACAAATTGGAGCAGTGTGGCATTGGAGGCAAATTTCTGGACCCTGATGCTCCTGTAAATATACTGAGATTTGCAATTAGATCCATAAAGCAGAGATAAGAATTAGAAACATATTTAGTGAATTTGCTTCTCATTAAATATCATGTGAAATCAGCTGAAAGATTACATGCGATATTTCATAAGCAATCTTCATAAAGTGTTTTTTACAAGATTTGCTGCCCTTTTTATTCAGAGAAGGCATCACATTTTGGGGAAATGGAAGGATACTCTTGGGGGCTGCTTGTGAATATCCTTCTCAGTGAGCTGCCAGTTGGACAGTCCTAGTTTTAGAGGACCACCTTGGATCGTCAGATGATATTATTGGTTCAAACAGAATAACATAAGACACCTATCCCCACCACACCATTCCCAAAACTCAACTGTTCTTTCATTTAAACACTTCTAACTATTAATATAAAATCTGTGGCTACTTTAACTCTTAAATAATCTTTAAAAAAATCTTAAATCTTAAATAAAGATTTGTTTATCACACCTTTTCATCCTCTGGTAAATGGCATCTGCAATTCTAGAAGAGGGTCCACCTGAAGGATCTTCTATTCTGACTGTTGAGGTAAACCTAATTTGATGAGGAGAAATACCTACTTCTGCCATTGCTTGCTCTGGTTCCACTAACAAGAAAGTCTGAAGCAAAATAATTTACATATGAAATTATTTCACATTAGAACTGCCAAAAGGACTCATTTATACTCAAAATAACTCACTTTTAAATAATATTACTTTATTTATTTAAACCTATAAATAATTTCTTACTTATTTTTATTACTCAAATTACAAAGGTTGTCTTTAAAATTGTAACTGTCTTTATGACAGAACACTTGGATATTAATATCATAAAATTCAAATATTTCTATGTACAATGCTGTGCCAATTGTTTGCATAAATTGGCTAACACACTGAAAATCATCGTATATGAAATTTTTTTTTTTTTTTTTAGGCGCCTCAGTAGCCGGGAGCAGCAGTGCGTAGCACACACTTCTTGATTAGACCAGGGTTCGAGCCCGTGACCACCAAATACGGAGGATGCGGAAAGGTCAAGGAATGACCACCACATATCCCCGGAGCAATATGGCCTTAGTTGCTAATGCTCCTAAAAACCAAATAACAAACAAACATATGACATTTGAAGAGTACCTTGCAGTATGTTGTGAAGTGCTTGCTTATGGCATGCAGGCTGAGTTGATTACAATGGTTTGAATATAGATTGGTAATTCTGTTATCAGTATAATGCAAACAGCATTTTTTTTTAGTTATTTGAAAGCATTAGCAACTATATAGATTAGAATTTGACTATTCGTATGCAGGTATTCTTCAGCATATTTCTATAGTTTGTTTATGATTTTTTTTTTTTACTTTTAATACAATTTCATATGATACAATTTAAAAACATAAATGTAAGAGAGAGTGAATGATGATACCAGACATAACAGAAATATGACAACTTAAAATAGTGCAATATCATTTGCTTTTACAGTAGTTATGTTGGGTTATGTGATAATAATAATACACATATGAAATATATTGACTAGGAACAGTAATGACATTCAGTCTCCCAAATAAAACAACTCACTCTACCAAAGGCACAGGCAGAGTGTGTTGTTTACCACATAGTATTAGTGATAAAACTTATTTATCCACAGTATATCACATAGTATTAGTATTAAAATTAAGTTCAGTTAAGCTCAGTTTAAATTCATAGTTAAAATTAAGTTAACTATGAACATTAGCAAATGATTTATATTTTACAGTCTTTTAGAAATATGGAATTTTGTATTTCTCCTAGAGACTGTGATTTTCAGGCATATCACATTAGGCTGTATTGCACCATTGTATATTATGTCTGTACTGGTGTGTTTTCCTGGTCCAATTTACATGTTGTGCAGGCTGAAACACCCAAAATAACTCATGGGGAACCCTGCTCTCTCTGCTTGAGATCAGCTACCTACAACACCAACTGAAAAGGCCTTTATAAGTTCCTCTAGTCTGTGACAGGCAACTCGAACTCAGGCCTCTACAAACGAGTGACAAGTAGTGAAACCACTGTA